>NW_026000005.1:41758069-41785927 GCF_001458135.2 Marmota marmota marmota | reverse complement strand
AAAAAAAAAAAAAAAAAAAAAAAAAAAAAAAAAAAAGCACTCTAAGAAAGAATGCCACACGGACTCAAAAGGGTGTGATCTTAGATTTGCTCTGCTCTCTGCTGCCCTAGCAATAGTAATGCGGAGTAGACAGTGGGATCCGAAAAGATCTCTTGATTTAATCATTGGGAAAACTGGACCCTGGTAATGGACCTGCCATGCCATGATCTGTTGTGACGGTGGTCATGTTTTCTTTCTCTGTCTCTGGGTACTCATCTATCAAATTAGGGATTTAGACCCATCTTTAGGACAACTTCTTAATCTGAAACTCTATGAAAATTAGGAATCCAGGACTTAAAATCATGTGTTTAGTTTTTTCAGGTTGAAGTTAAATGGGTTTTATCTGAGCCCAACTATATTACAGATGTTTGATGAGAGTATCTGCCTATTAACTTCCCTAAGAATCCCAATGTTCTTAAAACTATGATATTGGCCTGTTTTAAGGAAGATTTCAAACTAATTAATGGTATCTCACCACAGGACAGAAGAGGGGTGTTCTATATATAGAGTATCTTTAGGAGCTTCCAACAGCAGGAACAAACATGGAAAATGCAGGAGAAATGATGCCAAGCCCTAGGAGAAGTAACAACGGTGTGAACAGAACAAAAACCCCTTGGTTATGATTTGAGTTGCCCTTTTATGAGAAATTCAATAGGATTTTGCTTCATAAGAAGAATCTGCTTACTAGGGCCATGGGGAGAAAGGAGACCAATTATCTATTGAATGCAAGGAATCTAAATTGACTTTTTTTTCCTAGAGTGGGAAAAAAGTGGAATTCTATCAATGCCAGTACCATTTCTGTTTCTACTTAAGTAGCAATGGCAAAATAATCTCTTCAATAATGTGAGAGAAAGAGATCATTAAAAAAAATCATATTATGAACTAGGAAAACTTGCACAATGTAGAACATTTTCATGTCTCCTCAATATTGAGTTAATGTGCATAGGAAATTACCAATAGGCATTTGTAGATCAAAATCAAAGTTCCTGCTGTATTGGCTACTACCACATTGTTATAGAAATGGCCTAGGTGCTATTGGAGGGTGTAAAATTGGTACTAATAACGCCTAAATGCCTAAGTCCAGGCCAGCAATTTTGAAACAATGTGCAGAGGAGTTAAGACTTCTGGGACATTTGGATGGAAGGGGTCCCAACAAAGCACGGTGCAACCACAGCTCTGTTTGGAGTTGTCTTTGGGGTTACAGGCAACCAGATACCAGTTTAGACTTAGTCCCTAATTAACTCTGAGGCCTCAGGCAAATCACTTCCCCTTTCAGAGCATTCCTTTGCTTATCTGTAAATGAGACATCTAGGCTCAAGGATCTTCAAGTCTAGGATTTTAGTGATAAGTACCAGAATAAGTTTGATGTTAGATTTTCCTATTTCTGACTACATATTAAAGATACTTGGGGAGATTTCAAAAAAGTGCCTATGCCTGAGCCACAGTTGAATTAGATTCCCTGAGGGTTGAGCCATCTGAAATTAAAAGCATCTGCTGTTTCTAAAATAAAGTCAAGGTTCAGAACCTCTGTTAAATCCTATGGAAATATTTTAGCAATATTTAATATACTTGGAATTATTAATTTTGTGTAGTAGTTAGGCCCTTTACAACTGTGTTCCCCCCCCCATATTTTAGATGAAAATATCTTAATTATCTTCTTTCCCTAAGAGAAAGGAAAAAGTAAAATAATGCACACATATATACATATACACACATATGTATCGAGAGGCTAATCTATTTGTATTTATTAGAATTATTGAAATTTATTAGAATTCCTTAGGAAAAAGTTATAGATAGAAAAGGAAAAAAATGGCCATTTAAAATATTGAAGATGATCTTCATTATCGATTTACTTTTCTTATTACCATTCCCCAATTTCATAACTAAGGAAATGTTAGGCTGCTAAATCCAACTACACAAGCAAGCCCGCAGTGAGGAGGGGCATGAGAATTTGTTATTGAATTCTGATTCTTTCAACTTGGGTTTCTCAGTTAGGCTAAAAAGGCAACCAGCAGTTTAGGAGAGATAATTCTTTTACATCAATTGCCAAACAAACCTTGGGAGATCAAAAGTCCTTGATCTAAGAGAGCCAAGAAACTTATTCAACCCTTTTCTGTGTTGTCTATCTTACATGTCTATGTTGTTTTTTGAAGTCCCCTCTATTCATTTTGTAGGAATGGCATGCTTTTCCACTCATAGGTGGGAGTTGTGTGGGTAGTTGAATGTATGCACAGGTGCAATCAATGTTAATTAAGACTCAAATCATTTTAACAGGCAGATGGAAAAATGCTTCAATCTCTAAAAGAATCAGAGGCATTCAGGCACTAAAAATATTAATGCATGGGAAGAAAAATATCATTTCCATTCTTCCTAAAAGATGTAATTCTGAAAACATACTCATAATTGTTTCTGAAGCAAACACTAAATGCTAAGAAGAATAATTCCTTCATCATAAAGGGTAATAAGAATATTTAATTTCTATCAGAGTAAATGCAAAATTTGGCATTATTGGAATCACAGTTACTAGTAACCATATTGGGAAGAATAAAGATGTCATAGCTATTAAAATTTCATAAGAAAAGCTAGGCAGAAATATTAACCCTTTTGGGGATAATTCAATAACTACATAATTGAATGTACACTCTACTGTATTTCTTGCTGATTTCAATGTATTGATTCTCTGTATAAATATGGTTAGAGTGAGTATCAGTATTTGGGAATAAATGTTGACCAATAGAGAGGTTTTTCACAGTATTCCTGGGGAAAAATACATATAAATTTGAAAAGGGTCTCATTGGGAAAAGTCAATTAACCATATTTGATTTTTTCTTCTACCAAAAATGACATTTTAAATGAATCTATTAAAGAATATCAAGTCAAGCTACAGGCAAAGTCAATAGGAATATATTTAAATATTGCTGTCCTGAGCAATGTTTAATGGGCACTTAGAAGAACTGGGCTGTTTCTAATTATGCTTCTTCATGATGTCATGATCCTTCTCAAGATTTTGAATCTCTTTGGATTTCAATTTGTCTGTAATATGAGGGAGTTCCAAATTATTATTTCTAAAGTCCAACAAATATTTACTGAGCTCCAGATATAAATTGTAGTCAAAGGAAAGAGCAGGGAGTTGCTGATCTTATTCTACACTTATTCTCCTTTGGTCTAGGAAAGAAAAAATCAAAAGTTCTTTTGAACATTTTTTTGGCAATATCACCACAACCTCTTTGTCTCCTTCTATGTTTTCAGCTTCTATAGGTACTTGCCACCTGTGTCCTTGCCTGAATTCCTGCTATCATCTTTTCTTCACACACACACACACACACAGAAAAAAATTAATGTGAAAACTCTTTAATAACAAAGGATGTCAGAAATCATGGTGCTTATTTTCTGTGATTTAGATAAAAAGACAAAAGGAAGAAAATAGAGCACGAATTAGATGTTATTCCTTATTTCTGATGTTACTGTTACTTTTTATTCCTGTCTTATTCTGTTCCATAAATTATCTGGTAGCAGACTTCCTTGTGACAAAATCAATCTGATTGATAAATAACACTTCAGAAGGTTCTCATACCCATCTTTTGGGTTTGGTTCATAAGCTAAAAAGGAGGGGAAGAGAAATAAGAAAAAAGAAAAGGAATAGAAAAGAGGAGGGAGTGGTGTTTACAGTGTAAGATTTTTATATGAGGCTATAAGTAAACCTCAAAGATTCTACCACCTGAGGGTCACTGGACACAGATCATCAGAGGGGCACCCAGATGCCCAGGACTTTGCAAGCTACAGAATCTAAGGAAATGTTAAGCACAGGCCAGGAAAGCCAGAAGGGCCCAGTGAGGAAGCAAGGGAGAGAGAAACAGCATCTTTCTGAAGAGCTCAGTCCTAAATCTGCCCTCTCCTTCTCTATTCTTTTCCTAACAATACTTTCAGTGGCCACATATGTCTTTAGAAAGTGCCCTTGAAAATCTGGCTTTCAGGATTGGCATGAATCATTAGGGGCAAGTAACACATATCTCTAACATATCTTTTATGTTTTCGAAAAGGTATAGATCTTCAAGTTAAACACAATCAGCCTAGACTTCAGGTTACTCTTAAAATGGTGTGCCATAAAACTGGATTTACCCTACATTCTTCCATGAGTTTTCCAGGCTTAGCCCCACATTATCTTGGTATTTTGTAATTTAACATAAAGAAAACTCTCCGGGGTCATAGGTCAAGTTTGCAAGTTAACATTTGTATGGCTGCAGTTTAACCCTTAAAGGGAACTTCCCACCTTTCTCATAGGGACCTCTGGCTAGACGACCTGGGTGCTCTTCCACACCCTAATGACTACTGCTTCTCTATATGGCTGTTTTTGCTTCCTATTTAAATTTCACATCCTTCAGTTCAGATCTCTGTCATACTAGTCTTCAAAAAGGTTTGCCTTATACCATATGCTCTTACTTTTAAAGGTTTTAGAATATAATATCTGAAGACCATATTCTGGTGGATTCAATTTTGCTTTCTTTTTTTTTTTTTTTTTTTTTTTTTGTAGAATATATTTGAATGTAAATGGGTGCCTCTTAGGCCTTTCTTCTCCTTCTTTAATCTCAGACCTAGGAGTTCCTGTTAGTTTGAAGTCATTAAATATGTAGCTGACACATCCATCCACAATCCCCCAGGGGTACATAACTCTAGTATGGCCTCACTTATCTGGCTCAACAGCTTCCACAGACTTCCCCATTTTTAGGTTTTAAGAAGAAAGGAATGAAAGAGAAAGAAGAGAAAGGGAAATAGGGGGCAGGGCAGACAGAAGCAGAGAAAGGGGGAGGAGGAAGAGAAGTAAACAAGATAAAAAAAGAAAGTAAAGGAGGGAGGGAGACAGACAGGGAGATAGGGAAGAATACTGAAACCCAGAGAAACACATTTTACACCAACACAGATTATGAGCTGGCTTCCCTAAATGTCAGCTTCTCCAGAGTGTTTTGAAGCCCTCCATTGATTTCACAAGGAAGTAGGTCAGGGCTGCTTTTAACTGGAGAAGCCTCATGCTGCAGGTTTCATTTAACTGTGAGGAATGAATATTAAAAATTGATGTGCAAAGTAAACCTCTGCTTAATTAGCATCTGGATAAAGACTTTACCAGGAAAGCCATGGAAGTAATACAAAAAAGGGAAAATTGACAATGAGCTTTTCCACAGCTCCTTCTGTGTCTGCAGCTTCTTCCTTATGAATAATGCTCCGGATGGCCACATCTCCTGCATTCCTTCTACGAGCCAGTTAACCTGTAGTTAGTAGGTTAGGGTTCCTTCTGTGTATCTGAGATTCCACACATAATTTAAAATAAAATTGCAGCATTTGCTTTTTTATAATGTTTTATTTTTCAAATAATGACTTCATTTTTAAAAAGTTTTAGTTAATTGTTTTAAAAGAAATTAAGACCTTATTTTAATGTGCTTAAAAACAACACTTCACAAACTACTTTAAAATCTTCCATCTACATAGTAAGTATTTTTTATATGAATTGAGTCTTCACAGTTTCTACCTAATTATTTGGGTAATACTTTGTTTTTCATTTCATAAGGTAAATGATTTGTAAACAGAAAGTTTCAAAAATATTAATTATCTTTGAGAAACACATCAATTGAGTTATGATGAATTGTTTCTCTTGCTGGCAAATCATCTTTCATTAAACACATCCTCCTGTTGAAAAGCTGTATATGTAATAAAAGGGGCCACTTTGTGCTCTGAGTTGTTCTTTATGGGGGAAGGGTACTGGGCACCATTCAGTGTGCTAGTTCTCCTCCAGCTTTCAAGGCTGAGATTTCATTTAGCAACCTGTAAACAACTTACCTCCTGTGGGAACGGAGAATGACTTACATCCTCTTCAGTTCTTTTTGCTCCTGACATCCAAATACCAGGATGATTCACTTAAGATGTCAGATCCTTTACCCAAGCCCAAATGAAGAGAAAACTGTACAAACAACAGGGAACCCTTGTATATTTAATTCATTTTCAACCTTAGTCTATTGATTCTTTCCTCTTAGCATCCAATAGTCACCCTTTAGATTTGTGTAATAATTAAAGTTTGTTATGCTTCGTAGATGATGTGTCACCCCAAAGCCCCTGTGTCAATACAGGGATGTTCAGAGGTAAAATAATTAAGTTATGAGAGCTGTAACCTAATCAGCAAATAGATACATATGATGGTTTAAGAATCAGAATTACTTATTAGGTGGTAACTGTAAGCAGGTAGGGTGTGGATGGAAGGAGTAGGTTACTGGGGGCATGTTGTAGGGATTATATATTTTGTCCCTGTATTCTCACAGTCTATCTCTGCTTCCTAGCTACTATGATGAGAACAGCTTTCCTTCACTATGCCCTCCTGCCCTGATGTACTGCTTTATATCAGGCCCAAAGCAATGAAGTCAGCCAACCATGGATTGAACCTCTGAAAACATGAACTTAAAATAACCCTCTTCTCCTCTAAATTATTCTTTCATCTCTAAGATGGTCACAGCAACAAAAACCTAACTAACAAAGAAGTTGCTACCAGAGTGTGATCATTTGCTGTGATCAATGTGGTTCACAAGCCTTTGAAACTGGTTTGCAAGAAAAGTTTGGAAAAATTTGGAGATGCAACTTTAGAACCTTAAAATGTTCTAGGCAGAGCTTAACTGGTGATTCTGGTGGAAGTTTAGAAGAATGCTTAGAGTAATGTGGACAGTAAAGACATGCTCATGAGGTTTTAGAAGGGCATGAGGATTCAACTAGGAATTAGACTAGAGGCCATTCATGTTATGTTCTGGCAAAGAACTTGTTTGTATTGCTTATCTGCCAGCTTCTATATTTTCCTCTAAAACTTCAAAGGAGAATTTATTATAGTCAATATTAAATAGCCACCATACACATATCTTGGTTCAGAAGCCAAAAGGAAATCCTTAAGTTTCAAGTGAGATTGTAAAAAAATAAACAAATAAATAAACTGAAGAAGAACTACTGTGATGCAATCTGTCCTAACTGATTAGTCTGAAATTTCTCTTAGACCTTTTTGACATGGACAAGAAGCTTTCATTATTTTGATGCTTCTCCCTTATCATTATTCATTGGCCAGTGGCTAATTTTTAAGTTATCAGCCAGAAGAACAAAACTAGTATGTGGGTATAGAGTCAATTTTGATATCCAGAAGGTAATAATTTAAATGGAGCAATGTTTAACTTCAGCTCTAATCATTCTGTTGCGGGATACTAACAACAAAATCCTTTCTAAATCTAGTTCTTAGGATTTCTCATTTGTCTTATGGAAAAAAAAGGACACGGTGGACATACCTACCCATGGCATTGTGAACCAATCCAGTGTTGGCTAACGTACTGACACCCTAATCTTTCTGACTGTTTCTAGCTATTTTATTTCATCTTTATGTTAACTATACAATTTTCATCCATAACAAGGGTACATAGGCAAAAAATAGGAAAACGTTATTTTGAATGTAACCAAAACTTGTCCAGCAGAAAATCTGGGGGAAAGTTTTTTGTCTTCCATCTATAGTCAAAAGAATATTACAAATTTCTGGATTTGGAATTTTCCCTTATATTAAACTGTTCTGGCTACATTTGGCTTAAAAAGTATTGGCTGCTTTAAAATTCATGTTACTAACTCTCCTTCCTCCTCTCTTAGATTGTCTTCAGTATTTTTATTCCTTTCATTTGGAAGAAGCAATAGCCCAGATTCTCCAGTTGATTGGTTACTGTACTAGGAGTGAAACATTTAATTAACTTCACTTCCATCAACAAGCAACAATAATGAGTTTGCTTCAACCAATAAACATCATGTCCCACTATAGACACTTATTAAATTTGGGATTGCCATTACTTTATCAAATTCTGAAAAACAGGTTTTGTGTTTGTTTTTTTTTTTGTTTGTTTTTTTGTTTTTGTTTTTAATTTGGACAAGCTTTTAAATATTTTATTTCCAAAGCTCATGTTTACCTGGGCAACATACATTCAAGACCACCAGTGGTATCATAAGAGCTCCCCAGATTTATGTAGTACCTTTCCTTCAAATAGGTTAAATGGTTTATTTGAATGTGTTTTTTTTTCTCTTAGTTATTTGAGTTCAATAACACAAAATGTCATCAGATTAGAATTCCTTCTTTACATTGTTTGTCTCTTACTTTCTTTAAAAAAAAATGCATCTTTTTTATCTCCAAATGTCAAAAAGGGATCAATTTTCACAGCTCATTCATTTGTGTAGAAACTGATGATGGCTGACTTCTTCAAAATGGTGCACATTTAAATGTTTGATGGTAATATTCTTTATATCTTTTTCCCCAATAAATCTGCCAGGAATAGCATGGTCATTCTTTTAAGTGTGCCACTTAAGGTCAAAAGCAATGAATTCAGCATTCTGCTTAGCTCCATTTTTGCTGAATGACTGTATTGATTTCAATGTGATTTTTTTTTCTAATTCATAGAAGCTGATCATTTTTTCATTTAATGGTTGGTTAAACATTTCTCATATGGCTTTCTTCTTCTCAAGTTCAATAGCCTTCTCTAGTCACTATATCTATTAATTCAGCTAGTTCAATAAATATTTATCATACTTCAACTTTGAGTAAGATTGCATTGGACCACTTGTTACAAGAAGAAACATGATGAAAAGATGTGGGACTGTCCTCCCAGGTTCTTTGTCTTAAGGACAAATAAAATAAAACTAGTTTTACAACATGTCAGAATAAGTTTCATATCACTGTAGAAGTACGAAGAAAGCATACAAAGAAAACAGCATATGGAAAACTCAGTGGAGTTGGTAGACTCTGAGCTGGAATTTAAAATTAGACTGTTATTGTTTTATGAAATTTGGGGAAGTCCTTTCAACAAGAAAGAAAACATCAGATAGAAATCCAAGGAGACAGGAAGCTTGTCTGAGGATTTACAGATCAACCATTAATCCACAGAAGAACCACAAAGGGTAGAAGATGAGATTCAGGGTTTTATTACCTGATATTTCATTTGAAATGTGAGAAAACTGAGGCACTGTGAACTGACTCATCCATGGTCTCAAAGCCTATTCAGGGCTAAGCCTAGTTGGAAACCACCTCTTTTAGACTTCTAGGTCACATGGAGTTAGAATGTAGGACATCCATAATATGGTGTGATAGGAAACCCCTCACCTAGACCCAATATTAGTTAATTGTAGATGTCAAAGTGTTGAGAGTTCATGATAACAAATCAAAGTCAGAAATTAAGTTTCTTTTTTCTGCTAATTGTACAGGAGGAAAAGAAATCAGTTTTAGTGTATTTTCGTGTGTGTAAAATTAAATATAACTGAGGGAATCTCGTTTTTTTTAAAAAAAGACTGAGGTAGCTTTATTTCTGAATTGAAAATGTTCCTGCATTTTAAAAATCTAAAGCAGGGAAGGTTCTTCTTAATGGAGAGGATTGCTGATTAAATTGCTGACAAGAAACTGCACTTAAAGATTCAGCAGCCAGAGAACATAAACACAGGGGATAAACACGTCTCCCTGCATCAATCAAAGACAGCTGCAGTCTACCTCCCAGAAAGGTGAGCAATTATTTATGAAATTATGTCTTCTTCAGTGATTCTGTATTGCAATTCTAGGAGAAACTGAATGAGAAAAACAGACAATGTCATGGTCCCAATTAACAAGGAGTCACAAGCATTTTTAAAATCAAGGAATTTTACTTATACTCAATTTAACCTCATTATCCCAAATAGAAATTTCTTTAGCTTTTAAAGAAAAAAAAAAGACTAATCAAATTGGCCAGTTTATTCTTGGGGAACTATATTTAAAAAATAAAATAAAATTAGGGTCTGCTTCCATCAACTACAAAGGTCTAAGGGGAAATGAAATGGTGCTGGAAAGCATTTACAAAGAGCCTTTTTGAAGTTCTCGTGTTTGTTTTACCTGAGTCCATTTCTAGATGGGTCTTACAAGGGCTCTCACTGCCTTTGAGCACTGGATGGTGTTTTTGATTGATGGATTCATTTTTCCTCTGGGGTGACCATGGGCTCTCTATTGTGTAGCTGTGACTGAAATACAAGCAGTCAAGACAAAAGCCCTACATTCCTAGGATGGACTTTTGTAGTGGGAGGTCAGTATTGAAAATCTGACAGAGCAAAGGTACCTGCACAAATATTCTTACGTTATACTTAAGGCATTGAGATCTGCACTCACTCACATCTCTTCACCCACATCATTTAGGTGATTTTTGAGGCCCACTGGAGAGACCACATGCCTTCAGGCAGGGCTCAGAAGTGTGGGGTCCAGATTCTATTGAAGTGACTGACATATTCCAAAGTGAGTTTTGGTGGATGCTGCAAAGAGTTACTACCTCCTTCCTATTTTGATGTCAGTTACTAATTAGATCAAGTCATTTACACAGATTTGGTTTCTTCTTATTAAGCAGACACCCTTGGAAGTGGTAACATCATGAGCCCTTCCAGTTTGATGGTGGATTTAATGACAATAAGACAGGAAAAGAAATTCAAAGATTGATCAAGTATAGATCAAGTATCAATAAGACAAGAAACTGAAATTAAATAATCTGGTTCAAATCCCAGATCTACTGCCTGTATGACTCTGGACAAGTTGTTCCTCAGTTTCTCTCATCTTTAAAATACACATTTAATATACATTTAATATGACAGGTATGTCATATTAAATGTATATTAAATGTGTATTTTAAAGGATATCTTTGCCCCTGAGTGTTGTTAGGAGGACAAAATGCATGCACATAAATATTTAGTGATGTCATTAAAGTAGTGTTTAAAAGAAGGTGTCCATGTCACCAGAGTTAGTTAAATAGTGAACATCCCAGGCTCCATCCACTAAGCTCCTCACTGAACCATCTCTGATAAGACCCAGGAACCAATATTGTTAACAATATCTGGGTGAATGTAATACAAGAGGTCTTTGGTCAATCACCCACATTTTCTATGTCCTTTGTCTATCATGATTTAAACTATGTGAGGAATTTCTCTGTAATCTGAAAATGTCCCCAAGGTCCAGGCCTAAAAGCAACATCAAAACCCAGTTTGTGGCTTGATTTCCAGTCTGTGTTGCTAGAAAGTGCCTTGCTAAGGCAGGAAACAGTTTGAGGCCACAGTGTGAGACTCAAAGCCTGGGAGGCAACCAAGAAACAGCAAGAGACGGTTCCTGAAAGGGTAGCATCTTTACCTAAAATGTTTAACAAAACTAACAGGCCTCAGTCCTACCAGGCCTTCTGGAATTCCCTTCAAGGTATCCTTGGAGATCTCATCAGGTGTTTCTCTGAATATAGATATAAAGGGAGTTATATAATAATATAACTCCCTAGCATCTTCGAAGTAACTCAGAGTTCCAGTGGTCCCAGCTCTATCCCCCAGCTCTGGTCAGGTGGCTCCAAGTCACCATGCGTCCAGAAGTCCTGCTCCAAGCAAACATGCTTATTGGTGGGCTGTCACAGGATAAAGGTTCACCTGTTGTCCTTTGCCCCTGACAGTTCTAAAATTGTCATGTACAGTCTCCACTCTTCCCTTGGGCTTTTCGACACCTGACTTTGTCCTGCCCACTCTATGGGAACACCTGCTTTCACAGGAAAGGAAAGGAGATAAGGAAAGTCCTTAACTATTTTACTAAATTCCAATGAAAAAAAGTATTAAGTAGACTAAGCAAAATGTTGTAGATGTCCCTAAAATAAACCAAAAATCTTTACATGTTTCCCAGGGCAGCTAACTTTGGGGGAAGCTGATATTTCTAATCTCTCAGTATGAATCCAGGAAGTTCACTTGAGACTCAATAGTGGGTTAAAGTAGGCTTTAAAAGTAAAGCTCACACAGTCTCTACACTGGAGTCCACATACTTAACTAGTTGAGAGACTCCTAGGACAAGTCTGAGTACCTGGTTTCTTGGTCCCCTGGTGATGAATTGGGTGATATTACAATGAAGAAAAGGGTAAAAAGGGGAGCAAGTCTAGATGCATCAATAACACCACCAGCAAGAAAGGAGGTGGGGGAACCATAAGAAACAGACATAAGAATTTAATTTAAATGGCAGAAGTAGGCTACTGGGCTCTAATACCTCAAGAAGCCCTGGTGCTGTTTAACACTGAATCTCCTCCTTACCAATGACTTGAACAATGACAGCCTCCAAGGAGGGTGTCTGAGACACCTTGCTACACACTTTGCATTAGCACATAGTAGGCACACAACTATCAGAACAATGAACCTGAATTATCAAGAGAACTACAGCTTAGTAAGAGACTCTTCATTTTCTAAAAAATGGGACAATGCATCCTGTATAAAAACAGATATTATACAGTATGTCATATTAAATGTATATTAAATGTGTATTTTAAAGGATATCTTTGCCGTACCAGTGTAGGGAAGCAGCACCCAGTAAGAGGTGATTAGGGAGGAGGCTCTGCTTAATGAGTGGACTTAGCCATTTTCACAGGTGTGGGTTAGTTATCCTGAGAGCAGATTTGTATAAAAGTGAGTTTGGCTCTGTGTTGCTCTCTTGCTTTCACCCTCCCTTGTCCTTCCACCTTCAACCACGGGAAGAGGCAGCACAAAGGTCCTTCTGGGTGCTGGCCATACTCTTGGACCTTCCAGCCTCCAAAACCATGAACCAAATAACTCTCTGATTTTATGGATCAGTCTCAGGTATTCTATTATAGTAGCACAAAATGTACTAAGATGAGAAAAAAAAGAGAAGGTTTCCTCTTTTTTTTTTCCATTTGGTCCTGCATATTTATTTTTCATGGCACATGATTTATTAAAATAAAGTGTCCCATTCATGACTTACATGTTCAAAGATTGAAATCAAATCATAAAGGATACATAAAATAAAAAGATGTATAAGGAGGGTAAACAAAATGGGTCAAAAAATATTGTCACTTAGGTTTTCAAAAAACATATTTGTACCTGGCCTACTTCTTAGGAGGACACAAATATCTACAGTAGCAACATATTAGTTGTATCACTACTTGTATGTGTCACATAATCCATCTCTCTGCACAAATTTAAAAATACATTGATAACCAAATAAAAGAAAAATTATTATAAAGATTATCAAATGTCCTGATTTAATTAACATTATAATATTGCAGCAACCAGGGAAAAGCTGATTTCCATAACAATTAATATGAAGATCATATTTAGAAAATTGTGAAGCAAAATGGAATTTATTCATAATTTACCATTTTTGTCTTATTCTCTTTCATAATGCCCAGTAATAATCGTGACCTTTTAAATATAAAAATATCACATTAGGTGTGCCTTTTATAGATTATTAAAAATAATAATAGAAGGTATAAATTTTGAGATTGATTATTTCAGCTAAAACAAAGATTATATTTGTTTCAGGCAGAATGCCAGGAAGTTATCAAAATTGACTTTTCCAAAAAGCAAAGGTAGACTGAATGAACAGGGGACATACCCTGTTCACTTTTATCCATGAAATGTAAACAAAAAATTCTGAAACATTAAAAAAAATGAAACTCAAGAATTATGAATAAAATACTATTTCTTGTCACTTATTCTGACCCTAAGGTATCAACAGGTATCCTATCAGGCAAGAAAAACAGGAAAGAGTTGTATCACTGAGTATACTATGAGAGCAATTAGGAGTTAATGCTCAGTTATCTGAGGTTTTAGTCCAATCTTTTACATTTGAGAATGTTTCTGAGCTTGCCTATGATTTTGTTAGTATCTGATGGCATCTATTTTCCTCTGAAGTCAAAAGAAAGTAATGCTTGGATTATTCATATGTACTATCTGTGTTTTTCCTCCCTCTCACTTACATAAATTAATATACCAATGCTAATGTAACTCAGGGCAAGCCACTTCTCTAAAGGGTTGATACGTGGTTAATAGTCCACGGGAAGGTTTCCAATCCTGAGCTCCCAAAAAGCTGTAAAGAATCTGGATCATGTTTCCATGTACAACCTTTGTTTTAGAAGCACATGGAGCTCTGAATAGAGGATTTTGTGACATACAGCCCATAGACTGATTCTAACAGATGGATTTTTCTAGAAATAACTTCATTAGTTAATCAATTCTTTTACATATACTTTTTCTAGCTAATTGGCATAACTGCCAGCTGGAGATGCTTAGAATTCTTCAAAGAAGCTGATAGGTAGGGTGAAATTAAATAGTTCCAACAATTCTAAGATAAAAATTCCATTAATTTCACACTAACAATTATGTATTTTAAAACAAAACATTTTTCTTCACCTGTTGCCTTTTATTCTAAAATACATACTTGATCTATATGAAAACCAAACCAATCAAGTTAAGGAAACTTTAAATTTTAATAAATTTTCTAGACCAGGTTTCCCAACATTTATACTGTCTTTATTGTGGATCAGATAATCTTTTATTTATTTATTTATTTATCTGTTTGCCTATTTATTAATTTATTTTTGTGTGTATGTGTACTATTTCATGGATAACCGGCTTTATTAGATGCCATTAGCACTCCTATTTTGACAACCCAACAATGTTCCTAGTCATAGCCAAATATCCCTGTTTTCAGGGCAAAACTGTCTTCACTGGGAAATATTGCTCTAGAAAGAGATTGCTCCTAGCTTTAAATTCAAGTCTTAAAATAATTTGAAACAACTTTTTGTATGTCTATATAAAGGCAAATCCAGGCATGCCTAGAGCATTAGAAAGTGCTGCCTTTAGACAAGTACAATGTTTGGGGGATAATTATTTAAGTAGCTAATGCTTTCATAAATCTCTCAAGGTAAAAGAAAAAAGTGAATAAAAGACAGAAAAAGTGGCTTATAACTACAAATGAATATTAACTGAGAATGCTGTCATCACCATTATCATCAAAAATTTTAAAGATCTCTTTTCCTTTAAGGAAAGTCCTCAGTATGACTGTATTAATAGATAAAAAATATCATGAGGTAGGATCATTTGAGGTGTAAATAATTAATTATCCCTTGAGTTGTGTAAGACATTTTTAAGAAGTTAGTGTAACTTAAGAAATTAGACATGGAGAAAATGGACCTGGATCTATTTTGAATTTACTGTGTACTTGTAATTTATTTAGGGCTTATAAAAGGGTTATTCATTTAGATAGAGAAGTTTTCTGGTATTTAAAGTAAGTGGTCAAAATAGCATTTATAGTGATTTTTCTGCATCTATCAATAGATCTAGGAAGAGTACCATAAAATATAAGATGTGAATTAATATGGCTTTTAAAAGGAAAGCAATGAGTATGTTCTGGTTTACAGTGACTCAAAGAATAAAACAACACATAGTATGCAGAGATGATCTTCCTATGTTAAAAAAAAAGTTCTAAATTCTATCCAAATTGCTTTCTTTTCCACAAGTTTTTTTTTATACAGACTTTAATATAAAATAAAGGGTAAGTTGTAAAATTTAATAATTCAATATGTGATTAATTTTTCCTATAAAATCAAGATTTTTATCTAGAAATTCCACAATTAGAACCAATTGTATTCTAAGCTTTTATAATTATGTCAGAGTGAATCCTATTGTCATGTATAACAAAACAAAACAAAATACTAAAACTCCCTCCCACCAAAAAGAATCCATAGTAGTCTTTGCTTTCTCTGTTAAACTTTTGAGACCCACTGTTAGAATTTAGATTTTACACTTTCTTTTCTTTGAAAAAAAAAATCCCTCTTCACTTTACATAGGATATTATATTGTGCAAATTGCCATTTTTCATTCTTTCCATCCATATTCAGAATACCCCATTTTGTTTAGAATGCCAAAAGCAAAATAGTGCATTTTGCATTTTGACATTTGAACTAAAAGGACCAAACAGCCTGCTCTGGGCGCTTTACTTGCATGCCAGGGGCTTGCTGTGTTTCTGGGTCATGCACCAGACTTTCTGGCTCACGTGGACTTTGCACACTTACTTTCTGCTGGCTCCTTGGAACGTCGGCCACTGGACGACTTCCTCAGCAGGCTGCGTCCTGAGGTAAAGAGGCTGGTGAGTTCTTCCAAAGGACTCGTGGGTGTTCTGGACCTAGAGCCACTCTGAGCCGCCCCGTAGGTGTTCACCGCAGCGTTGACCATCTTGGCCCCATCTTGCGACACGGGTCTGGGGGTGGAATGAGGCACTGAGGGAGAGCTCCTGGAGAGGCTTCCTGAATGCACGGCGTCGTAGGGGGGAGGCCTCTTGAGGCTCAGCGGGGTCAGGGACCTGCCCATGCTGACAGGCGAGGGTGAGGTGGAGTGACTTTTAGGGTAGCCATGGGGAGACTGCGTTCGGTACAAAGTGGAAGGAGGCGGCGGGGACGAGGAGAGCACAGACGTGGCAGAGGCAGGTCCCAGGGCTCCTGGCTGGTCCTTCTCCAGTTTCGAGTGGCCGGAGGTGTGAGATGGCAGGGAGGATGGAGAGGCTCCCGCGGACTGTTTCATGTAAGACACATTTTCCAACACGGGAAGCTTGGTGACTTCCAGCGGGGTTAGTGGAGACTCGTCGGAATTGGGGGAGCAGTGCACAGGGGCTGGCGGGAACACCAGCAGAGGGGGTCTGTGAGACAGCAAGTTAGGAAAGGGCGGGGGGATGTCACAAAGCAAACCCTTAGGAGTACATGGCACTGAGGGCTTGGCGAAGTCCAAGTCAGGCACCGTGGGAGTAGCACACTGCGAAGAACAACTGTGATGGTCAAAGTCACCTTTGGAATCTTGGCCTAAGTCGTCGAAAATGGGGTATTTCATTTCCTCGTAGACGGCCTCGCTCTGGTCGTCGTCCTCTCTCCTGAAGTCTCTGAGAATGTTCCCCACCATCTCGATGTACACGGGCTCCTCCTCCTCGGGGTCTCCTGCTGGGGTGCTGACCTGGGACAGGGAGGAGTCCCGAGGCAGCGATGTCCTCCTGGGCCCGTGCTTTTTGATGTACGTTTCATCAAAGGACGTGCTAAGCTGAGTGTTTGGGTTCCGTTTAGGTTTCGGAGGGGGAATCTTCTTTGAATATTCATCACTGTGGGGTCTTGGTTTGGCAGACACTAAAAGAACAACAACAACAAAAATAGTAAAGTAGATGAATACAATAGAAAAGCTTTCCAAAATGACTCCTATTGTTATTTATTGCTATAAATTTGATGGGAGGAAGAGCCAACTTCATTTCTAGCTTGAGGCTTAGACTAAAAATCAACCTTAGAATCAAATGTTTCCCATATTTAGAAAGACATGATGGCAGAACATTATGGTTTAGATGTCAGGTCTCTCCCCAGAGCTCCTGTGTTAAGGCAGGAAGTGAAATGATTAAATTGGGAGAGCTGAAACCAATTGTGTGTTAGTCAACTTGAAGGATTAATGATTCATTGATTGAAAGGTGGTCACTCTAGGCATGTGAGGTGTGGCTGGAAGAAACGGGGCACTGTATATGCCTTAGAGATTATATATTTTGCCCCTGGTTCCCCATGTTCTTCCTTTGCTTCCTGGCTGCCATTAGCTGCATAACTTTCTTCCATCACAAGGTTCTGCCTCATCTTGAGCCCAGAGCAATGAAGTTAGCTAACCAGGGACCGAACCTCTGAAACCTTGAGCTCAAAATAAACTTTTCCTCCTCTCAGTTGTTCACATCAGGTATTTGGTCACAGCTATAAAAATGACTAACAAACAGAATAAGAATTATCATCTTCAGACTAATTAATACTCCAATGCCAATAAATACATTAACGTCAGGAGTATTCACCTGAGTTGGAATTTCTAAATAGAAACTTCAGATGAAGCTTGTTGCATGACAGCAATCACAAACCTCATAAAAACTGCAAGGATTGAGAAAGAAATAGAATTTTTAAAATCTAGTGTGTATAAGCACAAATGTTCACAAAAATACCATAGACATTGAGCCCTTTGACTGATATGGCTGTTCCTATGATCACACCTTGCTTTCATTTAGGATAAACATTTCCTAGCCTGCTAGACTTACTTAATCTCTGTCTTGGTTCAAATAAATAGCTTCTATGAAGATGGATTTGATACTTTAGGGGAAATTGATGTAAAAATCTTATGAGGCTAGACAAGTTAATCTCTAAATCTCCAGGTATTGTTGATTATGGTGTATTTGTCTGGTTTTGTTCATAAGATCTTGTATGATATCCAAAATGCTGTCTTGGAGAAACTTTATTAGATATGTTCGGATGACACATCAGAACTTCCTGGAGAATTTTAAAAGAGAGGAACCCAGGGAATGACGCAAAAATCTTCAAGAATAACTACTGAAAATTCATAGCAGATGTGTGTACTAGTGCATCTCACTGCCTGCTGGAAGCCCCCTCTTTGGACAGAACGTACACTTTTGGCATCATCCAGTTAGGTGGAACAAGCTGACAAATGTCTGTGACTGGAATCAATTGTTTAGCATGCAGGAAGGCACTGGAGTCTTGTTATTATCTCATTAACTCATTGTGTTGATATGTGATTATAATGATTATCATCATTATGCAATGTGACAGAATGTAGCTGCTTACACTAGATGGTAGAACACAGTGGAAGTTGACAGTTTAACTTATAGGTGCTAACCTTAGGGAAATAATTAGTCTTCCCCACTGTTTTCATCCTAAAGAGCGGAGTCTCAAGGCATAAATCAGGAAACTATTAAGCTCCCCTTTGTTTTTTCTCAAGTAGCATATGACTTGTGGCCCAGGAGAAGAAAGTGCTTAAGGATTAGTTAGGTGACTACTGTATGCATCATTCATGCCTATAACAAGATAGAAACCATTAAATATTCTAGCAGTGACTATTTCACTTGATTTTAATGATTTCAAATGTTCTGTTTCATCATGGCTATGATGATACTCAGTACAATCAAACAACTTTTGAAGAGAAAAACTTTTAATGTATCTAGACTTTTCCTTTAGCCTATACTAGCAAATATTTTGATGTCATTTCCAAGGGGGCTAGAGCAATGAAGTCCTTTAGTGTACAAAGTAAGTTCCTAGAGACATAATGAGGTGAAAATTATTCAGTTAATTCATTTTTAGGAAGAAGAAAAGCAACCAAAGATCTTCCCTACAAAACTAGTAGCATCCATTTACTAGTTTTGAAATCTATGGAGTACATTAATTTTCACATAATTTAAATAAGTCATCAGATTATATACAAAACTGTGAGTTGGAGTTATGAGATGGAATAGAGTAAAACTATATATCAATGAAGATGATTGGCTTAGCAATGAAAGAATTTTGAAAGGATCAAGATTAAGAGGGGAAAAAAATAACACCTAGACCATTCTTTAAAACTTGTTTCCTGTCATCCTTAACCATAAAAAATCACTCTAAATTAAGAAACTCAGACTCTGAGAAAATAGTTGCCACTATTTAGTTGTTGAATGGTGTGTGGTAGGATGGGTTTCTAGAGAAGAGGAGTTTGAGTAGTGAGGTGCTCTGAATAGATGGTTAACCTGAGTCTAAGAATTAAGGTGTGTTCTCCATAAGATTAATAACTCCCATGTATGGGAGCAATCATATTTAGAATGTGATTTTCATTATTCTTTCTTAAGTTATAAGTCATCAATGGTAGATCTGGGTGTAGTGTGGTATTCATGGAAGCAGCATTAGTTGCACAAGCCTGAAGACAAAGTTTCTCTTTCCCACAGAGATTAGAAGATGGCCTTGGAGTGGGTAAGACCAATGCTGGGGGTCGTATGCAAACTGTGAGCAAATGACACTTCATTTTATTTGCCAAAATAAACAGAGAACAAATGTGTGTGGGGGGAAACCTTTCATATCTATGAAATTACTGGAGATTCCCACCCCCCTCCACAATACAGCATACTCAGAATTACGGTAGAAATAATAAGAAAGAGTCTGGGCAAACAATTTATACTGTCAGGTCAATTTCAATGTCAAACCAATTATAGATATTGTCTGTAAGGAAAACCAAATACACTTTAGGACTCTTATGGTGACTGTGAGATGATCAAAGTTGACAGTTGCTATTGACCAAATTGTGTTCCTCCTCCCAATAACAACAATAAATAAAATTAATTTGTTGAAGCCCTAACCCTCAATATGAGGCATTTGGAGATGGAGACTTGGGAGATAATTAGGTTCAAATGAGGTCATGAGAATGGGGCTCTCATGATGTGATTATAAGGAAAATCTCCCACCGCTGCCATGTTGGAACACAGAGAGAAGATATTCAGTCCACATGCCATAGCCCACCCCAGAAATCAACCATGCTAGCATCTTGATTCTGGACTTGTAGCCTCAAGAACTAAGAAAAAATGCATTCCTGAGGTTTAAATTAACCACTTATTTTATTGCAAGTGCCTGAGCCAAGTAAATAGTGTGCTTACTGCACCTTATGTTAAGACCCTTTACAGTAGGAAAATAAGAACCTGCTTTAATTTCATTCTGTGGTATTGGAATGCTTCGACTGGTTTTGTTATTTTAGGAATTACCACAACTCTCCTAGGCAGCCTTTTGAATATCTCTTGTCCCTGTCCCTGCCTCCTGCAAAAATGTCACAGGGTACATTCTAGCTGCAAACAGACATGTTCTTACCCTCCAAGAGCCCCCTTTCACTATGTGACCTGTTATTCTGATTCTTCTTGATCTGACTCTCCAGACAGTCTCTAAGTTGTGTCAAGGCATCTAGTGCTTAAATCTGACCCACTTTCTTGAGGTTTGTCATCTGGGGTGTCGTTTGCTTTGGCATTCTTCCTCCATGTTCCACTGTGCTCTGCTCTTTGGCTCTCCACCAGCTGCAGTGATTCCCCAGCAGTCTTGCCCAGGGAACCCTCCACTACCGAGGCAACTCCTTCCCTCTTCCGGTCCCTGCTTGAAGAGCCACGTAATTCAAGCAGATCTTTTCCTGCTCCTTCTGTTTAGTATTAATCCAAATTTTGACATGAGAGAATCAGGATAGTTCAGAGAATAAAATGACAAGTAAATCACAGATGATTGATCCATCCCTTCAAGATGGATTAGGGAGCTTTTTGCCTTTACAAAATCTTCTTTTCACTACACATCCCCACTTTAAATCCTGTTTCTCTCTGAAAAGTCAAAACAGAAATTAATTTCTTTTCTAAACAATTAAATTTTTTTCTCTTCATTTTCCCTGCATCATCTAGTTTTACCATGGTGTATATACTGGGTAAATAATTTGTGGAGAAATGAAAATGTGCTTCAACTCTCATATATGCTTTTTAGAAAGTTTCTCTATATAAGGAAAAGTCTGACTTTTTTTGGCTACATTGTCCCATAATTTATTCTACTTCAAGCTCACTCTAGGCAATTAAAAAGTAAAGGAAAAAATCATTTTCAGATGAAGTTTTTTCATAAGATACTTAAAAATAGTCTTGAACTACATATGTACATACTAAAACACTGCTAATAAAAGACAATGAAAATTGCATTGCAAATTTCAACATTTAACTGAATTCAACCATAATGGAAAGGTGATTTTTATCACTCTTAAATGAATTCTAAATTATTTCTAATAAGCCCAAAGATAGAAGCAATAATTTCTGTTCAGCTCCAGAACACAAATTTTAATGCTTAAAATAGAATAATGAGAGTAGCATTGAATAAGCATAAAGTGACATTTTTGAAATGATATATCTGAGCACAAAGGTTATGCATGGCTTTCAGTCATGCCTAGATGATCTGTCTTTCACAGTTAATTTTGGAAATTCAGCATGTCCTTTGTCAACCTATCTTTCAGAAATACAATTTTCTTATTAAAAAAAAATGTAATGTGAAATCATGCTTTGGCATCTGACGGTGTTCTTCACCTAAGAGGTGAAAAAGAGACACGGTGCAGGTTGACTTTCACCCTCCTAGGAGACTCTGTGGCCACAGAATCCCAGAGTTTCAGAGTCTTATAGATTATCCAGCCTAAATTCCACATATGATGGGTAAACAGATATTAATTCCTAATCAACTTCGTTTCTAAAGAAAATCGTATAACTTCAATTCAGTCCACTATACCCCTTGAAATAAGGACACAATGAAGGAGGACCTATGTGATTCATTATTCTGTATTTGGCAGAAAGTATAATTTTAAATATATAATTTAAAATTCATTGTTCTGGTATATGGCAAAAAGGATAATTTCTCTCAGCCTAGACCATAAAAGTAGACCATAACTTTGTATATCTTGCTATAGAGATATATTTTAAGTCAGTAATACCAACTGGGAAATGTCAATCTATTGGAAGGAAATACTGTCCACATTGGGATGCTGGGAAATGATGGTTCTGAAGGTGAGAGACGCATTTACCACTTTCAGCAGAACTGTGCTCACAATAACTCTCTTTTCACAACTCACAATTGCATGGATTTGAGGGATATTTTTATTTTCACAGTCACAAGCCCTACAGTACTGTCCACAGTTTTTTTTGTTTGTTTGTTTGTTTTTAAATTAAGATATTTGTTAAGGGATGGAAGTTGCAAACTCTCTTGGTCTGTTTACAGTAGGAACAAGAAAGTGTGATAATGTGCAAAAACAAGCAGGTTTGGAGTTGTGGGATCTGCACTGGGGTCCTGGATCTGGTGGTGGCAAAAATCAGAGAACTCAAATCAGTGTTTGGGTGGAACCATACTAACTCAGGCTTGGGACTGTAATAGCAAGGTGGTCTGAAGATTGAGTGGAACTGAAGGAGCTTCCATTTAAGCTCAAAGACCTGAGCTTCTCCACTTCACTCCAGGGGCATGAAATGGCAAATTACTTTGAAGAACATTTTTTATTTACACTCATTTTGTTACATAGACAGTAAGGGAATCAGAATCATTGTTATTTGAACTTGTTATTTTAACTTACTAGTTGTAAAATAAAATTGGAGTCTATAACTTGCTTTTTAACATCCATTAAATGCCAGGTGAGTGACCCATAGCTGTAATCTCAGCTACTCTGGAGGCTGACACAGAAGAACCAAAGTTAGAGGCCAGCTTGGGCAACTTAGTGAGGCTCTATGTCAAAATAAAATAAAATTTTCATAAAGGGCTGGGAGTGTATCACAGTGTAGTGGTGTATTTCAGGGTCTCTCAGTGGTGTGCCTAGTGTGTGCAAGACCTGGGTTCTTCAAAGTTCCTAATGGAATTTACCCTGTGTCATGCCCCTCAAGTGAGGCACAGAAGGGAATAGAACCACATCTTTGAACTTAAGCCAGAGTTCCTTCAGTTCCACTCAACTTTCAAACTACACCGCTGAACCAGTCCCAACCCTGATTTTGTCTGGTTCTACCCAAACACTGTTTTGAGTTCTCCACTTTAATTGCCAGGAGATCCAGGACTGGAACAGAGGTCCTACAACTCCAAACCCACTCCATTTAGACCATTACCCCACTTTCTTGTTCCTACTGTAAATACCAAAATAAATATTTAAAATAATAAATTAGAAAACATGAGTTCATTTTATGTGTTTTAGTCAGCTTCTCTTTGCTTGACCAAAAGATCTGACAAGAATAGCTCTAAGGAGGAAAAGTTTATTTTGGCTCCTGGTTTCAGAAGTTCCATCCCATAATCAGCTGACTCCATAGCTTTGTGTCTGAGGTGAGGAAACGTCATGGCAGGAGGGCACGGCAGAGGAAAGCAGCTCAGTTCATGAAAGCCAGGTAGGCAACAGAACTTTGCTTTCAAGGGACAAAATAATGAACCCCAAAGGCACTTCCTCAAGATCTACTTCCTTCAGCCATGCCCTACCTGCCTACAGTTACCAGCTATTCATCCATTCAAATGATTATGCTTTGAAATGCAATAATCCTCTGATTAGGTTATAGCTCTCATAATTCACTCATTTCACTGTTGAACATTCCTGCATTATCTCATATGGGAGCTTTTAGGGGACACCTCATACATAAATGATAGCAATGTGATAAGGGTAAAGTTTGTTTCTTGAAATCATAATTTATTTGTAAACATACAGAAACTCCCTGGGTCACATGTACTTCATATAGGTCACAAGGAGGAAAGCGTGGAGAACCCTAATCCAGAAAACTCACTGACTCCAGTAATGGCGTCACCAGTTCTTTCTCTGCCCATATGTTTCCATTCAACCTGAGGTACAATCTTTTACTTCTCCCTTTGAATCTGCCAGCTTCCATCTTCTTCCAAAGGAAGCCAGCCTCCATGTAAGAAGCCTAACTTCTCAGAGTTCACCAAACTCTGAGGAAGCCCAAGATGGCCATGGAGGAGAGAATCAAAAAGCAGAATTAATAATGAAAATGAATTTCCAGCCATATGTGAAATTTCACCCATATGACCCCAGTAAAGCTATCCCAGTCACCCTGAGGCCAGCTGTTTGTGTCCTTCCAGATTAGAGAGAAGACATTTTGCATCTGTGCAAGATCATCACCACTGTGTCCTGTTGTGTTCAACTCACACAATTACAAGAAAACACAGTCACTGCTTTTATGTCTCTAAATTTTGGGATGTTATGTAGTTATGGATACCTAAAACTAGTACCAGAGTATGGTGCTGCTATAACAAAAATCTAATACTTCAACATCAGCTTTGGGACTTGGTGAAGCAGATATTTGAAGACAATGAAAAGGCTATTGGGCAGCTACAAAGTTCATGAGTGTTTTATTCAGCTTTATCATTGCTGTGACCAAAAGACCTGATGAGAACAATTTTCAGCAGGAAAAGTTTATTTGGGGCTTACAGTTTCAGAGCTCTCAGTCCATAGATAGCTGGCTCCATTCATCAGGGTTCAGGCTCAAGGTGGAGCTGAACATCATGGCGGGGGAATGTGGTGGAGGTAAGCAGCTGGAGAGATTGCACCAGAAGCAGACAGAGAGAGCTCTCCTCACAGCACCCTCAGTGACCCACCTCCTCCAGCCATATCCTACCTGCCTTTGGTTACCACCCAGTTAATCCCTATCAGGGGATTAATTCACTGATTACATTAAGGTTTCCATAACCCAATCATTTCACCTCTAAACTTTCTTGCATTGTCTCACACATGAGCATTTGGGGTAGACCTAATATCTAAACCATAATAATGACAAAATTGCTATCAGAGCTTACAGAATGAGGAAAAACTGAGAAGACTGTTGTTTGTGGTAATGTAGAAAATACAAAATATACCTAGTGAGATTATGAACCTAACTAAGGAATGTTCTGGAAAAATATTAAAAGTGAAAGTTGACTTGTTTTAACGACATGTGATAAAACATGATGAGAGAGAGAGGAGTTCTAAGGAAGGAACTTCTTTGTTCCCAAGCAGATAGGATGGGAAAGACCAGTTCCATGGAAGTACTTGCCTAGAAGCCTTCTCTGGGTAGCAAAAGATTTTAAAATGAAAAAATACAGCCTCAGGGTAAAGTCAGAATCAGTGCCCTACCACTAACGCATGGCCTGTGGTAAAAACCAAATTATGGGTATAGTTATAAGATCCCTTGTTGAGAACTCTGAAAGATTTAAGATAGTGAACCCTGGGCATTTAAGAATCTCTCCACTATTATGTATAACTATAATGCACTAATAAAAAAATTTAAAAAGTAGATTCCTACAAATGTCGTTCTGAAACATTATCACCATATTATAAGTAGAGAGGGGCCTGTCCCAAAGCAATCTGTGGTTTTTTCATCTAATGAAATGGAATATCATATGATTCATTGAAATTATAAAGGTGGTTTGCCAACTTTCACTAAAACAGAGAGAAGAAGTTCAAAACTTAAATAAAAAAAAAATTGGGCCCCCAAATTTAGAAACACTACAAATGAGCTGAAAAAATCACTCACCTACAGATACAAGTCATTTCTTTGGGAAGAATGATTTGGAAAACAGATTGAAGAACCCAGGAGGGGAAAATCAAGAACCACAGACAACCAAAACCAGGAAGCAGAGCTGACCTTCAGAAACAAATACTTTCTGCTGTCAGAACAGAGAGAACTGGCCACATGTGTCTAAATGGATTTCTGAATAGATATGAGCCAGTGAACTCATATGTACCATCCATCTTCCTACCTCCATTTCTTTAAAGTGAGACTGTGCATTGCAGTTTTCTTGCCACTGATGTGGCAGAATATGCTAAGTTTCTGTAGTGCAGATATATTGTGCTTTTCATTCAAAGCCTTTGCATATGGGGACCTGCAACAAAGGAGCCCTGCCTGAGAAGTAGCACCCCATGAGTCTCGTTGTACACGTGTATTGTACACGTGTATGACTTAGATGATGACATCTTAGATTTCAAGATGATATTATAATACAATGAATCTTCAGGGTAAGAGGTTGAGAATATTTTTCCTATTGAAAATATTGTAGCTAGAAGGCAAATTAGGATAGATGGTCTTCAAATATAGCCACCTTCAATTCCTGTTTTGCTGATGATGCATTCCACCTATCAATAATTGAAATCTCTCTATCTATTTCCCTGAATCAGGGGTGGCCTTGTGACTTGCCTTGAACAAAAGAATGTAACAATTCTGGATTGAACTTAGGAAGACTGGCAGCTTTCACTTCCTCGATCATGAAAGCCAATTCCCATATAAGACCCCTTAGACCAACATGTCAGGAAGAAACCCAGCCTAGTCATGTGAAGAGGGTATATGAGGAGAAAGAGGAGTCATTGGAATGGATCATTCTCCAACCTTCCTATCTTAACTAACCACCAGCTGAGTGCAGCCAAATGAGAAGCCCTCAACAATGTCGTACAGGCAGAGCCCATAAAGTCAAATCAACTCACAGAAGGATAAGAAATAATAAATCATTCTTTCAAGCCATAGCATTTTGGTTTGGCTTATCATATAGTAGTAGAAAACTAAAAAAAAATAAAGTTTCCAAAATTAATTTCCTGTGTATGTGGGTATCTCATAGAAAAATGCTATTGTCATTTTCATTGAACTAGAGTACAGATTGTACCCTGAGGATGCAGAAAGCATCCTTCCAGAATATGGAAATTAAGGAAGTAAAATTGTTTTCTGAGAATGAAAAACTCACCACAGGATGATTCAGAGAAGAGATAAAAAGTGATTGCTTACTTTCTGGTCAAAAAGACTGACTTGAAATCAGAGAGATGGTGTTAACACATATAAAGAAGAACAAATCAGAGTGAAGTTTGATGCCACAAGGGATGAGAAACCAGAAGATTCATAGCAGAACTTGGTGGCCCCCCACAGCAGCCACCAGGGGATCTGGGCCTCTATTATATCTCTGTCATCAAGATGGGCACAGCATGCTAAAAAAGCCTGAAGCCAGTACATCCATAATTCCTCTGAGTCATTCTTTTCATAAGTTCAGATTCACCAAGAAATCTTTTAATAATATTCATTTCCAAAATATATGCATAATGTTTCTCATTAGAAATGAGCAAAGCAGAATTCTAGTTTCATCCACCCAGTTCTTTTAAGCTTATTCCCATGACATGTGATGAGATGGAGTTTCTGAGCCTGCAGATTGAGGCCAGTTCAGCACCAGGGCAAATACCACAGTGACACCATTGTTGTGGAAATCTCTCCAAGTAGGCAGCCATCATTCTCACAGAGTCATAACCCTCTGTTCACAGTGTTTAGCCTAAGTTTCTGTTTTGATTGTTCCATGACTGCACAGTACCTTGCTTTCAAATCACTCTCCTGCTCTAGACATGGGAAGCCCAGGAGATGAGGTCAGCTTGTAAGAGACAGAAATGGTGGCTCTATGCGGCACAACCTTGAGTACATTACCACGGGCTCTCAGATTCTACCTGCCACTGCATCACTCACTCAAGCCTAGCAGGAATAAAGAATTGGAGGCAAGGTTTCCACCAGGGAGAGAAGCTATTCTGCAGGGATAATCCAAGTTGGAGGGTATGCTAAGATATTGGCTTCCAAAACCTAAGAGAGGTGTAAATCAGAGCATAAGTTAGGAGAAAGGTGGCAAAGTTTAGTGAAAATAGAATACTCCTTGCAATCAGACGGGG
>NW_026000005.1:41625262-41758064 GCF_001458135.2 Marmota marmota marmota | reverse complement strand
GTATAAGAGACAGCTCCAGTCCTTTTGTACCGTGTACTCTCAAACCATTATTTGTTCTTCTATAAGAAACAGATATTTATAGGGCTGATAATGAGAATCAAATGAGAAAATGAATATGTTCATTTAAAACCCTTAGCAGAATGCCTCACTTGGAAGGGCCTCAAAAAGTTATCTATTAATATTTCAGTTTCTCTAAACCACCAAGTTTTCTATTCCTGTTCCCAGGAATGTTCATGTCCTCACACAATGCTTCTCAACTTCTGACGGGATTCTGTCCCAATAAGCCACCTTGAATTTAAAACATCATGAGTTTTCCTCAGTACTCCTAAACTACCAAACATCCTAGCTTAGCAACACAACACTCTGTAGAGTCTCCTTGTTTCCCCTGTGACCACACTGCTCACTGGAGGCTGTGGCTTGCTTCCACTGCCCAGCATCATGAGAGTGCTGTACCTCAAACCAGCAGCCTGGGAATAGCTCAAAATTCAATATGTATCGCTTTCACACCATGATAAAGTCAAAATGTAGAAAAGCAAACCATTCTAAGTTGGGAACTGTTTGAGTATGGCTTGCTCCTCTGGGTCACTCAGATCTGAACAGCAGTGTCACCCCATGACCACCCAGTCAACACTGGTCACTGTGAAGTATTTATTTCCCTTGCTTTCTTCTCAGTTGGTTTATGTGAGCTTTTAGATGACTTTTCCCTATCTGTCTTTGGTTTCCTTGAGAACAGTGAGTGTTTCCCTGTCTGTCTTCATCATTATAGACTCAGCAGGCTACACTAACTAGAATATCACAAGTTCATGATTAACATTTGTTGATCATTGAGTGAATTGGAGACCTTTGGCATTCTTACAGTCAGCATTCAAGATTTTTAATTCTAATGACCCTAAAGAGCCATAAGCAACCTTTAATTTGCCATTACCTTAGGCATTGTTTGACTGAAGTGGCCAAAAAAAGTTGATGAGGCCAATGGAGAGCGGTAACAGATACCAAAGAAATGAAAGTATGGGCAGAGAGCGGGCAATGAAGGACTACTTCATTATTCAGAGGGAGAAATCAGGATGGGCTGAATATTTTACCTGCCAAAAGCAAGGGCCAGAAAAATTAAAATGCTCCTTTTCAGCTCCCTTAGACTCTAAGGAAAGGCCAAAGGGAAACATGAGGGAACAGGGAAAGGCAAATCACAAGCAAAATCCTACAAGGTATAAAGCACTTAAGGTCTAATGGCTTTGTCAGCATTGTCCCAGATCATGAATGGGGTTCAGTCATTTCCCAGAGAAAATGTATTCCTTGATACAAACTTAATATAGCAAGGCCATTAGAAACCATGTCACCAATGAGGCACAAGTGACCCTAAAATTCCTTTACATCTCTCACTGGTCCTATGTATGAAAGTGATGTTGGGCTGGGATCTTTCTGTAGTACAAAGATCTAGTATAACCAATGCCAGTTCCAGCAGGATTATTACTTCTAGAACGGCATGCCAGAACCCCAATCACCCCCAAACACGATTTCCATCTTTTTTTTCCATTGTCATTCTCCATATAACATTCACTGTTGGCTAAACCAATCAATTATTGCACTTGCACCTTCCAAAGAAACTTCCCTAAAGAAAACCTTTCTCAACATTTAAGCTCCAAATCAAATGTCACTGCCTCCTCCCTCTCTTTTTACACTAATATTGCCTTATCTAATTTCTTATTGTAAATTTTCTCATTTCTGCATTGTACTTGCTCACAACTTCTCTCTCCTAAAAGTCATGAAATTTTCAAAGGCAGAATCAACTTATCTTTTAAAAGTCCCAACAAACAACACACAGACTTTCTCCCAATAGTGAATCCATCAATAATTACTACACATCATTGTTCACTGGACAATAAACTACAAACATGAGTTTTCAAATCCTTTTTCTCATCTGTCCCTTCCGATTTCCTCCTCCCTTCCTTCCTTTTTCAAATTTCAATAAACTTTCAATAAACGAAAGTTTATTTCCCTAGAGTTCTTAGGAGTAGTTAATTTTAGATGCATTTAGAAAATAGTTTCAATAAATACCCAATATATATCACCAATATTTCTCAAGCTAGGAGCTCCCTGGGTGGTTTTATCTCTGTATATGAATCACCTCCAACCAGTGGTTAATGAAATAATTGGAAGTTCTAGCCAGGAAACATAGTACACACTTTTAAAACTTAGGGACAAAAGAGTTATTAAGCTCCAGGTTATAACTCTTTTTTTTTTCTTTGACCAAATATTTTGAAGCCATAACTTAGTTTCCTTCACAAGTTCATACTAGTTATCATTTGCAGCATCTCTACCTACAGTGAAAGGAAGTTACCAAATAACTTGATTTCCTGTCTCTAAGGAAGAAAATGTGATAACATCAAAGTGGCTGTGGAAAACTCATGATGCTAAGCACCCAATAGAAGCTTGGTTAATTTGGATTCCACCCAGGAGGATATTGTGTTAAGGAAAAATGAGTTGGTATAAAAATCCGATTAACGATTAGAACATTTCTTCTGTCCCTGGGGCAGTCAACCCTGTAGAAGCCAAATCCCTGCAGTTCCACAGACACAATCCACTGGGGATTACCCTTTGTAAGTTTGCCTAGTTGTGTTATAAAGATAGAAATGTTTGTGATCTTTGTAAGTATCTGAGATCATAGAGAAAGCAGTGTGAAATTCCAAAGCCATGAAATATTTTCCAGACTCATTGAAGTTGTGCTTATGTGTGCTACCAGCTTCCTGAGAAGAACTATAGCTCCAATAGTGAAGGTAATAATAATAAAAGCTGCTATATTAATAGCTAACAATTAAAACAACTGCTATTATTATTATAGTTACTGGTTAGCAAGGATGTAACTTGCTCCAGACAATTTATTTTGGGGAGGATTATTTTATCCTCACTACAGTCCCATGAAGTAGTACTATTAAAAACTCCATTTTGAGAGAATTAAAATTTAGTTATAGAGAGACTGAATTACTTGCCTAAGTACAGATTGTGGCTGTGGATCTCAGAGATCTGACTTTAGTTGCCAAACCTTCAAAGAACAATTTGACTCTGTAGATGATGGTACATATTGCTAATCAACCTTTTCAAGTATCACTAATAGTATTTCATGAGTCAGATTAGCCTGAATTCTAAACCTAAGAATCAGTTGTGTAACCTAGGGAAAAGTCAGCACCAACCTTGCCAAGCTTTTGTTGAACTCAACTATTAGATGCACATAATGATGTTTATTCATAGGCTGTTGAGAAGATTCTAAGACACTACACTAAAGTTCCTAGCATACTGTCTGGGACATGGGAAGTGCTTAAATGTAGAATCAATATTGCTATCAGTTATTATCACTCATGTTATAAAAATCTCTCTGACAGAATTGGAAGCAATAAACGAAAGCAGATGCTTCATATATACTTCACGTTTATTTAGCACAGCACTACAAAAATTAATGGAGCCAATATCAAAGAATCCATCCAGCTTTAGGAAGTTATAAAATGACTGATTACCCAAATAAATATAGGTTTTATGTTCAATGAACTATGAGATCAATATTCCAGTGTCCTTCTGAATTAAGTTTATATCCCATGTATAGCCTTATAATAGGACTGAATTTACTTTGAGAAATGCAATTTTCTTTTAAAACTATTAGGAATTGGAATTTTCTGAATATTATCATTCCAGTGTTGGTATTCTTGGTTTCTTATATCTTAAATTGAAATGAAATCTAAATGCACATGCACACACACAAAGACACACCCACATTCATGATATTTTTTTGGATGAGATGTAATTGAGAAATGTGACTGAAGCCAAAACAAAACAGAAAATGACAGATATAAATCACATACATGTGTGGCAATGCAAAATTCCAACCAGGATTCAAACTCAGTTTTCCTAAGCCATTGAAAGACTTAAGGTTTTGTGAAACAGCATCTGGGATTTGCACTATCCTTCTCAAACTTAGGAAAACTGTGAGTAGATTATTAAAAACATTTTCTAAAAAAAAAAAAAAAGGCAGCTCATCCCAAGAACATTTCCAAGTATTCTACCATATTTATGGAATGAATACATATATTTACTATGTTTATGTAATTCAATTTTTGATTTTACGTATATCACATAATCCCTGAATAGTTTATACCTTATTTTCCTGATGATCTGGGTTGAAAAGGGAAAGGATTTTATTTTGTTTTGCATTGTTTTTATTTAGTCCCAATGATTCAGTAACTCTTCTCTTTAGTAGGATTTAAGTTACCTTTCTTTTTGCTACAATCAGATAAGGAAAGTGGTCCTGGCCATTTTGAGAAAATGGTTTGATGACAGCCGACTCTCACTGGCCACAGGTACCAGACACTGGCCTTTTCTGGTCTTTAGAGATTAATAAGGACATAGTATACATGGAGGCATCATTATGTAAAGGAAAGTATTCAACCTTGAATTCTACATAGATTAGACCAGCTTTGCTCTTTTCTTGCTCCTGTTGTTTAGCTGTCCTGAAATTCACAGTAATTTCTGAGAAAAGCAATATATCAGAAACAGCCATTTCTGAGTAGACAGGTTGAGTATTGGGCCCCATCCCTGGAGACCTCAGCTGTCCTTGCCTTGGAAGGAATCATGGAGGAATTTCCTTACTCAAATAGTTACAGCAGCTGCAAAGGTTACTGTTTGGTTTAGTTGCAAATTTAGGTTTTGGGGTCTTTTTCTTTCTGTAAAAAGGCATCAGGACAACATAAATTCTGAGCATAGGCTATAAAGAAGGAGAGGACATTATGGTTTACTCAGCTATATTACTCTCAGATAATTGTTCTCAGATGATTGCTTATAAATCTTTTCCCTTTCCTAAATCATATCTTAAACCTCTAACTCATTATCAGGTTGGAATGTCAACCTAAAACTTAAACTTCAATTCACAGCCATCTTGATTAATAAGATGAATTTAGAAAAATGGCTCTAAGCCTAATCTTATATATGTTTTCTAACTCAAATGTGAATTTGTGTGTATATATACCTGTATCTATATCCGTCTATATATCCAGAAGTGCCCTGTTCTGTGATCATTTATATGTAAACATCTATATAGATAAAGTTAGATTAGATTGACTCTGATCATATCATGAATATACTTCTCCAGCCCATGATGTTATTGGAAGGTGGTGGGACCTTCAAGAGCTGGGGCCTAGTGGAAGAATTAGGTCATTAGAAGCCTGTCCTTGAAAAGGATATTGGGTCCCTGACCTCACTTCACTCTCCCTCTTTTGCTTCGCATCTGCCATGAAGTAAGTGATCTTCTCCTCCATCACACATTCCTACCCTGGTATACTTGGCTGCCAGAGGCCCAAAGTGATGGGGTCAAGGGATCTTGGACTGAAACCTCTGAAACCATGAGCCATTATAAATCTTTCTTCCCTTTCTGTTGATTTCCTTGGGTATTGACACAGCAACAGAAAGATGACCACATGATTCCCATAATTATTAGGCTACAGTATGTCTTCCAAGACCTGGCTCCGATCTCCTTCTCAAAACAAGTCTCTGAGAACTTTCCTCCTTGAGAAAAAGCCAGAAGCTTCTCTTTTAGTGAGGCAGACATGAAATGATTCCCCTGCTGAGGGCTCTCCTGCCAGTTCTCCTCATGCCTGGAATGCCCTGCACTCCTCCGCTTCCTCTCCAATGTACCATTTAAGTCTTGCTTTAATTTTCACTCTTCCCTAAAATTCAAAGAAAATCTTCCCTGGAACCCTCATTCTTTGTGTTGTTCCACCCTCTCTAGATGCATGGTCATCTTTCTTGTCTTTCATATGAAAAGACTGTGTGTCTCCCTCACTTCTGGAGCCCTCCTAGGTTGGTGCATGTTTTAGAAAAAAATTCTAGATTTTGCAAAGTTACCAGTCACAAGATATAAACATTAACAGTGCCCTTTCCTTCTAAATGACCTTTATTAAATTCATTTCAGATATATTTTGCAATGAAGTAGGTAAGTAAGTTGAGCTTGTCTCATAGGAGACATCCATATAGAAAAATAAAAAGACCCATAAACCAGGCCTCCTGGTACATACATGTAATCCCAGGGACTTAGGAGGCTGAGGCAGGAGGATCTCAAGTTCAAAGCAAGTGTTGGCACTTTAGCCAGACTGTTAGCAAGAGACTATGTCTCAAAATAAAGAATAGAAAGGGCTGGGGATGTGGCACAGTGGTACAGTGCCCCTGGGTTCAATCCCCAGTATGAAAAAAAAAAGTCATAGTGTAAGAGTTGCATATGCTTGTCACAACTAGAATAAGAGAAAAGATTCAAGTGTCCTCAAGATATACAGGCAGATTAGGTGCAGACAAAATAACTACAAGAGAACATGGACCTGGATATGTCCAAGGAGAGAAATCCTGCATGAGAAGAAGTTTATCTTAATAGGAATAATTCTAGGGCGGTGTCCTGTGCTGCTCAGCAGGTACAGACCATACACAGCCAGCACAAAATGTAATTGGGAACAGAGCTGCCTCTTCCATCTCCTCTACTAAATGTTCTCAAGCAAAATTGCCCCTAAGATGCTTTTCAAATAACACAAATACCCAAACAGGGAAGACAAACTGTTCTCAGCCAATAAGAATGTATTGGAGATATGAATTCCTTGCAATCAAACCCCTGTCCTAAATTTCTTCCACAATCACCCTAAGTACACAGCACTTAGGGCAGAGAATAAGAGCTTTCCAAAGGCACAGCCCAGCATGTTGTTTCAAACAATAACAGAAATTCCTGAAGTTAGGAGATAATTGAGACATTGGGCACATATGGTAAATGCCCTTAGTGTGAGCAGGAGCCACGTGCCCTGGATTTCTAGAATTGTTCTATGTATTTTTGTGAACAAAGTCTGATGGGAAGAATTGTTTTTCCTCATTTATGTATCATTTGTCAGACGCCCACACAAGGCAATAGCAGAAACTGTTCTTTCCCCTGGTGAATTTACCATTTAAAGGGGAAATGAAATACATATAATTTCTAACTATTTACCAGCAAGTGAGACTCATAACTGACAAAACAGATAGGAAAAGCACCACTGGAACTAAATTGCTTCACCCACACCCTCTTGCCCCCACTCCATCTTCCAGACTTCCAGTGAGTTTTCTTAATTTTCTAATCTTTTAACTAAGTTCTCATTAGATATAAAATTTTTCGGAAGATGGGGAGTCTATCCTTTATTAATTTCTTTTTCTTTGCCATGAATTGAAGGAAACAGATGAAAAGATGTAGCCTCTAATTCTAGGACCCAATCCATGGGATGAGCAGATGATTTAACATTTAATGTCAAAATAACACCATGCATGCAAAAACAGAATGATATTTGCAGGTCTCTGAAAGAAAAAAAAATGTTTTATTAAAAATACACAGATTTTTGAATTGCAACTATCAAGGTGAATTGTTACTTCAGCTAAAGCTCTCTGTTTCACCTAATAGCACTAAACTCTAATTGCCTCCATGTTTATCTGTCTTCCCCTAGAATCCTTGCTCTGTGGCAGGTCTGGTTGTGTTCATCTTCCTACTATATCTGGAGTCTAGTCAGGGTGCTGGGGAATAGCAGGAATTCTAAAATCTATGTTGAATGGATGAATGCAATGATTCAAAGTATGAGGTACTGCATTTTATAATGCCATACATTAACCCACATTGTGTTAGTCAGCTTTTCATCCCTGGGACAAAATACCTGGGGAAATCAGCCTAATGGAGAAGAGATGTATTTTGGCTCACAGTTTCAGAGGTTTCAGTACATGGTTGGCTTGCTCCATTGATTCTTGGTCTAAGGTAAGGCAGAACATCATGGAGAAAAGGCATTGAAAAGCAAAGCTGCTCACCTCGAGGCAGCTGGGAACCAAAGAGATAGAGGGAGGAGTAGAAGAAGGAGCCAGAGACAAGATACATTCCCTAAGGACTCAATCCCTCTGACTTAATTCCCAAGTCCTATTGTTTCTATGACTTCCCAATAGTCCATTCAGCTATGAATCTATGGATGGATTGAATCATTGATATGGTCAGAGGCCTCATGGTCCAATCACTTCCACCTCTGAACACTGCTTCCCTGGGGACCAAACCTCAACACATGAGCCTTTGAGGGACAGTCCAGATCCAAAGCATAATGCCTGCTTCTCTGTCCAATTTCATCTTCTACCCCTCTCTCCAGATTCACTCTGCTCCAACCACACTGGACTGCTTCCTGCATGCGCTGATCCCAGAGTCTTTGCACTTGACTTTCTATCTGCCTGGTGTATTTTTTCCTCGAGATATCTACATGGCTCCCTCTACTACGTCTTTTTAATTTATCTCAAGAATCACCTAATCACTGAGAGTTCTCCCTGTCCACCTTATCTAAAGTGGTCCTTCCCTCACCTCACCACTCACTCACTTATCCATCTTAATGGCTGCCATAACTAAGTGTCTTCTTCTTAATTTATGCTTACTTGCTGATTGTCTCCCTCAACTGATAAACATAAGGTTTATCAAAGTGGGTGCTTATTTTTAGTCATGATTTTAACTTCCAGTGCCCATAATCTACCAGTAAATAAAAAAATATATATATTTTTGAGTTGATTATTCATGAGAAGCCATGGCAAAGCATTTCTGGAAGATACTGTTTTACCTGTATCTCTGCCTTCTCTGACTTTCTATAGCAAATTCATTCAAGGATGGGTAATATGTAGATAATTTTAAAATAATAAAATGAAAGGAAATTAGAATGGACCAAAAAAATCAGCTTGGACTAAAAGCATTTTCCTTACCCCATTGTCCAGAAAAAAAAAAATCCTATAGTTTCGATGAGCCAAGTTACACATGTAAAATTCTGAATACATCACAAATCTCCTTCCAGTTCTTGCTTGCTCAGGAGAGTTTCTGTTCCAATTGAACAATTATACCCTCTAAAAATATGCCCAATCATCTAGATGCAAATGCAGTATTTTTATTGGTAAGAAAGATACCACTCAATTACCCAAATTCTGCTATTATTATGGTTTTTGAAAGAAATTGCAATGTTCTGGTGTGCAATTCTGCATCATGTATCAAATTTCTTGAAAAGGGTCTTGCCTTTGCCTGGAAGATTGGTCCTACAGGCATAGATCCCAGAGAGATACTCAGTCATGTAGGAAAAGATGTTCACATCTCTGTAACAGTGTTGTGTGTTTGAAAATAAGTTAGGAAAAAACATAAATATCCAAAAAGAGCATTGTGCATTTAAATTATGAGGTATTTATAACTTATAATGAAGTACTCTAGAATAAAAATAAAATAATGTTGTTGTAATATTCCTCAACATAGAAAAGTTATCACTATTTGTGAAATCATAATTTTGTGTACATTATGTGTGTGTGTGTATTTGGAATAATAGTGAAAATATTTTCTTGATTCAGCAGGGGTGGGGAGTGGGAAATAGTTGCTCTTTATCATTCTTTTTTGCATATGTTTTTTTTCATCTTTTTTTTTCTTTACTTTTTTGGAACTGGGGGTCGAACCCAGGGCTTTGGAGATGCAAAGCAGATGCTTTGCCACTGAGCTATATCCCAGCCCTCTTTTTGCATATGTATATAATGCTCATATCATAATGAAGTTTCATTTTTCAAATACGTCATTATAATATTATGAAGTAGGGGAGGGAAGAAAACATGTCCCTTGAATTTACATTATGAATTTTCAATGAGGGTGATATTTTGTCCACATGATAAAAATTGGTTCTTTGTGAAGGATCAAAGTGTCTTCTTCTTTCTACATTTAAAGCACAGATACACACGTGGCACATAAATAGATATTCAGTATATCAATGCTATTAAAATTTCATGAGAGGATAATTAGAGAAGATATATCTTAGAAAGCTCTTTATAAGAATAATAATGAAAAAAATTTCTGAGAACCCTCCCTCCTTTATCTCAACCCAAATAGTTAAATCTTCTGTTTGTGCAGCTTTTAGGAAATTTAAAATTCTTCTCATTTATTTTGCATTTAATCACTCCTCCTCACTCCCAGTGTGCACAAGTTCACACCCAAATGTGGGACCTGAGAAGACCCTACCTACATTCAGAAGGAATTTCTGGAAAGAAGCAATGGAAAGAGGTTAGTGGATCACAGATGGATGAGAGCTTCAGCTCAGGAGAGAGAGTTAACTCCATCTAATATCCAGTAAACCACGTTAGGCATCTCAGAAGCAATCCTTAGAAATATTTCTGCTTTTTCTAATTGAGGTCAGACAATGGGAAGCTTTTCCTAATCCCCCAACATAGCACTTTTTAATTTTTTTTTTTTTAACTTTTGGCATTTGTACAATGCCTTCATTTAAGACCTTCCTTAAAAGCATCCTCTCGGTGATAAATGAGCAATGGAGTTGGCAAGCCTTTCTCCACTGACACTCATATTTCAAAAAATCAGGATTATGATTAGAGAAGCACAATATCAAAGACAAGACCTAAATCAGTCCCCAAAGCAAGAGCAGCTGAAATTAGAATTATCATCAGAGTTTCCTCTCAGGAACAATTTGGAATTTATCAAAAGGACAGAGACATAGTAAAGCATAAACAGAGAAGGGAGGGGAAGACAGTCTCTACCTCCCAATATAATAAAATCTATGTTTCCAGGTTGTCATAAAATATCCTCAAGGGTGACTACAATTCCACTTAAAAATCCACGCAGGCTGGGGCATTCTGGGAACATGTCACAGCGTACTCAGCTCCCAGATGTGCCCAGTTCTTGGTAGGAAGCTAAGTGATATGAACACACTAAGGCAATGTTTTTGTTCTCCTTGCTTATTCCCAGGATTCAAATTAGTCTCATTAGAAAAATAGCTCTGTCTGGTGATGTCTCCAAAATTAGTGGGAGATATAGTCATAAATCTAAAGAGAAGCTGTGGTAGGCAGAATAATGACAACCATAAAGATGCTCACATGCTAAAACTGGGTCTGTTGATTGGCAAAGCCAGCCCTTCATCCACAATTGGACTACACGGTTGGAGCATTGTACCATGGAATCAAGCCAATCAGTACATGTATCAGTCAGTTTTGCATTACTCTAATGAAATACCCACAACTGGATACTTTTGAAGAAAAGAGGTTCACTTAATTCACAGTTCTGGAAGTGGGAAATCCAGATTTGAGCAGCCCTATTGGTTTGGTATCTGGGGAGGCCTTGTCACTGAAGGCATCACAATGGCAAGAATGCATGTGTGAGAAAGAGATCACAGGTTGAAACAGGAACCCAAAGAGAGCCCTCTCCCATGATCTCTTCTGAGGACAGCACCCTGGATCATCTAAAACCCTCTCTCTAGGTCCCACCTCTTAATGTCCCAATACGTCAGTACTGCCACCATGAGGGCTAACCCTCCAACACTGGGGGAGCAAATTATACCCATATGTAGCAGCATCCAAAGCAACACAGTCAGTATAGTAAAGTCAAGGTCAGAAAGTAGTAATTCTGAGGCTTTTTCTCTGGATCTTTTAATTGAATACTATAATGCATTAGGTAGCATTATTCTACTTTATTTGCTCAATTATGCCTTTGTTAGAGAAATAACAGCCCCTCAAACAATGTGATTCCAACTAATCTTAAAATAACTGGGCAAATTGTAGATCTTGGCAATCAGCCTTGCCTATAGGCTTTGTTTTGTATTCACCTGACAACTTGAAAGTGAAAAAATGGTCACAAAGAAGGATGAAATAAGAAGTAAAAGTAATAATGAAAACAAAAAAAATAAAAAGGAGAAGCTTAACAAGGCTTTTTTTTTTTTTTTTTTTTTTTCCGGTAGTGACCTTTATTAGAATAATGTATTTGGTTATATATTGTTTGGTTATTTTATTCTCAGCTCAAATTTTGTGAAAGGCCTTCCCTGACTACCTACTTAATATTGTTTCTCACCCTTATTTCTTCATTCCCATCTATTCAAAATATTCTGTCTAAAATTGTATTTATGTTTTAGCTTATGCATCTATGATCTCTGCTAAAATAAAAGCTCCATGAAATTGAAGATTTTTAAAATCTCATTCATCCTGCACCTTCATTTTCTAAAAGAATACTTGATATGTAATTAGCAGGCACAAAATAATCTGGAAGACTTGAAGAATGGACAGATAGATGGATGAATGGAAGGGTATATGGATGGACAGATAGATGGATGGGTGAATGAAGCAAAAAAGAAAGAAGATATCTTATTCAATGCCCAGAAATGAAATGTGATATCTTTTAAACATGCTCATGAGAAAACCGTGTACCAAGTGTTGCTACTATTTAGATCTCCAAATGAGAGACATTTATGGGAGACCTAAACCTGACTGATGGTCTGTAATCGAACATAGTTAAAGGCAAAATAGTCAACCACTAAAATTCAGTAGGAGCTGGTTTGGCCTGTGTAATATGCTTAACATTCACAAAATGCTATACCTCATGTAATTATTAACATATTTACAGAGGATTATTTTTTGAATCAGAAAATGTCTATATTCACCTAATATTTATAAAAATAGAATATTCGCTTTAAAAAAAGTAGCTTTCCAATATAGTTGTTATAAATAACAAATAATAAGAAATGTCAATACAATTTAAAAAATATATTCCATGAACGAATTTAACATTTGAATATTGTAGCTGATAAGGTTCCAATCAGTGAAATGATCCTTGATCTCATTAGAGTTTACATACCAGTAATATTCAGATAATAAACAAGTAAATTACATGATTTGTTCCTGTGATAATAAGTTATCACAGAAACAATAGAACACGGTAAGGACTGTTAGGGGGACATCAGGATTTGCAGGGCAGGAAGAAGCACACTTTAGTTAATGTCTAGGTGGCTGCTATCCAGGATGAGTGGAAAAGAAGGGAGGGAGGGCATCCTCAGCAATTTCTTTCATCTGTATTCTTCACCAGCTCCCAGGGAGATTCTGGAAACCCTGGGGCTCCTATTGTGTTCATATCAGCTCTAAATGAATTTGGCTGTTGTTATTTTTAGGCAGAAGCAGAGAAGGAGAGCTGGTCAGGCTTAGACAGGTTGTAAGGCAGGGTTCCCTGGTGCATTGTCACAGGGCACTCTTCTGTGTCCTCAGGAAAATCTGGTCTAGATCTATTAAGCACACAGGCCACAATCCTTTGATTACACAGGCACTGTTGATAATTAGTTGGGTGAAGCCTAAGTCTGGAGGTTCCAGGGACCACTAAAAATCAAGCCTATTATTACTAACTTAAGAGATTTTGACAACAAAGGATCTGGTTGTGATGGCTTTGGAAAAACCCAGACCAGGAATGCTTTGGAAAAGAGGGTTGTTCCTTGATGAGCCACATTTGACCCTACTTTTTTCTATACATCATTTGAGAAAAAGGAAGGAAAAGGTAATAAACATTCAACTCAGGTGCACAAAATATATTTTTAAAATATAAGAAACAAAATGCTTGCTTTCCCTCCCACCCGAGTCTATATTTATTTTGGCTGCTCACACTTCCTTCCAAATAGCTGGTCAAAACATAAATCCTTCTGGAACAAAGCTAGAATATGATCATTTCAGCCTACAAATGATCCTCTAAAAATCATTCCAAAAGCATTAGCATATTTTAAAAGTGAATATTCTATTTTCATAAATATTATCTTAGGTGAATGTAGACATTTTCTGATTCTGAAAAATAAATAAATAAAGATAAAAATTGAGAAGGAAATGCTTGCTGTTTCTCTACGGTTCTATGAGACTGAATTTTGAAAGCTGAGGTTGTTTCAGAAAAGCTGCTCAGAATTCCCATGATTTGTGCTTTTGCTGTTAGCAAGATAAATGTTTTCTGATGACAGATCTATGGATGTTTTGGATTGGGAAATTTTTCTACAATGCAGGTAGTTTATACTAAGGCCAGCAGTGGAAACAAAAAAGAAAAACTTGAGCTACTGTGGTATATATATTGTTTAGCTTACTGCTATTACTGCTACTGAAAAGTGAAAACCTGGCATATAGAAACATTAGTTATGAAACTAAGAAACCATATTATTGTAAGTTTTAATTAAACGTACAAATGTTTTTTGTTTAATTTTTATTTGGGGGAAGTATTTTTTCATCTCTTTTTTTAAACCTTGATAAAAGTTGATTAATTTTTTCACCTTATCATAAGCAAGAAATGGAAGGCAAATACATTCTTTGATATTGAAAAGTTTAAAACTGCAGTTATGTTTATGAACACGAAGAGAGAAAAGCCCTTGTTCACCCCTACTCTAAGGCCATGTAAAGGATCAAGACATGAAATGTCACCTTCCTCCAGACTGCACTCCCCTTTCTTCTCCCTCCCTTAGGCCACTGAAGAAGCAGAGGACAAAGGTGATGCTTATAAAATATGGGGCTGGGTGCTATGATCTCATCACTCATCCATCCCGACCCTTCCATAAATCTAGGGTTTGGGACTCTACAAACCAACCTTATGGCAGCTAAGTACTGCCCGGTAGATTATTTTATTCTTTCTTTTTCTCGCAAAGGATGTGTTATTTCAGACTAAGTACTGACTACGATACTAAGTACTTCATACTAGCAACAAAGTATTTCTTCAGTACTGTTCCTCTCAGTACTGAAGGGTGGAGGTCTGGGATCAGGGAGCCAGCATCCTCAGCCTTCCAGTTCATAGGCTTCTGTCTTCTTGTGTGCTCATAAGATGGAAAGCAGAGAGAGAGTAAGGGATGAGCCCATTCTTCATGAAAGGGCACTAATCCCACTGAGGAAGGCTTCCCCCTCATGACTTAATCACTTCCCCAAAGCACTGCTTCCTAATGTCACATTGGGGATTAGACTTCAGCATGGGGATTTTAAACACAAACTTTTCAGTCCATAACATGACAGCAGCTACTTCCTGCACTACTGCTTCCAGAGGACCTCTTTGCCCTCTTCCAGACTTTCCAATCCTTCCATATCAGTTGAATTCTTCCTTATCTGAATTTCTGTGTTTCAATAGCAAATATGTTGTTTCTCCATTTGTAACTGGACAGGGGCTAAACTAGGAAAGTTTAAAAATATAGGGGAATTTTGGACAAGCTTTCTTTAAATTGCATGAATGAAGCAAAACTGTGTCTGCCACATCTTCACATCAACACTCAAGACTAATATATATACATATATATATGTATATATATATACATATATATATATTTGCATATAAGGAACATCTAAATTGATTACAATGAGTTGACACTTTAAGTTGAGTTCAAAATTTTATTGATTTGTTTTTACTTTTATTTGTAATTATACTTAATGGTGGATTCCTCATGCCACATCTGTACATGCATATTATATAATTTGCCCTATCTCCTTCCCTAGTACCTTCTCTTTCCCTCCCCTCCTCCCTACCCTGGTCTTCTACCAATCTCTAGTATTATATTTATTTTAATTAATGCCTTCTATATGTAAATATATAGGATTCATTTAGGTATATTTGTACATAGACAGAATAATTTGTTATATTTTGTTTCCCATTGCTTCCCAATACCCTCTCCTCCCACCACACCTCTCTCTCTCTCTCTCTCTCTCTCTCTCTCTCTCAATACTTTCCCTACTCCCTTGGTTTCCTTTTATTTTCATGAGATCTCCATTTCTTATTACCTTTTCCTTCTCCTCCTCCCTCTTCTCTCTCTCTCTCCTTTGCTCCCCCCATCTTCATCTTCTACATAAGAAGAAAACATTCATTCCTTTACTCTCTGAGTCACTTTTTTCACTTAGCATGATGTTCTCCAGTTCCATCCATTTACCAGCAAATGACATAATTTTATTCAAGTTTATTTCTCCTTACAGGAGATGAATAAGGGAGGGTCTACAAAAGAAAAAAAACAAATAGGTACTATAGGTAGTCTCACAGTTCTGCTCTCCATATTCTTTCTCCCCGATAGATTGAGGCATCTGTAAAGAACCTCACTGATCTGTCTGCTTTCTGTGTGTGATGAAGTGTGGCTGATGAATATTACACAAAGCCACAATAATGGAAGATTGATGTTATTATCTATCACAGGTATGAATACAGCTCATGTAGGCACTCAGCCCCCAGAACATTTCCTTTTTGCATTTCTTTCCTAGCTAACTTTTAGCAGATAATGGTGTTTTGTGTAAGAAAATAAAAACCATCTGTGAGAGACAGTTACTCTAGTGACACTCCAGTGAGTGTCATCTCCTGGTATGCATGTCCTTGTGTAGTCTCTTCCTTACTGGCTCTGGTGTTGGTTATATGAAGTTATATATCAATGAAATATCAGCAAGCATGGAGCAAACCAATGTGTTAAATACTTGTATAACAGGAGTATCCTCTTAGAAGTGCTTGTTCTTGGAAACCAGCTGCTATGCTGTGAAGACAGACAACTGCATCCTGCAAAGCCTCATGAAGAGAGATGCCAGAGAGTGAAAAGCCATCTTTCAGCCAAGCTCCCAGTGGAATGCAACATCACAAGAGATATCAACTAACACATGGAGCAGAACTGCCCAACTGAGTCTGGTTAAACCTCAGGATAATGGAAAAATAATTAATAACCATTAAGCTACAAAGTTATGGGGTAGTTTTTTACATAGCAATAAATTACTGGTACACCAACAGAAAGACATTTTCTCACATCATCATCACCAACTCAAGACCAGAATTCACATTTGATCCCTACTCCTCTCTGAGGCCACGGTGGATTTTGCTGCTTATCCTCTGTTCGCTTGTCAGGGACTGTTCTCCACCGATTATCTTGTCTCTCACCTTCATCAGTCTTTGCTCTCTTCTGGATCTATCCCTTCACCATTCCATCATCCTCCCATTCCACCCACAATTCACAGAAGAATGTATCGCTACAGTCACCTGATCCTTCACCTCCTTCTAGCTACTACTCCATTCTCTGCTTATTTTTATAGGAAATCATCTCAAAAATGAGGATTGCCCTTTCTCCACGTTCTCATAATGCTTTTTCTCATCAGCCCCTCTCCATTTTGACTTGTTCCTCCTTCACTCCCCAAATTATCTCTGCCCTGATCACCAGTGACCTCTAACAGATTTACCTCTGTTTTCAACAATTTTTAAACATTAATCACTATATCTTAATTTCTTCTTATGATCTTAATATTTTCTTATGGCTTCCAAAATACGTCATGCTTCCCCCGACTTACAGGCTACTTTTTCTCTGATTCCTCTCTTGGCTTCTCTTCTTAATCTTACTGAAGCTAAGTTCTACATGGATTGTTTGTAGACTCTCTGAAATTGTGCATTCTCTCTCAAGATGACTTTTATCATATTTATTCTAATGACAACAATTTCTGTGTCTCTTGTCCTTCACAGCACTGTATCTAATGGCTTACTCCCCATCTCCACTTAAATATTTCACAACAGTCTAAATCTGAAACCAGTTCTTTACCAATCCTTCTCATATCAGCAGTGACTTCACTGTATATACTATACTTTCGTCTTTTCAATATAGACTCATACAAGCTTTGCTTAATTCTTATTCTTTTAAAATATTTAACTGAGCACCAAATATTACATTAAATTAATATGATTCCTGTAGTATAGTAATTCACTGTTTAGAGTTGAAAACAAATACGCAGATACATAGTTACAAGGCAATTCAAAATGTTATATCAGAGACAAAATGAGATATGATTATAAGTAGATGGAATTTGAGTACCCTTCTAGGAAGTGGAGAAACTTTTCTAATGGCCAATTTCTAAGAAATTTTATTTTCATTTCAATACTCATTTAATACCTCTTGGGGCTTATTACTTCAAGTTAACCATATAATTTGGCCCAAATTATTAAGGATGGAGAATTCTTAAGTTTGAAATAAATGTTTTTCAGAAATATTTCACAATATAAACCCTTTTCTTACCAAATTGTGTTTTCATTAGTGTTGATTTATTCCCTTTCTAATCAGATATACTTATTTCCCCCTCAATGTTTCTACAAATTATAGGCATAAAATCCACTTTATTTAATTCTGTCTTTAGTCTGTTTTGCTCCCATCTCTTATAGTTTCAGAGTTTCAGGAAACACAACTTCCCTTGCAAATTTCTATAGACATATGAGCATTCCATTGAATATGGGGATGCATTGCTTTGTATACAGGTATTTATTTTCATCACTTACTTTTGGTGACAATTTGAATATTAACAAAAGAAGATGCATATTTCAGTCATGTTTCACTCAGGAAGTGATATAAGATAAAGGTTCAGAAAGAATCTGGCCTCCATGGTGTGATGGTCTACATAACTACCAAAGCCAAGAGAAAATAATTGCTCTTCATATTAAAAATGTAGAAAAATAATGTGGCTTTTATTGGACTTGTTGGGGTTGGAAATGTCACAAGTAATACTGAATATTGGAAAGAATTTCTCCAATACTACAGTGGATTCAGTAACTACTAGTTAAATACCTTGATTAGCCTATAATGGTGAAAAAGACTTTGTAAGAATTAACTATTGTTACATGATATATCTGTAATTGCTAGATATAATATTGATCTCTGTGACTTCTAAATAAATAAAGGTCGACTTCAGTATGAATTTTTTTTTAAATAGGAAATATAATAGGGATACAAAGAAGAGCAAGACCTTTAAGAATGCACTGCTTCAAAGAGAAGATGGTCAGCCAGAAAGCCACAATGTCAAGATGGTGGTACACTTTGGTATGGAGCATATAGAAAAGAAAACTATGGCCATTGAAGGAGGGGATAGGTCTTCACTCAGGAAATGAATGAGTGAGGTATTAAGGCAGGAGTGTCAACCATGCCAGGGACTTTGCAAAGGCCAGGGGGAAGTAGGGCAGTGTTTCAGGATAGGCAATGTTATGGTAATAGCAAGGGGGCAGGAAGCAGGTGTGTTTGCCCAGCAGGAGGGAGCAGCACAGGTCCAAAACACAGAGCTCTATATCCTGTGGTGGAGCCTGGGTGACCTAGGGGAAGATGGCTTGGGTGGCTAGCAGGCAGCTGGAGTGGTATGTGGATGTCATAGAGGGTGGCCTTTATCTCAGACAAGTTCAAAACTAGAGTTGTGTTTGAGAGAGATGAAAATTAAATACAACCTTCTGCATTTGTTTGTTTTATGAAATAGCTTTGACTGTTAGGTTTATAATTTAAATATCTATAGATCTTTTACTGAAAATCATTGGTACTTTATGTACAGTCTTTTAGTTTGCAACAAATAAATGTAAATTTAATCAATGACAAACTTTTAATGAGTCTTAATCTTTAGAGAGTGCCAGCATCCTTTCTTCACAGTATAGTTTTTACAGATACGAAATACATATCCTAAAGATATTGCTATCTATCTATATCTATTTCTAATGAGAAAGGAACAGAAATGGGAATATGTATAACTGCTTCAACAGAAAAGTCAGCATTTCTCACTATCTGCAGTTTCACTGCTCCCATTTGATCTAAGCCACCATACGCAGCCTCCTGACTCATCTTTCTGACTCTACCACTGGCCTATAGGAATCTGTCCTCAATAGCCACCACAGTGATTCTTTCCAGATATATCTTGCCACCCTCTAACTCAAACTCCTGAAATGTCTTCCTTGGAATAAATCCCAAAGCCTTTAAGATGGCATATAATGAAGGTCCTACATGGTCACATCTTATTTTCCCTATAATATTGATTCCTGGTGTTATCCTTTTTATCCAAAATATTTCTGTAACCCAGTTTCCTTGCTATGTACTCTCCTGCCTTTGGGCTTCTACAGAAAATTTTTCTCCACTGGGAACTAAACTTACACCCAGATATTCACTCCCTTATGTTTGTGCAAGTGATCAATTGATGCCTCTAGGTTCCAAGTTCATCTGGTTTTCCTTCTTGAGAAGAGGGATTAAGGCCCTTAGATATTCTCTCCAGGGCTGGTTGGCCTAATGTTAAGCTTCCTCAGTAGAGGATGCTGGAGGTAATTGCAGCAGAAAAGGATTTTGCTTCATGGTTGTAGCATTTCATTGGCCAAGCTCCTGCACGTGGCTTCCCATCCATCTGGATTTAGCTCTTGAAACATCACAGCCATTAACTAACTGCTGACCCCAAACAATGTTATAGTTCTCAGGGGAGAAAACCCCTGAGAATAACTCTCCTCATCACCTGCGGGTGGATTTTGGAAATCCAGAGAGTGGATTTCTGCCTGTGAACCTCTCCATCAGGTGATCCCTCTGGGCCTCTCCATGGGCTAAAGGGTTCTCTGCCTCAGCACTGCTCCTTTTATCTTCTGTTCCTGAATTCTTTGCCGTTTGCTTTACGTTTTACTAGCCAGTCCCCTGTTACTCTCTCCTCTGTTATAGTTAATGATACGTTAACTTTCTGTCTCCAACTCACTGTATAGTTTCCCTCCCCTGATTAGGCCTAGACTGACAAAGTGTCTTAGTCAGATATGAGGATGAAGTCTTTTTTGTCCTCTTTACTTAAAGCTGCCTTCTGGATCTCTTTACCTGGAGTAGAATTTTTCTTTCTTCCAGAGCACTTCCAATGTAAGTTCTTAATTTGATGAATTTATAATATCGTTTGTTTATCATCTGTTTTACTGCTGATAGAATATAAACACTATGAAGATAAGCATCTTTTCTACTTTTGCTCATGGATCTATCTCAAAGTCTTAGAACAGTGCCTAGAACATTAGAGATATTTTAAAAAATTGTTGAAGGAGCAATCAGATGGATTGTGGGTAGTCATCTCTCTGACTATGCTGGCCCATGATGGGGGAAATTAACTTGTTTGCAGTGACCACAGTGAGAATTTCCATACCCCTGGGGCTCAGGGAGGTGCCAATCTTTCCACTTGTCCTAGATAATTAATTACAGAAGCTGCCAACCACTATATATGTAGCATCTAAGACATAATCTTCTCCTTTCCCACTAAGTGTTATCTCAATAACTCCAAATGATCTAGCCATTTTAACCAAATCAGCATCTCCAAACTCAGTTGTTTTTTGAATGTGGCAATTAATTTTGCATTTAATCTAAGTACACTCACTCTCAAGCTGGTTGCATCTTGTTGTTAAACCAAAGAATTCCGTCTAAGGAACAGATCCATGTTGCTCTGGCTTCCTTGATCTGATATTATAGGGCATGTATTTTCTTTTATTTTCCAAAGTTTATAAAGCATGTGAGATATAATGGCCAAATAACTCAGGCATAAAATTGGGGTGGGGTGGCAAGGGCTAATTTTCGTTTCTGTTGCCACTCTCTAACTAATGGGAGTTATCAGACCTCTATGTGGAACTACTTCTAAATAGACCCTCATTGTTATGTGCTCTTAACTTTCATTTAAAGATTTCTTAACCCTTTTTTTTCTCATAGAGATGGAAAACCATAGAGAGATTGTATTGCATATGGGAAAGAGAACTTTGACAATTTGAAAATACAAGGATATCACTCAACTTCTCTAGTCACTTTTTCCAGAGATATAATAGAATTCTCACTCACTGGCAATGGACATTTATTTTAAGTATGTTTATAAGACATATTATTAAAATCCATAATATCCTTTTTTACAACAGCTCAAGATACTTTCTCTGAGAAGCCACCCCCAGTTTCTCCTGTTAGGGTACATGCCCCTGACCTAGACTTACATTATACCTTTGCTTCACCTTCCAAAGCACTAATCTTAACCTCACTGTGGCTGCTAGTCAGTGGTACTGGCTGGCTGTAATGACTTTTAGGGGAGAATAATTTTCTCCACAACCTACCACAGTGCCTGTACCTAGCAGACACTTGATAAATGTTCCACTGACTAATAACATCCTCAGGGAAGTCAATACTCACACTGACAGCAATCCCCGGGGATAAGGAGCAAGGTCTTGGGGGCACACAGTGGAACCAAATGTATAAACTCTTGAAACTTTGTCTAGAGTCTTGTGGCACTCTTTCCATGTTTTTCTTCTTTTTTTTTTTTTTTCTCAAGCTTACTAATAGCCTCTGGGATTTTGAGACCTGAAAATAAATTTATACTAAGTAAAAATAAAGAACATAATAAAATAAAGAAACTAAAATTCACAAGTCTTATTGCAAGAAGGAGTTTGGCCTCCCTATGTTCTATTTGTTTGTTTCTCAGTTTTCAGTCATTTTGGTTAAATGAAGTTGTCAGAAAGCAGAGGTTCCCATGGGTGATGTGTTTCTGTTCCACTCCATTCAGTCGACTTAATTTGATACATTTTAATAGCAAATAAATAAATAAATAAAAAGCTAGTCTTAAATCACTGCCCTCCCACTTAACAAGAAAAATCACAGAAAGTGATTCATATTACAGAAACTCTCAGTACTGACAAAGGACCATAAAATCAAAGCACTTTTTCAGCAATAAATGTATGCTTCATTGAGATCAATTAAGGGCAAGATTTATGCACATATGTAGTCACTCTGCCTTAAAAATGGCTTTATACACTCTCCTGGAAGGTAGGATGAAGAACCACTCAAAAGCTGGTGCTTGTAGAATAGAAAAACACATTTAATCTGGAATAAACCTGGTCTTTAAGAATATGTGAGAAATTTCCAAGTGAGACCCTGAAATATGCAAGTATAAGAACAATTAAATTTAACATCCAAAACTCACTCAAGGGAATGAACTCTCAGCTCTGTTTTGCATCTTAGTTGACAAACATATTCCTTTTTAGCTGATCTGAACAGCACAAGTCAAACATTCCTTGATTTATATTATTCAGATAAACTAATATGTACCTGCTACCCATCAGCAGTATTCTTTGCTGATTTATGTCCCAATCAAGATTCATAAATTAAAAACAACAGAAGACATAAAGGTTTTATAAACCTAAGAGCAGGCAAAAAGGCAAAATAATCTAATCTCATTTTAAACAATTGGCTACTACATCATAATCAAAGCTGGTGGGACTGAGAGACAAATGGACAGAGGACGTGCTTGCTCTGAGGATCGTGATACACCAAGCCCATCCTCAACACTTTCTAAATGTCTCAACTTCTTTCTACATTAGAGACACCTGGAAACCCATTAAGCCTTCACAATAACTAGTTTCCTAGAAGAGTTATTTGTAAAAACATGCAATAGTCAAAATATCCCTATTCAACCTTGCCTATTAAGTGCTACTCTGTGATAGGTATTAAAGGTATGAAGACAAAAGAACAAGATCCAGGTCCTGTCGGAATGCTTAGCCTCCCTGGAATACAAAAAAAAAAAAAAAAAATGTAGTCAAATGTTTAGAATAAAATTAATTGTATGTGTAATGGAGCTATACCTACAGTACAGTTCACCCACAGGACAAGTCAATCACAGAAAAAAGTGCATTTATGTAAGTTATGATAGAAAAAGTAGCAGTAGACCTGGGACCTTGTTGGGTGAGTGAAAATTTGCTGTAGAGACTGATTTAGAATAGACATTCCAGAAAGAAAAAAATCCATACCCAGAGAAATAGAGGCAGGAATAAGCGTGGCCTGTTTAGAGAAAATTAGGTAGTTTGGGTCTGCTGTGAGAGCCATGAATGACAGAAGATGTGGTCCTGTGAGCAGGATAATGGTCATGCTAACAAGCTTACCTTTGTCAGGTAAATGATGAGCAGGACAGTGACGTGCTCAGATATAATCATGAGAAGAACAGTGCCATGGCATATAAGTACTGGATGTTTACATGAAGATGACCTCTCTGGATGGTTGGGAAGATAGATTTGGGAAGGTGAAGTTGCAGAAAAAACAGTTTGGCACCCATGAAATTTTCAGGTGGAAAAGACAATGGTGTGATAAAGGAGAATAAAAGGACTAGTGGATGGAGAGACTCAGAGATGAGAGGAGCAGAAGTGGTCAGACTGAATCACTGGTGAAACTTTGGGTTAAGAAGCACAATCTGAGAAGGCTTTCAAATTTGGGTATCTAGATAAGAAACATGGGGGAAACAGCTAGGTCAGTGTGGGTATGAAGAGTTTGAAGAAGAGCTGTGATTATCTACAGAGAAATGCATGCCAGAGATCCAGGCAGACGTTGGGAGCAAATGTAGAATTCATGACTTATTCAAAAAACATTAAAATGAGAAAACAGAAGAGCAAAAGACAGAGTCTAGAGACATCATCATTTAAGTATCCAGCCAAATGAAACACCCTCTCAAAGAAGACTGAGAGAAGATGAAGATGAAGAAAACCAGTAGAGAGCCATGCATGATGTACCAAGGGGCAGAGAATTTAGGAGGCATTGCAGTTAACAGTCTAAAATGTTGAAGAGAAATAACAAAGGATAGGGACAGAAGGCCACCACAGAGATGGGAACCAAGATTGACTCTTAGCATGGTGAGGGCAGACTCAGCAGAAAACTGTGGATGTGTAACAATGCGAGCAAAGGCAATGGCGCGAGTGCGTGCAGAGGCCCTTTAGCTTCCGGCTGAACACAAAAGGACAGATGCAGGATCGTGGTTTGAGGGAGCCACCAGGTCAGGGAAGGAGTCTGATATGAGTTGATCCCATTTCCAACATGCATTAGGAGAAGGAAACCCATTAGAAAGATTCCTTCCCACTATCATTGCATCTATGAGATAGAGAATATAAAGATGAGGGCAGCTTCTGGAAATAAAATACATTTTAAAAGTACAGTAAAGTATCAAATGCTTTATGTAACAAATGGGGAAAATGTTTTCATCAGAAATGCTTTATAAAGACACTGACCAGGCTTGCAAAGGTTGGGATGGGGATAGATTAACTCCCAGGAAACAGTACTATATAAGTACCAGCAAGCTCTGAGCTGTCTTCTAAAGATTGTGGTCACAGTTCTTTTTAGGACTTAGGGGACATAAAAAGAGTCTAGAGAAATAGAGGAGAAGAGAGTTTTATGGAGAAGAGAGTTGGAAGTCATTTAGGGAAGGCAGGCTATGATCTCCTTTCCTCCATTTTTTTCTAAAAATGTTTAATAACTAGTAAATAACAATTAACCACATTCTTCTCTAAATGCTTTAGTATAAATGCAAAGAAAAGGTAAATTTCTATGCAAATTTGAAGTCAGACATAAACAGACCATGGAGAAAGTTGCATTGAAGGTTACATTTGTTACTCTGCCTAGTCAGCTTCATTTGATTCGTTGTGCTTTATAAGGTCCATTTAGCTATTATTGAAAATTGATGCAATTACTGCAATTGAGAAGTTACATAACTTGAGAACAAATAATCTCATACCATTTGTCATCAAAATGCTACTGGATGGGCAGAGAGAGAGATAAGGAAGGTACCAAGCTTAACTTGCCACCACCAATGCCAACAATCCAGGGGGTCTGGAGAAACCCACAGGCCAAAGCACTGAAGAAGATGTTTGCTACATCAAGGATGCTTGACAAGGGCCCAGGTGACTGCTGAGTAAAGCTAGCACACTGGGTCAGCAACAAAGTAACTAGGAAAGTCAGTGGTGAGATCTAATAGATTGCTAGACATGTACACTGCAATTTTAATATCTGCACCATTTAAGGGTTAACATTTTATTTGTATCTTTATATTTTAGAAGTTCTTGGGCCTGGGGGGTTGATAGACTAAGGAAAGTATTTCCTTATGTCTTATAATAATGAAGCCAAAGGAAATAAAATTTTCTCACTCTCAACCCAATAAAATAATCCAGGCATCTGGCAGAAGGGATAACTTCCATTTTATGGAAAAAGAAACAAAGATTAAGAGAAAAAAGGGAAGGGAAGTTATATTGTGCCCTATTTGTTTACCAATTATGATACCCTATAGAATTGTAGCTTATCTCTGGCATTACTAATTAACTTTCCCACAAGCTGATTTTTGAAGTATCCTACAGAGAGTTGAGTAGTTTTTGGAAAAGCAATACAAGACTATTCCTCTTTGCATCACCCTTGGTTTCAGAATTCTAGGCTGTCCCTCAAGATTCCTATTCTTTAAGGTTTATGCCTTACATAATTGTCTTTATTTGAAAGCAGGCAGGACTATGAATCTGATGGTGTTTTACTTTAGTGATTAAGTTATGGCATATGGAAAGAGATAAAGGGATTTTACAGCTAAATGTAATATTTGTATCAGTTGACTTGGAGTTAATGAAGGGGAACTCATTCTAGGTGAGCCTTTGCTATCCAGGTGAGCTCTTTAAAAGAAGACTTTTACCTGTAGAGAGAGAATGAACCACCTAGGGACTTTCCTGTTGTCCTTGAAGAAATAATCTACTGTGTATTCCATAATTTCAAGAAAATAAATTCTGCCAACAACTGCATAAGCTTTAGCAAGGACCCGAGCTTCAGATCAGACTGCATCCCACTAGACACCCTAGATTTCAGCCTCAGGAGACCCTGAGAAGGAAACTGAGATAATAAAAGTATGCTATTTTAAGACACTAAATTTGTAGTGGTTTGTTACACACAATAAAACACCCTCAAATCAGTGCCCCAACAACAATAGACACTCAGGACCTTTGGGCTTGTTGACTTCTCCTGGAAGAATCTATCTGTGCCAACAATGTGGATTAGGAGTCCTCTTCAAAATCAGACTATTAGTGGAAGAAAGGTAATGGGTGAGAACATTCAAGAGACAGGTAGTTGTTTGGATTAGACGTCTATATGGGAAGGACTGAGAGGAAGATTCATTGCCTGATATTTGACTGGCACACTGTTTCACTCGGGTGCCTCAAGAGCATTCAGGAAAAGATCACCCACAGTAGATGTGCAAGTCCATCTTCATCTGAACAACACCTGGTCACAAGGGCATTTTACAGTAGCTATTGATGATGCCAACCAGAAAAATAAATCCAAGAATGTGGGCCTTGAGAGATGACCTCCTGAAGCTCCTCCTCATAAAATGAACAAGAATCACACAAGAACGCTATCCAATGCTACGACGATAGAGATTCCCATAGCTTGCTTTATGAATTTCTCTGTGTTTTACTTTAATGGTGATTAACACGGCTTAGAGCCCCCCTTGGGAGCAGGCTGTGAAGGACAAGTGCCACTTGTCCTGTGAAGGAAGGCAAGCAAGCAAGCTGCAGTTATCTAAACTAATCAGTCAGAAAGCCATTAGAAAAGCCACTGATATACCCTTTATAGAAACAAAAAATGTTGAGGAGAAAGGAAAGACCCTTCCAGGAAAAAAGCAAAAGAAATTAAGGAAAAGCTAAGTGGGTCATCAACAGGCTTGATATGTCAGTATTTTTTTGAGACCCCTTCATCTCATTTATTTTCAGTATGACCAGGAAAATCTAGGAAATGACTATCATCATCTTAAATGCCCTCTACTGCCTGAAGGAGGAAGGCAGGCCAGACCCCCAAGAACCAGTCCTCATTCCTTTGCCTAAGAGCTTTGTAAGATGAATTATTTTTTTGTTGCTCTTTACAAGTTATCATAAATCTAGCAGCTGAAAAGTCAATATCCTATCTTAGCTCACACTCCTGTAGATCAGAAGTCTGGAAACATCCAGAACCCAAAAGGCTGGGTTCTCTGCCCAGGATCCCACCTGATGAAGTCAAGGTGACAGCCAGGCGGAGACCTCTTCTGGCTGTTCGGTTTTTGGAAATCCACTGTAAAGCTACTTCCTAGTATTGACAAAATTCAGTTCTTGTAGTTACAGGACTGGGTCCCTGTGTTCCTTCTGACTTTCAGCCAAGACGCTGCTCTCAATGCTTAGAGATTGCCTGTGGCCCCCTCCATCCTCAAGCCAGCAACAGGGTGTCAGGTCCAGGGATTACACACTGGAAAAGAAGGGAGTGGGGAATATTGGTACTATCTTAGAATTCTGCCTACCACATGAGACCAGGATTGCTAGTCCCATTGCACAGGGGAGAGACTGAGGCTGAAAGAGATAATGAGTGCTTATGTTCTGCAGCATTAACAGAAAAATAAAGTGGGTTTACCTTTGATGCCCTGTTTTTCTATTTTGTTATGCTGAGTTGTAAAATAATTAGGATATTTTTAAAAAGTAGTATGGCCACCTTATAAGTGACAGAGACCTAGGCTGACAACTGAGAAAGCAAAACTAAGTTGTAGCCATCCATTACTGGTGCAGACTTAGGCTTCCAAACTGGGATTCTGACCTGGAAAACCTATCAGTTCCCCAAGATAATTTATACACACACACACACACACACACACACACACTCAATTTTGTTTCTATTCTTCTTTCCTCAAATGTCCCCAGGTTGTTTTTTTTTAAAGTTAACATTGGTAGTAAAGCAGATTAAGACATCTTTAAATTGTCAACACCAGACAGTCAAAGAGCAGCAACTATTCTTTCTAGAAAAAAAACATTATTAAAGCATGCAAAACTCTTTCTTCCCTCACTAAACGACTAATTACATGGAAGAAAATCCCATAGCTGTCATACCATATGTATTTTGGTTTCTGAAATCATCCCTTTAAATTGTTGCTGGCTCCATGAAATGAATAAAGTAAAACAGGCTGAGGCAGAGAACTAAAAATAAAATGGTAAGCAAAATGAAGGAAAGCACCACTTCTGTTCTGTTGGTTGCAGAATCTCAAGTACAACAAGATAGACACTCAAGGTGTCTGCTGAATAAATGGAGGCATGAAAAACATTATTTTAAACTCTAAAATATGTATTTATTTCTTTTGTATAACTATTTGAGTTTAAAAGTGAGATGTCCCCCAAAAGCTCATGTGTCAAATAATGCAAAAAAGCATAGAGGTAAAAAGATTAGGTTATGATAGCCTTAACTTAATCAGTGTGTTAATCCCCTGATAAGGATTCATTGGGTGGTAACTGAAGGCAGGCAGAGTTTTGCTGGAGAGCTGGGTCATTGGGGGTTTGCCTTTGGAAAGTATATTCTGTCCATGTCGAGGGGAGTCTATTTCTGTTCCTTCCCCCACCCCCGCCCCCTTGTCCTCTCTCTGTCCTGGTTCCAGGTTCTGAACTGTTTTCTTCCACCACACCCTTCCATCATGAGTTCTGACTCACCTTGGTCCCTGAGCAATGGAGTCAGCCATTTATGGACTGAGACCCCTGAAACTGTGAGTCAAAATCACCTTTTTCACCTTAAATTATTCTTGTTAGCTCTTTTGGTCACTAAAATAACCTTTGGGGGGTAACCTTTCAAGTTTTGGTTGCTCGTAAGGCAGTGACTTTGGAATAAACTTAGCTTTCATTAGATTCTGGCTCAATAACACATTTCAAGTTTTCCAGGATGATAATGATTTGAAATATTTCAGCAGACATTCTGGTTTTTGAATCAAAAGATATAACTCCACCAAACACCTCTAAAAGACAAAATCAGAAACTAGGGTACCTTTTCCAATTAGAAAGTATTTTCTCACTGTTTTTTTACAGAAAGTCATGAGATGATGTCATTAATGACTGGAATGAAGAATTCATAACAAATGGAAGTTTAAGACATAATTTTAAAAAATACTCTGTTTAATAAAAACATGTTTTCCTTCAGATACTAAAATTTATATAATATTATTATACTTATAATATCATCATATATATCGTATAATATCATAATATTATTAAAAGCTTATAATACCAGGGAAATTTTTATTAATGTCATAATATTATTAAAAATTACTATAGTCATAGAGTATTGCACTATTTATTTGGGTCACTGTAAAACTTGGGGGGGTGCTTTTTCTCTCATTTATTTTTTAAATTTTATTACCAAAAAAAAAAAATATATATATATATATATATATATNATATATATATATATATATATATATATATATATTCATATATTCATATTTTTTATTCATTCACAGTTGATAGATACTTAATTTGACTCCATGTCTCAGTTACTGTAAATGACTATTACTGCTGTAATAAATGTGGGAGTGCATACACCTCTTTAACATATTTTGCTATCTCTGTTGGATATACCCAGCAGTGACATTGCCAGATCACACAGTAGTTGGACTTTTAATTTTTTGTAGAGCCTCCAGACTGTTTTCCTTAGTGGTTGCACAAATTTACACCCCCAGCACAGTGTGTAGGGCTTCCTTTATCTCTGCATCCTCCTCAGCACTTTTTAAAATTGGTCTTTTCAATAATAGCCATATGTAAAATTTTGTAAGTTCTAACATGTAGAATGGGTGGATATATCTTTTCCTCTCTTGTTTCCTTTTAATATATGTGCTACATCAAACCAAAATTTCATGTTATTCAAGACTATTAAAAAGCAGTAGTTACAGGGCTGGGGCTAGGGCTCAGTGATAGAGCTCTTGCCTTGCATGTGTGAGGCCCTGGGTTCGATCCTCAGTACCATATAAATAAATAAATAAATAAAATAAAGGTGTTGTGTTATGTACAACTAATTTTTTTAAAAGTGGTAGTTATATATTTAAAATTACATTGACTTCCATTTGTACAGCAACTTCTTTTAATCATGCACGTCATTGGCATTAGATACCTGGGTCGTCATAAGGCCATGAGAAAGGCAGTACACCATCAGTTTTTCAGTTTTTTGTAATTATCTTAAAGGTTAAAAAAAACTCATTGGGTCACTTGCCTAAAGTGTTCGCCTCTCACTCTAAGTACAGTCCCTTTTGCCCATTTCATACAGAATCTCTTAGAATGACATTATTGAGGAATGAAGCGGTTTGCTAAAGGAATAGGAATGACTGAGGTGAGGTTTTGAGATGGCTTATTTGATGGATCACACATGAGACACATTGTACTTAAGGCCCCTTATTCTTTCTAGTTAACTCCTTTTTTTCATTTAATACTGCCTAAAAATGAGCTGATATCACACTGAGGTGACAGAAAAAGGTAATTAAAATATTCATATTATACTGATTACCATTTATGTTCTTCATATAAAGTAGTACATATATGTTTTTAATGTGACAGAATTATAATTTTAAATACTGAATTGTATTTTTCTTGGTACATGATTTTTGTTGTGTTCAAGTTTATCTCTTTCTTTCTTCTTCTATTCTGAAAAGCCATTTTATTACAAGTCCAGTTCTTTTTACTTTTATCCACAGGGAAGTCATAATCCTCTACTTAAATAGAAGCTGGTTACCATGGAAATCATTCTAATGCCACTGAATCAATATTTTGATTTTGCTGACATTTAATGTAAAAAGAAAAGACGGGCTAAGATTTATAAAAGTCACTTTTTATCTGTGTTATAATGTTGATAGCTGGAAAATTATAAAGAAAACATGTTCTATAATGAACTCCAGTTAACTTACAATTATAAGGAACTGAGAATCCATAAAAGAGCAATCTCCATATTTATGTAATTTTGGCTTTGAGTTTACACATACCCACACATGCATTTGGACTCAAAAAACATTTCCACACCCCTGAACTGAGATTTTACCCATCTCTATACAATAACAACAGATTTTATCCTCTTATTATTGAGGCCATAATGTGTTTGAAAGAGATTTGGCTATACCTAGCTTTACAATTGCCTTTTAAGTGTTCTGAGGAGAGAGTAAAATTTGCATAGAGAATCACTTTTCTATAAAAGCCTACCATTCCTGCACAGGACCTTAGATCATCCAGTTCACTCAGGACCATGACGAACCACAGCTGAGGGATTCCCAATCTATCCTAAGAGCTCCCATTTGAGGACATGCACCTCCCAACCCATCAAGTAATTTTCCAAGTCCAACTTAAGTCACTGATGTCCTAACTTGGTCACTTTGTCCTACTCTACCTTCAGGTGATATAAAAGATTATAGAGATATAAGATTAAGAGAGCCACTGTCTTCTCTTTGGCAAGGAGCCATTGGGAACCCTAGGTCCTTGATGGTGAGTGGATCTGAGAGAGAATGATACCTCCAGAAAACAGACACCTGAAGCATCCCAAATGGAGGGTATTCTGTTCTATTTTTAACATAATTGAATTGTCACTCAAATTTTTTTTCTGTAGAACAGTAACCACGATTTCCCCCACATTTTCACTCTAAGTACCTGTCATCGCTCCCCAGAGGGGGGCTGGGAGCACCTCCCATTCCTTCCAGGAACCCAGGAGGGTTTCTGGCAGCATGACTCACGCTGCTCTCTGGCTCCTTTCCTGCCTGTCTTATCTTTCCTCTCCATTCAGGGGTTCTTTTATTTCTTACTATTCTTCAGTCCCATTCCATATTGCATTCAGGACCCCATCATTCAGAAATCAAGGTCTTAAGTCAGGATCAGTAATCTTCTTTTGCAAATAATCTAATGCTATTGATTATGTAGTATTCTGGCAACTGAAGTGGGAGAGGGCAACTTCTAGACACAGGATCACACAAAATAAACAACACCAGGTATCAATATTAGAGAAAACCTAAGATGATATTTAAAATTTATAAAAGTCATGTCTCTGGAGCCATTTGGTGTATTAACAAGGGAACTAAATACCTCTATGTGTGTCTATGTGTTGATGCGTTACAAGTTGGAGGACATACTGATAACCCTGAATCATGAGGGGGAAAAAAATACAATTTCTAATAAATTCTAAGAAGGCAGAAAAAGAACAGTCACCTCCAAATACATACAGACCCACAAATGCACACACACAAGTGTTCACTCTATTACTGTTCCTTCTAGCTAAAAAATTGGAGCCAATGTAAGTATATATCAATAAAATAATAATAAATAAAATAATAAATAAATTCCTATGATGTACACTTCCATCCATTAAAAAGTGATGTTTCTTGACAAATAAAATCCCTAGAAAACAGTCACACGGAATAAGTGAAATATAACACAGGAAATGCTATGCACTATGATTTCAATTTTTCAAACACACATCCATGTTCATGCTATTTCCATGTGGGCTCTTACATGAATACACATATGTACACATGATGTATTATTCCTATATGTGTAGTAGAGAAAACAGATTAAGAAGAGATTTATCCTTGTTGAATTGGTGGATTACCACTGTCTTCAGGCACTTATTTGTATTATTCAATAATGCAGTCAACTATTGTCTTGGCCAAAGACACTTGGATGCCAGGAAGGGAGAAAGAAGGGTGAAGAGAGAAACTGCATGTACCTCAGGGGCACCTAATCCTGTGGAACAATTTTGAACTTCTACAGAAAGATGAAGACTAGAAGATGAGGGAACTTTCATAGGAAAATGAGGAGTCCAGGTAGCAGAGAATTCTGCCCAGTTGAGAAAAGGATTATGTGCTCCCCATCTCTGCAGTGAACCTCAGCTGAAATTTGATACCTGGGGGACTCAGGGAAGCAGAATCTTCTGCTATGAAGAGAGTCAAGAATATGCAGAGCAGGAGTCTATAGGGCCAGTTGGAGAGCAGGGTTCTCCAACTGGCCACTGGCAGCTTTCGGAATCTTGAGGTGTTTATCACAATTGATAGGTAAAAATCTGAATGGCCTTGGGAAATGGACTGAATGTTGTGGCCCCCAAATTAAAATGTTGAAAGCTTTGTCCCAATATGGTGGTATTTGAAGGGGGAGCCTTTGGGAGGTACTAAGGACTTGAAGGTGGACCCCTCATCAAGTGGATTGGCACTGTTAGAACACAGCACATTCTCTCTTTCTTCTCTTCCCCATGTGAGAATAGCAGGAGACAGCAGTGTACAACCTGGAAGAGAGCTCTACCCAGAAAAGTCCATGATGGTATCCTGCTCGTTCCAGCCTCCAGAACTGTGAAAAATAAAATCTGTTCTTTATAGGCCATCCAGTCTAGGGCAATTTGTTATAGCAGCCTAAACTAAGTCAGCTTGTTTCAAAGTACACTTAAGATGTCTATCCCATTAAGGGGCTCTCAGAAAAAGCTCAGGAAAAGTTGAAACTTACATATTCAGGTGAGGCCTATAGAACTGGTGAGATCCATGGTTGATATGACCTAATTCATAGACCAGTAAGGAGGCTGGGATATATCTGAACTCTATATTTCATAGCTGAGGGAAAATGTAGGCACAGGAAGAAATCAGTAATATAAAGAGACTGAAATGTACAGTACATACACTGTACACACACACACATACACACATACATGCATGCATTCATACTCACTGGAAGAAAATAATGTTAAAATGATTATCATAAAAGTTATGGTAAAAAACCTTTTTCCTTATATTGTCCCGCATTAAAACATTCTCCCAATAAACACACAATACTTCCCTCAGTTATTCAAATAGTATTAATACAAGCTAGAAATATAAATTCATTCTCTCTCTCTCTCTCTCTCTCTCTCTCTCTCTCTCTCTCCAAGATAATTTTCAAATGATCCAAAGTGTTAAGAGGGCATTTGAGCCAGGTGCTGTGGTGACACCTCTTATTTCAGAGGCTGGGGAGACTGAAGCAGGAGTTCAGCAACATATTGAGGCCCTAAGCAAGTTAAGTGAAACCCTGGCTCAAAATATAAAAAAGGCCTGGGAGAAGTTGTGCTCCATTTGTGTACAATGTGTCAAAATGCATTGTATAATCATGTGTAAGTAATTAGAACAAATAAAATAGAAATAAAAAAGGCCTGGGGGTGTGGCTCAGTGGTTGAGTGACCCTGGGTTCAATCCCAGTCCAAACAAAAAGACAAGGGTATTGAGAACAGACCAATTCAATAACCTTCCCCTTGATTTTTCTCAGGTGGGCCTCCCAGGTGATGCCAGCAGGATCGTGACCCAGGGGGAAGGCAGGGGCTCACTGGCAGACCGGGTCAGGGCGCGTGGCCTGGGAGCTCACCTTCAGGCCTCTCGGTGGGCCTCCCGCCCTTAGTGGCCACAGTGCTGTTGACCATCTCCGAGGAGGTGCTCAGCTTGGTGCTGGGGTCCCGCTTGGGCTTGGGTGGTGGCTGTCTCCGGGAGCCACAGCTGCTGTCATCCTCCGTGCCCCCGACCGAGTGCAGGGACTGCGACCTCACGGTGAAGCCACTGGAGCACGGATGGGGAAGTCTGTCCTGAGGGGCCGGCATCGTCATGAATCCCATGCGGAAGTGCTTGCCCACGTAGCCGGCGTCGTGGCCTCGCCCGACCTCCCCACCTATGCTGTAAAGAGAGCAGGCCACAGTCGGTGAGGAGAGAAGGCCCCTGCAGATCCCAGGAAGAGACTATTTATAATGGGCGAAGTCTCCAGTTTTAACTTTAGACCAGTGCAGAAACATATTTCACAGTGGGCTGCATTTTAAAGCAATTTTGAGTAGCATATGAAAGCATTCTGTACTTTTGCATTAAATTATGAACATAAAGCAAATAGGACTTGATTATAATAAGAAATCTTAACATGTATTTCCAGATATCTTTTTGCCCATCTGCTTAGCATCCCAAGGGTGGCTGGGATGAAGCATAACAGACTTTATCTTTGATTGCTTTTCTTTACTTGGAGGTAATGAAAATCTTACCAGTGGCTTAAAAAGAAAAAAAAAAAGGGGGGGGGGAATCTCCTTTGGCTCCTAGACAACATTTTGATAGATGACTGAGTCCCAGCTCTCAGCCTCAGAGTCTTCTGCACTTTATCAAAATCATCCCTAATTTATCTGCTTAGTATGTTGGGGAAAATTAAACACTGGCAAAAGTTCTATTACCAAACCGAGATGGGGGGGGAGATACAGAAAGAAAAAGGGGGGGAATAGGAGGAGGTGCAGGTGAGGAGGAGGAGGGAAGGAATGGAGGGAGGGAGGAGCAGGGCAGAAAGAGAAAGTACTTTCTTAAATCAGTGAAGAAACTGCCAACCTCTCCATTCTCCAGAGAGCTTCAGCTACCTTAGTAACTTAGCATTACTAACAGGAGAACCTTATAGAATAAAGAGCAGCATCTAGAAAAGAGGTGTAGCTTAAAATGTAAAGTATAGATGCTGAGATGGCTTTAAATTTTTCACAAGTATTCATGGTAGGCCAAGCTTTCAAATGTAAGGCTCCTGAGTTTTATATAGGAAAGTTTGAACAAACTTTTGAAAATGTTTTGAAATGTTTGTTCAGTTTGAAGTTGAAGATTCATGTAGGAAATGGCCCTTGGGCCTCTCTCCATACTGTTCAGTAATGGTGTCTCTTTTACAACATGAATACAAAGCTGAATTTTTAGAAGATAGATTTTTCTAGAATTTCTCTGCATACAAAGTTCATGCAACAATAGAAAAATTAAAAGGAAGCATAATTACAATTATTTAACAGACTTTTTTAGACATGTATGAATGGGAAAATGTACCTCAAATTTTATAAATTTTGAAAACATGCTGAGTTTGCCATTCTGGGCACATAACTCATGTAGGCATTTTTTTTTTTAACCTTAATTTTGGCAGGCCATGCCCTCATAGCATGATAGAATCTTTAGGGTCCTTATAACATTGGTCATAAGTTTAACCAGAGTGGGAACTATCATGAAAAATGAGATTTCTTTTCCTCTTCAATTGGGACTTTTGACAATTACATGTCTGTTCTGAATAAAGCCAGAAAGAACTCAATAAAATCATTAGACTCTGATTCTGGTATTTCATTCCAATGATGTTAGCACCACTCAATCAAAACTATTTTTATGTATTTCATCTTTTTCTAAATATTTTCAATTTATGTGCAGACACTAACTTTATCATCTTTGCAATATAAGTGGCTGTAATTCCAGTGTACTAACTAGAGCAATGGATAGCTATCCAGAAAATAAATGACATCTAGTGATAGCTAAGTGCGAGTCTTCATGTCACAGCTACAAGCACCCTAAATCTGTGTATGCGTTTCATCTTATGTGTTTATTTCAAGAGCATTAATCAAGATAAATGAGAAACTTCATCAGAAGGGTTTGTGAAAAATTATTAAGAACTTAAGGAAAAATAAGGGTAGCGGAGGGGAGGGGCAGTCTCCACAGTCTGGGGACATTTGTGATGATTATGGCTTTGATCTTTCCCATGGAAGATAAAATATTTGATTTCATCTAACTTTGCCTTAAGTTGTTTTCATCCCCATGTCTTTTCCTTATTTCTGTCACTGTATCACTAAACAAAATTGGTTTAAGGATTTATTTAGACAGTCTTCTCATTCCTAATAACATAGCCACCTGGGGAGATTTCTGCATGTACTAATGCACACAGGCATTCATGAGTTACTAGAAATAATTGTATCAGCAATTTCTCTGTTACTTTTGACCTAAATAAGGCCTACAACTTTCCCAGACAGATAATTAGCTTTGCCTCTACATTTCAGAATTATCTTTTTATCAGCACAAAACAATGTCATCTAACTCTGTCTGCTTTTGTTCACAGATATACTTACACACACACACACACACACACACACATACACACATACCTCTTCCAAGAGAAATTTAATGTGTGCTTCAAACAATAGCCGGTATAAGTGCAAGTCTAGTTTAGCAAGGCTGTGCACATAGGATGAGGAAATGGAGCTAAGAATGAGTTGGATACACAAAGGCCATTGTTCAAGTCAAGGATGAGGATAAGTAACAAAGGGGATAGACATCTAGTTTCAAGAGACCAGGAAAGATGATCAGTCAAAGCAGACTGAAAATTGTGGGATGAAGCAGTCTACAATCAGTTTCTCAATTTGATATAAGACCTCTGGGCTTTTAAAAATATGCAGATTCCAGGACCCCATATTAAGGGCAACAACTGAATTGGATCTGTCAAATCAGAATCTCTGTAAGTATGGCCAAGTAGTTTGTTTATAACATCACATTGAAACGTTTTTAATGCAGACAATCCAGGACTTCCCAGAAGCATTAAGAACAATAGAACCATTCCTGAGGCAACATCCATTAGAAACATCCAGAAAGACACAAATAACAGACAGAATATCGCAGAAAAGCAAGCATGCAATGCATTAGTCAGATTTTTGTTAGGTTATCCTGCAGTAACAAATGATCCCCAGCCTATAGTCTTTTATAACAACTTGTGTAACTGCTTGTAGTAACTGTGCTGGCCATTTATCAGCTTGGTCTCTGCTCACATGTGTTCTTCATTCTAGGATCTAGCCCCTGTTAGGATGTTGTTTTCTCACAGAGAAAGAAAAGCATGAATGAATACAACACCCCTAAGGCCTCTGCTCAGTGTGGCACATAATCTTTCATTCACATTCCACTGACTGAAACCAATCTTACAGCAAGGCTTGAAGTCAATGGTGGAGACATTTTCCTCCAACAGCAAAGTAATGCCAGTGACATGATGATACATGGGTGTGCATGCACCTCTCACAGGTGGGAGACCAAATACCTGGTGTGGCAACTCTAGTGTTAATGAAATTTCTCTGCATGAGAGAACTCACCATGAGGAATGAAGGAATGAAGTTAGCTGACAAGACTACCAGTGACCCATCAGAGGACTTTGTGTTTCCAATCTGCTATGGTTTGGATGGATCCCCTCAAAAGCATGCATTGAGAACTTACTCTCTGCTGTATCAGAGCCAGGAGGTAGGACCTAGTGTGAAGTGTTTTGGTCAGGAGAGCTCCGCCCTTATGAATGGATCAATGCTGACTACAGAAGAGCTTGAGGCTTTGAATTCAATCTCTTGCTCTCTTATCCTGTGATGACTTCCAGCATGTTCTATGAAGCAGGGAGATCTCACCAGGTGCAGCCCTTTGTTCTTGGACTTCCCAGCCTCCAGAATACTGAGCCAAATGAATTTCTTTTTTTTTCCTAGTAAGGTATTTTTATTTATATATTCCAAAGCAAAACTCCTTGTCCCCAAAACAACAAACCATATATTAATGCATAAAAAGTGTATTAACACAAAGTCACAAAATCATGTTAATTGTACCTCTTTACTTTGACCCATGGATTTTCTCAAAATTCTACCATTCTTTTCATCTTTCAATTTTCTTCACAGATGGCTTGCTTAAAATCTTTTTACTGCATGCCCCTTGTATTGTTGTTCTTTCCACACATCTCCTCTGTGTCCTCAACTATTGTTTACAAATGAATTTCTATTGTTCATAAATTACTCTGTTTGTGATACTCTTTCATAGTAACAAAAATGGACACTATCCTTACAATTGTGGGATCTAAAGGGTTAAAGGTCCTGGTCCCCATAGGAGACACATTTGTTATAAAAGACATAACAAGGATTCAGTGAACAGAAACCTATAGCTACCTCTGAGGCAATTTGAACTTCCTTTGTACAGAGAACAGCAAGCTAGCAGAGGGGTCATCAAGTGGACAATACCATTAACCTTGTTCAGTAGAAAGATGTAGGACTGTTACTAAATGGAGCAGAGAGAAATGTGTATGGAATCAAGGTGATCCACTTGGGTGTCCCTTGATACTCTTGTAACCAATTGTGGCTTTGAAAGGTTACACACAGAAACCCTGGGTCAAGAAGATTATGGTTAGCAATTTCTCTTGAAAGAAAGATGAGTCCCACCACCAAGTAAGCCAGTGAGGCCATCTGAGGTTCTGAAATAGACAATGTGAAGTACAAATGGTGGAGGAGGGAGGTATTGAGCATCAGTTGTGTAAGTGTGCCATAAAGAGGACTTCATTTATCACAATAACTGTACCCTGATAAATTTCCACTCAGGAAGAGCTGGATGGAAGCCAAGAAAGAGCTGGTACTCAAACCTGCATGAGGGTATCAGCTGCATCCAAGTGATGAACTTCAGCATCCATGGAGGTAAATGGTTCAGATCTACCTTCAGAAAACCTTCTCTGAGGAGAAGACTTAGATGACAATTGCCAACCATCTTCAAATTTGCCCCAACATTTTATCCAAGTATACTCTGTCATGGGGAAGCTCCCAGACATTGTATAGTGCAGTGAAGCATTGGATTTGGTTACTTCTAATCATTGCACGGCAATCCTTGTATCTGGGTTCCCCTGTTGAACTGGTCTAGACTTTCCCATTGTTACACCATAGTCTGAAGCTCTTCACAATAGATCAATTCTCCTTCCCCCTCTTTTTCATGGATGCCAGACATACACTGTGACCTGAAACTTGTCTGACCTGTTCCTCTTCTTCTTTCTTCCTGTCTCACAGGCAGTCTCCTCCATAAATTGCTCACCCTTCTAACACCATCTTGGTGTCCTTCCCAGGGACCTGAACTGACATACTTGGGAATGATCATACCAAGGAAAAGAAAATCTAAAAACAAATGTGAGATCCCAGAAAGAAGAAATGCTTGTGAAAATAGGTCAGTCTCCTGCTTTAGACTGAACATTTAAATGGTGCTTGGGGAGTGAGGAACCAACTCTACTGTAGAACTACTTGACTCAAAGTGAAAAGTTATGTGGGCTGAAGAAAGCAGAGTCTTTTTGCAACCAGACTTCCAACACTCAAGATAGATTAAGCCTGACACATCCCATGTTATAAAAATAAACAAGTTTCATAATCCTGAATTTAAACAAGTACGCTTTTTCTCCCACAATGAAAGCAATGTTGCAAGACCAAGTTGTCTCTTGGCTACTTTTTGTGTCATAAAACGTGAAGAATAAAAAATTACTTAAATCAAGGGGGGCTATTTTTCCAGAAGTAATTGATAGTTTGTAAATCTCTCTCACAAAGAAGTTATTGGCTAATGGACAGCCCTGGACATTTGTGCACTAGGATTATTAGTTATGGACTCAATTCTCCGATCCATCATTTAGTACTAAAAAACATTAGCCACTGAATCCCTAGGGCAATTTCCTTATCTGTTAAGTGGTTGTATCAGCCCCAACAAATTATCAATATGACCATGGTACTATACACGCAGTACCTAGCATAGACTTTCATACAAAGTATGTAGCAAATAATTGTAGCTTTAAACTTATGTTAAGTCTTGTCCTACTGAATTCTGTTTATAGGATCATCACTTGCATTTTAAGTCCCATCTATAAAACATGGCATATGGTATCTTATAACCTCAAAACACTCCACACAAAGAGACCTAAAGTCTTATGGTAAACTCAAAGATTCAAGACAATCTAGGCAAATATAATCCTCATATTCGTAACTTTCTTAAAATATTTGCATCATTATTTCAAAGCACACATTAGTGAGGATTGATAATGAAAGGAAGAAAACAAGAACTTTAAAACTGTGCTGAGCCTGGTAATCAACAAGGATTGTCACTTGTCTTGCTGTCCTCTTGAAAACCCGTCAGCATTGATGTTGTGTCTCTTCTTCTGAGAACCGCTTCCTTTCAGAAATGAAAACACAACCCCTGAGAAGGGTGAGCTCTTGAGGTCAAATATCTTCTTTAAAAGTGACAGGGCTGTGGCTTCTGTTTGCAGATTTGAAGAAGACATGCCAATATTTTTGTGATAGAGTCTTCTTTTGGATTCACTGCAAATCAATAGAATCCTACTCCAGAAGCGGGTGTGTGCGCGCGTGCGCACGTGTGTGTGTGCGTGTGTGTGTGTGTGTGTATGTGTGTGTGTCTCTATATGTACACATGTGCCTTGCTTTCTTTCAAATCCATCTGGAAGTTGAAATACAAACTGAAGGGATACCTAAGTGAAATACCAAACTGAGGGGACTTTGCTTGTTTGAATATTTGCTTTCTGTAGTGAATCTGCACAGTTAAGCTAGAAAATCCATCTCCAATTTGTAATCCATTACATTCCTAACTTTGCATACTCCTGAAACACTGGGAAATTCTTTTCTGTTTATTTTTCAATAAGATGTATTTACCTGGTGTCAGAGAAAGGGCACTTTTAACCACAAAATGAAAGGGGAGCATTTGAAAGAGAAATAGAGGCCAGCACTGTAAAAAGAGAATAAAATTTGATTGTCATGCTTAATTGTTAGATTCTTTCATGTTGGGCATTTCATTGTGAATGAGTAGAAGGAAATCAATATTTTGACTTTACTCATTAAAAGCCTGACTTAGAACATCTATATTTGATTCTGCCTCCCTCTTGCTTTCTCTTTGGATGCACAAGGTCAAAAGTCAACCCTTGTCACCAATGGAGAACCCCCAAAAGCACTGTCCTCTTCTAGGTGTCATGTCCAGTAAACTGATCTGTGTTTAGAAAAACAGTATGTTACACCTTTTCTCATTTGACGGATAGTATGCCTCTACCCAAAGTCAGCCATTTAAGAGAAAGGTACAAACGCATCTGCTCCAATTATTGACAGATGAAATTTGCCATACAGTTGATTGTATGTCTACACTCAACCACAGCCACACTGGGCTTTGAAGAACATGGGGGCTGTTCCTGTCTGCTCACTTTAAACTTCATGAGGAAAAGAATTCTGCCTTTTTGCTTACAAAAACGTCGCTAGCCTATATTTGTTTTTTTTTTTAAATATTAAAAAGTAGGTCCCCTTAGAAAATAGCCAAATAAAGGGCTTTGCTAGAGAATTTTGGAGACTGCTATTTTCCTTCCCAGGAAATCATTGCCCCTTCTCCTGGCAGTGGAAATTCCTTTGAGGAGTCAACTTTCTTCCTCTGCATCTGCATGTTGCCCAGGCCTGGCCAAGTGGACACTGAATCCCACTGGTCACCATGACTCTTTGAAGGATTGGCAAATGCTTGCAGTCAGACAAATCAGAATGAACTCCAAGCACTCTTTGGAAGTCGCACTGGCTTGGAGCCCAGTCCTCCTTCCTCTTCTTGCCATCATGAAGAGAAACTAGTGGCACCAGGTCTTGTGGCATTGCAGAAGGCCTGAATCTAGGTTTGCCTGCTGCTAGAGCAATCCCAGGATTCTTCAGGTATGTCAACCACAAAATCCCACTTTGAGGGAGACAAATACCGTTAGATTTTCTGATACTTTTTGTAAAGTCCTAAGTTCAACCAGTACAATGCTCTGCAGACAGCTGTCACAAGACAAAAGCCATTGGCTAACTTGTGCTAGAAAAAGTAACTGGTGTCAGGGAAGGACTGGAAAGGATTCAAAGCAGGAATGAATGTATCCTTCTTATTTATTGTTTAGAAATATCCTTTTTATTTTAACACCATGAATGGAAATAATTAACTGCTTGATGAATACATCATATGTGTATGTGTGTATTGTAGATACAATACACACACATATTTTAATCATGCAGTATACTTTGATGTGGAAACTTGGCTTCAGTAAAATTAAGCTCTGTTCATATTTTCTTCCAAATTGTTCACTCACCATTACCCTTAATGTCTTCCCTGAGCCCCACTTGCTCATTCAAAGCCATAATCTCTGGATTTCTTGCCTCGGGCTCAAACATTCATTTTCACCACTTCATATCCTCTATGATATCTGTTTTCCACTTTATGTTCTTAATATCTCAATTCCTCTAGCTTTTATTTTTTTTAGATGTCAATTTTCTGTGTTGGGCTGTTTACTGCTGCTTCTTGGGTGTTGAGGTCAAGTGTTACAAAGGGGTTTTTTACACACGTTCTTATTAACTGTTATGATGATCTATTACAGAAAAAAAAGAAAATAAAACAATGAAGGGGAAAACCTGTCCTCAATAGAGGAAATTCAGTTTGCATTAGCTTCATATGCTATTCTTAAAATTGATATAATTAAACATCAAATATGTTGTTTCTCCATGCTAGAAGACTTCAAATATGCCCTGAAGTTAGTATTTTAGAAGGAACAAGATATATGGAACCAAGCACTTAGTAATTGTCTAATTTTAGATAAGGACCATATAATTTCTGATCTTCAATTACTCTTATATTTATATGAACAAAATACTTTTCAGAATTGTTATAACAAATTAGAGTGATAAAAGACATTTTAAAATCACCTAGCAATGTGGCTGATATAAGTAGAGTTGCGATAGACAAATGTTAAAGTTCCCCCAAATCCATAGGTTAACTCTTACCCCCAAGCTGACAGTATCTGGAGTTACCTAGGTCATGAGGGTACATCTTCACAAATGTGATCAATGCCTTATTAGAGAGAGCCAGGGAGCTCCTTCTCCCCTTCTGCAATGTGAAGTCATAGCAAGATGGAGGCCACCTGTCATCCAGGAAGAAGGACTTCAGTAGACACCAGAGTCCTCCTCTTGGACTTAACCTCAGAACTATGTAAATGGCTGTTGTTTATAAGCTACCAAATCTGTGGTATTCTGCTTCAGCAGTCTGAACAGACTAAACCAAGAACCTTTATAAATCACAATGTATATTCCCTTCCTTTCTGAAGTGCCATGTAACTCTGTCAATTTTTAAGTTTTTCTTCCAAGCTATAACAGTCATTTTTACCCTGAAACAGCATGAAGGTAAACATATAAAAGAATTCCACTTGTTTTTTCAAGTGGACCTTAAAGATAATTATTAGGTTATTTACTTCCTAATCCAAATAGAAAAGAAAAAAATGCAAAATGAAGGAAAGAGATGAAATATAAACAACTTATCCTTTTTGCCATAATTGTCTATTAGGCAAATAAAGACTTGGAAAAATCTGTTCAATGAATTTCATGTTCATTTTTCTCAAACTCCATGATTTTTTTTTAATGAAATTTAGAGCTTAGGGTAATCATGACTCGGGAGCAATGCTTATAAAACAAACATATAATTATTTATTGCAAATGGCTTTTTGTCAAGAATTTGAGGTTATTATCACTGCCCATTAATATGATGCTTATCAGAATAATAAAGAGAGATGTTTGGAGCAGGGAGTGGATGTGTGTGAGAGAGTGTGTGTGTGTGTGTGTGTGTGTCCTCTACCAAAGTTCCTTTTATTCATTTCTGAATTTGTAAAGAGACAGGACTAAAATTTAATGCTTATTAGAGCCAGAACAAATTCTATGGAACATTTTTAAGAGACTTACTTTTACTTAAACATGACAAGTGCTTTTGAGATTAACATATGTTATTATCTATGGTACTTTGGAATCTAAAATTAAAACATTTCTTATTTTTATATGTAAATAAGATCTCCTTAGTCCTTGAAGTGTCATGACTTGCAGAAGAGGGGATATATGGAAAATAATTCAAATCATGGTATTCAGTTTCAGTTTAGAATATAGTTTGCAGAAGTTCACATCGTGGGAGATCTTTTCCAAAAATTCAACCAAAGAAGGGGAAGTTATGGAAAATGCATTTTATTTGTGTCTTCAAAACTGACATAAGCTTTGAATATGGTTTGAGAACCTGCCAAGTTTTTAGAAATGAGTTTAGCTAACCATATGTTGTTCACTTTTTTCAATCTAGTGATGGAAGCTAGAAATTAAAAAAAAAAAAAAAAAAGTTAACATATAATGGCCTTGAACATCCCAAGCAGAAGGGACTAATTTCAGGTTCATTTAAAATTTAATTGGTAAGATTTACTAAGAGCATAATATGTAAGTAGGGTGGAATGATTCTGTATTAAAAAATTTAATTCACTCACTATTTATTCACAAAGTATTCAAGTGACTACTCTCAAAGCCCAGTGGTAAGTGTTCTCAGCGAATCATGGGCTGTGCACCAGCATGACTTCAGCACCATGTGGTCAGACACTCACTGAGAGGAAGCACCAGGCAGGTGCAATGGAAGAACAAGTCCTGGGGCCCTAACCACTGCAGAGGGGCTGGGAAGTCCCATGAAAGGAAGTGGCTTTGCAGCTGATGCACACAGCATGAGTAAGACTTCACCAGATAAGGGAGAGAAGTGGGGAGAGGAAGATTCATGTGCTGGCAGTCAGGATCTGGAGGAATTGAGAAATGAGACAGGAATATTGGCGCAGAACTTGATCAGACCTGTTTTCTTGTATTTCCAATCACTTGAACCGTGTCTGGCTCAAAGGGGCAACCAATAAGTATCCATTAATTAAGTGAAATAATATGTGTATGTTTGGGAATAGTTAAGAATAACTCACAGTTCTCTCTCCCTCTTTTTCTTTAAGCAACAGGATGGATGGCGATGTTATTTAATTATATTCTCTATTTTCCTCTTTCTTTCAGTTACCATTTTCTCAATTTTTGAGGAAAGAGAAAGCAAAATTCTATGCATACTCGTACACTTTAATTCCTGTCCCTGTTATAAGAGCCAGCAATTTGAAGGCAGGGATCTGTGTAATCCCTTCCTCTCCATCTCTACTGCTCCACTTCAGTTTTAGGTGCTCATCACTTCTTGGCTCAATTAATACAATTGCCTCTCAGCTGATCTGTTTCCACAGTGCTGCCACACTGATCCTTCTAAATGCAGATTAGCTCATGTCACTCTCTGCATTAAAACCCTTTGAAAGCTTTTCCATTTCTCTGGACTAAAAATTAAAATTCTTATGTGCTATTCCAGGTCTTTTATGATCTGGATCCTATGCCAAGTCTCATCTGCACCATTTTCCTTCTTCACCTTACAAACCCTCTGCTATGACATATTTGTACCATGAAGCATCCCAGATTGTGGATTAACAGATCAAATTTGAAACTAACCACATGCCTAATGTATTGACGGGCCTTGAAGGCAAAATGACAGGTAAATTATGACCCCAGACAGCAATCACCCTTCACTCTGCCTGAAATCACTCCTTTGGTCATGATTACGACTCCATTCCAAGGAAATTTCTTTGAGGAAACTTTTCATTATCAACAAGACTTTCTCAAGGCTGAACTCGATGTCCCTCCTCTGGACTGTCATCAGTCTAAGCTTTGCCTTTATCAACGCTTTAGTTGATCTTGTCCACTCATCTGTGGGCCCCTTAAGAACACAGACCATAAATAAATTCCAACAAGTGGAGACAAGATAGGAACCCTTAAAGTGAGAGAAAGATACAAGTCCTGAAACACCGCTAGTATTTTCAGAACCTTCCTTTGCGATCTTTGGGCTCTGGCATTCTGGGGGAACTGTCATTGGAAAGAAAAGCCACGATGACCCTATAAGAAGGGAAAATTAGTCAATAACTATTTTCACCCACAAAACAAAAAAATCATATATTCCAAGGTTATTTTCACATATCCCAATGGCCAATATGAAAAAAAAATTACACAGAAAATTCTAGCTCTGCTACAGATTATTTCTAAAACCTTAGGCACATTAAATCCTTAGGTTTGTTTTCTTCCTCTAAAAATGTAGACTATCAATAACAACCTGTCACATTGTTTTGAAGATAATTTTGATGTCTGAAATAACCCAGCAAAAGCTCTAAACAAATTTCACTTAACAAATCCCCGGATTAGATTTTATTCTTCTTTAACTTTGTAAAAAATCTTGATTGACAGCCATAGTAATCTGAATGCCACAGCCAGAAGGCCACTTTCTGGCCTTGCCCCACACCTGTGTTCTGGAGAGGGCACTGAATGCTTATGAGAGTCAGTTATGTTCCCTGTCAAACCTTAAACAGCTTGGAAATAGGACATGGAGGGAGAACACACTTTCCTAGTGGCAGTAACAAATAGAACAATGTCCTGGTTTTAGGGGAGAGCCAAACAATTCATCAGAGCTAAACTGCAGATGCCACGCTCTTCAGTACAGTTTCAGTGTATTTTGTCCTCTGAAAAGTTTCATCAGTAATAGGTAATAATAAGGTAACAAGTGGCTTTCCCAGCTCCGAACATCATCTATGACACAGTATTGTGGACATCACCATTGAAGGCATCTTCTTTATTATTGTTGCTTGGGGAGTGAAACTAGTAAAACATGTATCCTAATTTTACAGAATATGGATTTTCCATAATCTTGGCAGAAAGGGGTTGGTATGACCTGAAGTTATTTCTGGCATAAAATTTCACAGCCAGGAAAAATGAGTTTTCTTAGAATTTGTAAAGCTCCCAATTACATTGCCAGACATTCATTGACCTTCTACAGAGAGATGGTATGATCTGCCAAACAAAATCAGAGGACTGGAATAAAAAAGCTTTAATGTCAGCTCTGTCTTAAACATACGGCATTCACCCTTCCCAGACATTTGTAATATGCATTTTTACAGATCATGTTGCCTTCAGATTTAATGGAACAGGACTGGAGATGTGGCTCAGTGGTAAAGCATTTGCTTGGCATGCACAAGGCCCTGGGTTCAATCCCAGTACTGAAAAAGAATTTTTTAAAAAATAGATTTAATGGAACATGTTCTAAATTTCCTGGATGAAAAATCTCAAATAGTGTACAGAAGGTCACTGGAGACCTAGAATATTTGAGAACAGTGAAATGCTTATTGCAAAATATTCTACTCAGGCCTCAAAAATATTTTTAAGCTTAAGAGGAATCATGGTAGTGAAAGGGAAAAAATATATCTCAGAAAAATCAGGAAATCCGAGACACATATATATATAGAATCATGAAAAATGAAACTATCAAAGAATAAAAATATATCACTGTTTCATCTTCTGTATAAAACCAAAATTAATCCAATGTATTTCTAAATTAGAAATGTAACTAATGAAGACTACCATTCTTAAAAGTTAAGATAATCCTGTAATTACAAATGGTACACACCTCAGAACGATTGCTTGAAAGCTTCAGGGTACCCCACTTTTGGTAAACCCAAGCCTAACCCCCCAGTGCAGCTCCTCAAAGTCTGTTTTACTGAGAGGATGTTGCCTTCCCATGGGAGATCCCTGTGCCTTGCTCTTTTCTCTCTCTGAATTCCTCTACATAATTAACAGTATGTTTTCCATGGTTTTTTGATTCTATCTATCTCAACAGGTTTTTTTATACAAACACTACACTTTTTTTTTTTTTTAATTCTCCATTGGCTCACTCTCATCAACAATCCAAAATATTCCAGCCTCCTATTCCTTTAGGGCACATATCCCCAAACACTTGAGAGCAACAGCTCTCTTTTCTTTCTCTTGTTGTTTTCTCCCTCTGTTTCTACTTCCTTTCATCCTTCCTTCCTTCCTTCCTTCCTTCTCATTCATTTGTCATTAATTCATCCATCTTTAATGCACAACTATTTACTCATCATCTCTTTTTATCCCAAGCACATTGTTAGCTGCTGCAGATGCTGCAAAGGATGATCCTGCTTCCTGTGATCATCCCATGAGTCATTCTGTCTCTTGTACTCTGGACTCTACCACCAGTCGATTGAAAGTATTTTCTTTCACCTATTGTATAAATTAGAAGTTTTCTTTTTTTTTTCTCTGCCTAGATTTTTCTTGAATATTCAGTTATTTTTCTCTCTTCTAGACCACAGCTTCTTTCTGGAAAGTCCCATTTCCTTTGGCTTCCTTGATCCTGTTCTCTCCTGTTTTATCATCTTTCTGGTTGATTCTGTGTGGGCCTTCACTAACTTTCCTTCTTATAACTTATGTTTTAATATAAGCCAAGGTTCAGTTTCTCTTAGTCTCCTTGACAAAGAATAATTATTCAGACATCAGTGATATCCTGTTCATGATTTTTAACATTTTCTAATATTCTACTGTCACCTGAAACAAAAAGAACATATGTATGTATCCTCCCAACAAAGTGCTAGACAAGGGAAGTGCAAGTCCAGCCAAAGCACCGTTTTAACCTGTTGAAAGGAAACAGCAGCAGCACCTCCTGTTCTTTCCATGGAAACTTTGTATTCAATAGCATCATTCTCAGTCACCAAGACCAAGACCTTCCAAATGGTTCACATCAAATTCTTGTTATATATGCACACTCATTAGGCCAGTAAATCCCCCTCTTCTACCAGGCTTCCACATCCCTCCCATTTTCCAAACTAACTCCAAGGCTTAACTTTTGGCCTTGTTTGCTCACTTGGATTCTTTTTTTTTTTTTTTTTTTTTTAGAGAGAGAGAGAGAGAGAAATTTTTAATATTTATTTTTTTAGTTTTTGGTGGACCCAACATCTTTATTTTATTTTATTTTTTTATGTGGTGCTGAGGATCGAACCCAGCGCCCCGCACATGCCAGGCGAGCACGCTACCTCTGCTCACTTGGATTCTTTATCTCAATTTCCTTTAACAATAACCCAATCATTTACCCGAAAAAAAAAAATAGTCTCCAAAAAGAATAAGAGCTCATCATTGCCCCTCTTTACAGTCTTCCGGATTGCCCAAATTAGAGCCCAGCTCCTCTGTGAGACAACTGAGGCTTTACCTTATTTGACTTCACCTTCCTTTACATTTAAGTCTATCATCTGCCCACATTAATCTGTTGCCCTGGTTTTTATTTTTCCCCCTTTAAATTACATCTCCACTTGAACAAAATATATTTCACCTTCATTAGGATCTAAAATGAATGTGAGTTCCATCTTGAAAATTTTATTTCCTTCTTTTTCAGTTTTTCTTTTATAGTGTCACCATTTTTCTTTTTCTTTCTCTTTTTCCTTTCCTTTCCTTTTCCTTTTTTACTCTTTTTTTTTTAACCCAAGGATGCTCTACCACTGATCCACATCCCTAACTGTTTTTATTTTGAGACAGTTACTAGCTAAATTACAGAGATTGGCCTCCAGAACCTTAGCCTTCCAAGTAGCTGGGATTACAGGTCAACATCACAACACCTGACACATTTTTCTTTTTATATGGCATTTTATTATTACACTTGTATTATATACAAACTTGAGATTCTATACTTTTTAAGGATGAGGGTGAAATGTTACACATGCCTTTATGTCATATATAAGTGATGTGTTTCTTTGAGCAGAAAATGTAGTAGTTTGCAAATATTTGGGGATTTAAGGTAAATTCATTCCTACTTTTAAAAAGTATGATAAATTATTATAATTTATTTTCAAATATATGTTAAATTAATGAGTCACAACTATCTAGGAATTTCAGTTTAATAGAATATGTCTGGCAAACTAAAATATTTTTAAATAGGAATTTTCTTTGGAAGGCAGTGAAACAATAAAGTAAAATATAGAGAATAACATATTATGTCACTCAGAAATTCCAAAGAGAACTAGTAAAGCCACTATTTACACTATCTGCAAAGTAGAAAAAAATCTATAATCTGTATCTGTGGAAAAACATAGCATCAATCACACACACACTCACTCATACAGACACACTCATACCACAACTAAATGCACCCATACTGCATACACATATTTGTTTCCACCCAGGTTAGAACTTCCTTTCTTAGCTCTGATCTTAAATCATTGAGTGACCACTAGTGAATTCATCTCCAAATAGATTCATTCATCTATCAAATGGCATGGTAATATCCTTCCCGATGATCCCCCAGGATATTTGTGGGATGAAAGTGAGATTGTAAAACAAGGTCAGGTTTTATTCATGAGGTGTTTTTCCTACTGAAGAACAAAAAGCATTTCATGAATCTTTCTGCAGAATACACTACCTTGGCAAACTGATAAAGCTGAGAACTGTACTGCCTGGCATTTTTGAAGCCCATTAAAAAGAATCATGCCTACAATTCTAAAATCTAAGCTGCCATCCTTCATCCTTACAATCAGAGTGGCATGTAAATGTGAATCACTAGAGATATGGCTTAAGAGCCAAATGTTCATTCATGGATCCATTAGTTACTCTAAATGGAGGGGCCAATGTGCTGCCTTTAAGCACAACAGGTTGCACATCTACTTAATGCACCCAAATGTAATAATATGATAGATTGAAATATAGATGTCACAGACTGCAGAGGCCAGAAGACTGGCTCTCTGTTTCTCTGGAATGGCTTTCCGGGAACAACCCACTCTCCCTGATTGGTTTCCTTCAGACAAAACAATTGAATCTAAGGCAAGTGCTTGGTTCATCCACTTTATGCTGTAGCCTTAAGGGGTTCCAGGGTCTGGTGTTAAAATTTGTCTTTGATCAAACCTCATCTTCTCCTGCATCTTTACTCATAACAAATTAAAAATTATCATCACCATATATTAGACACAGTTTTAATGCCCATAGCTTGTCTTAAAATAAAAAGAAACTATTTCCTGTTACAATGGATGCAAATCTTAGTTGGCCTCATTATAATATTTAATCATGTCATTTGTTGTACATGACAGCACAGAGAGCCAGTGCTATACAATGGCGAAAGATGCACACCACTCAAGTTCTACAGCTTAGTGGAAAGCACACTTAAATTTAAGCTCCACCTTGTTAAAATAGAACCTTTCAATATATTTAAAGGGATCAGGGACATGACATGTGACTTCATGGTACTTTACCAAAAAGGGAGTTTCTTGTTTACTGAAAAATGGCTCACCTTAAGAAGGACAATTAACTTAATGATTCTTTGGCCAAGTTTTCTTTTTTCTTTTTTTTTTGTTTTTTACATTTGTAACTGCCAACGTCGGTATCTGTTTCAGTTTTCTACTATACAGATTTCAAATCTTTGAAAATACAGGATTTGGATCTAGGAAGAAACCAAAAGATTTGTATTTACAGCCATTTAATTAAAAAATAAATAAAGATTAAAGAATTATAAGTTGTTAGGCTAATTCAGGAGTGAAAGAGACAAGAGTGTTGAATAGACATACATTCCCTGGTAACAGAACTTCTTGTAAATCTCCTTAAAGATATCATCTTTACTTCTCACCTTAACCATCACTCTCACGGTCTTAATGTAAGCCTTGTGATTGCTAAAACTTCACCCTTTCTATAACCTCAATGTTAAGCATCCATATCACCGACTGACTGATTGCCAATACTTGTCACACTTCCTCTGTGTGTCCAACCTTAACTCTCATTGGGAACCTCCTACCCACCGGTCCTGCAATCTTCTCTGTGATCCTCAATTGCTATAAATCACATTATTCCGTATGAGGCTTGAATTTCCTGGTCAATCATTATAATCACTCCCTGGCACATATCTGTAACACATTTGTCCTTCTACTCCGGTGTTATTGGGATAAACAGAGCTGTGTCAAACACAGAGGTCAAGATCAGTCAACTTAGTATGAAAGCAGGGGAGATGGTCATAATATGCACAGATGACCTCAGCCGCAAACAAGATCTGGTGTCCTGCTTTCTCCTTTCTTAGGTCAGTCCACTGAATATTCATTTAAAGGGAACACTCCCTGACTCAGATATCTACACAGAATTTGATTTAAAAATATCCATTATGTGGCAATATGATATGAAAATAGTCTCTTGCATGCTTTTTGCGAAATCAAAGTGTGTGCATAAATTTAGTACAATAATTTTTGGTTAGTATTGCTATTTTCATTTATGAGAAGACAAGAAAAACTGACATTAACAAGATCTATAGTTTTCTCATGTCTTACATGTATCATTCATGTGAAGTTAAGAAAATAAGATCTTTCCATAAGGATGGAAGTAAAAATGTCCTCCATTGAGTACACAAGCTCTGCAGGTAGTTACTAATCTATTCTAATTATCCCCACCACAGCTCAATCTCCCAAAATCACTGACAGTAAGAGTAAATAACATTCCCCTAGATAATGCCACAAAGTTCAGAAAAGTTCACAAAACCACACAGGCACATATAGGAAGACTGTTTGAAAATCATTTTTTAAAAACTGTCTCACACTCCTTAGGATCTAATTTTCTGGAAGGAATGAGATTTCATACCTTAATATCAGGTATCTTCCCTCAAAGACCAGGAGCTCTGGAAGAGAGATGACTGGCTAATTGGAACAAGAAGACAAATTCAGCAGAAGTGGTGGTCACCTCAAAGCATTAGTGACTGAACTTATACAGCGTCAAGGATTCAATGTGACTAAACCACCACAGCAATTGATTCACTCTTACCATTTTAAGTCATCTCCAAAGTCAAGCAAAGCTATACTTCCCATTTCCCTGTGAGATCCTCAGGCTAGTCACGGCAAGTCAGGTGACAGAAACTCTGGTTCACATAGAGTTTTGTGGGGACATAGAGCTATTGAGCAATTTGTCTAGCTCAATGAATGACAGTGATCTATGTGTCACGTTCTCTCACATTAATGGAACTGCCAGCCTCCTCCAACCCCAACTTGGCTTTATAAAATATTTCTCTTAACAGAGCTGAATGCTGTTATACAATGTGTGTGTGGTGTTTTGACACATCCCCAGTTTACAAATGAACCAGGTAGTAAAGAAGGTTTAAATAGTGAAGAGAGTGTGGCATTGGATGTGACAGCAAAGAGCTTACCAGAAATGTGGATTTGATTCATGGTCGTTGTAAAGACTCGAGAAATCACTGCAAAGGTTTCCAGTCATGTACCAGGACTGGTATATATGGATGTGGCAGAGTTGCTTATGCATCTTTCCAACTCTAACGTGACCACATTGGAAGTTTGATTGGCCACTATGGAGAAAATTTCACCAGAGAAATCAACAAATGCCACTAATCAAGTCTTTTCCTTTCCCCCTATATGCTACACTTCTTGCTGGATTAGGACAACATAGTAGCATGGTGTGACCCAAGTTCCCAATTAATAATGAAGTAGAGGGAGAGCTCAGTCAGGGGTCTAACTCATTAACACAAGTAGGAGCTACCAGTGCTCAGACAGAGATGGCGGTGGTGGAAATAATAGGGAGTTCCCTTGTAAACTTCTTCTCAGAAAAATAGTGCTACCAGCTGTTTTGGGAAAGTATATAAATCCACACACTTATGTAAAATCTCCCATCTTTATTTGTGGATCACAACATACATATCAGATCAACATGACGTTAGGCAAATTTCACTCTATAGCTGTCAGGCAATGTTCCAGCATCAACCCATGTTTCTTGCTGAGATAGTGAATAGTGATTTCACTACTTATTAGCATGCATTTTGGAAATGCTTTTTAAATAGACTTTTAAATATATATATATACACTACTATAAAGGCTGGTGGTGCTGGAGCATGCCCATACTCTTAGCTACTCAAGAGGTTGAGGAAGGAAGATTACAAGTTCAAGGCTTACTAGGGAAAGTTAGTGAAACCCTGTATAAAGGAAAAATGGGCTAGAAACAAAGCTTCAGGAAAAAGCCTTGCTTAGCATGTACAAGGCTCAGGACTCAAAACGAGCACTTTCAAAAAAGGGAAGAAAATGTTACTATAGAATATGTTCTTATTTCAGTAAATCCTACTTTATAATAAACAAATGATGGCAAGATATAACATCATGGAAATCACACCTACATTATCGAAACCTTTTACATTTATATGAAATACATTTTTTCCTCCTATAACATGTTTGTTACAGTGTATTTGTGTACCATACAGAAATATGAGTACACCCATTTTATGAAGGAAGAAACACACCCTGATCTTAAACAGACTGACAGAATAAATTGTGGAATGTTGTGCTTCTCTAACAATCTGCCTCTTTTTCCCATCCTGCACTGCTTATATTTGAACTGAGGATTAATGATCCCAGATACTTAAATTAATGGTTTGATATAGTGCAGAGATTAAATTATCCATAATACTAATGATAGTAATAATAAAATTATAACCATCTATGTTTAGGGCATTATTCTATACATGAATTATCTCCAAAGAGCCCTGTGAATTGTTATGCCTGTTTTTGCAAATGCACAGATGAATTATAAGGCACCTATTTAACTTGTCCAGGATTGCATGACTTGGAACTGAGTTGGTTCAGAACCAAGTCTGCCTATTCCCTTGGTTTTAGGAAAGGATACGTGGGAATTTTTTTAAAAGAAAAAAATTCTATTTCAAATATAGAATCTTAGTGCAGAAATGTAATGTTTGAATCTTGATAGCTTCCAATATCCCAAGGTGACTTGGTTAGAACAGTATAGCATCTGATGATCCTCAAGTGGTATCTATGACATGTGGGTGTGTGAGGACTTTGCTATCACACACCCACCTTGTGCCCTATGAAACATCCAACAAGGACCTTCTCTTGGCCTTAACATCCCAGGAACATTTCTTCCCTCAGCCTCTTCAGTCTCAGCTCTGGACTCAGTCCACACCACTTTGATTCATGTAACCACCCCTCCTCTACTCCAGCTCATTATCTGTTGATTTCATAGCAAGATAGGGTGGAGATTTCCAGTTTTCTATGACTTGAGAATGTGCAACCTAAGTATAGTGAAAATAAAGAAAATAAATGGTTAAAGCATGAGCACATACAGCCTAAAAAATCTTTTATTGCCTTACAGGAAGTATCATGTAATCAAGATTTTGCAAAGTACATGAGAATTTCTGAGATTATACCCAACCAGGAAATCTCTCCTGCCAAAAGTCAAGGCTATAAGTGTCTTTCATGACCAGAAATATCACTAACTGCCATGAAAACCCCTGTCCCAACCCACTGGAGAGCCGTTGTCTGTGGCAGACCTTTTTGCAACACACATGTTGGAAAAGGGGGAGACACATTCTTTCCAAAGTCAAATAATTGTTGTAGAAACTGTACAAATAGATTGGATAAAGATCATATCTAAATCTGAATTTCAGGAAATTGATGAGAGATTGCACAGCCACTGAAATTCTCTTATTCAAAAATCCTTATAATGAAAAAAAAAAAAACAAAAAGAAAGAAAACATTTCAACAAATGCAGGGTGAGGTATTAGAGTTCAACACAAATTATGATTCATGAATACCAAAGGAGAGTAGGCACAGAGGATGAAGAAGGAGATAAGGGTTTGACTATCAATGGGGCACTTCCTTCCCACACAAGCAGACTAAGGAATTCATTCTGCCTTTTAAAGAGCCAGTTGTTCAAAATTTGGTTCTTTCATTATATTTCAAAGACTGTCATTCATTGCTTATGTATTTAACCTAAAGGTAATAAAATATTATTTTGATGCCTTTCCATATGCAGCAATATAATTTAAAAAACATTTTAAAGTCTGGTGTTAAAAACCCTTTAAGCATCATTAGGAAAGGATATTAAACAGGTAAGATACCATTCTGAAGACTGTGAGGCTTGTCAACTTGGTGTATACTCTATCCCCAGAATCTAGTGCAGTGCTTAGAATGTGAGCACCTTTCCAAATTACTGTGTTTGATAATGGGCCTAATGGATAATATCTTAACAGCAATCAAGAGAGTAATAGTCCATTCAGACGGGCACATCTGGAAGCAATCCCTCTTAATAGTCACTAGTAGTATGGTTTATTACACAAGTACCCAGCCCTATTCAAGGTGTGTCAACTAGGTAGCAAAATTTTGGACAAAGTTTGGAAATTCCACATTCTAGAAAAGACAAAGGAATATCCAAGTTTTAATTTAATAATGAGTTGTCTCTGTCTTACGGTACCAACCCTTAGGGGACTCTCTATGAGTCAGCCTTGCACAGACCCCCTTTTAGGCACTGGATTGGCATCCCTGGATTTGAATTTTCTAATCTTCTGAAGCAACATCCAATGCTGTCTTCTCATAATTTCCTCCACTCAGGAGGCTTCACTGAAGAATAGTAGGTGATACTTGTGAAGTTTAATTTATACACAGAGTCAAGCACATGAATTTGCATCCACAAGGGAAAGCACCAGTTTCCCTCACAGCTGGTCTTTAGCTTAGCAGCATACATTTTAGATCAATGCTCCAAGCCATCATTCATGGAGATGCCTTGACGTTTTTTCTATTAAGGGTAATACATCCTCATGTATTGCTGCGAAGGGGGTCAGACAAGACTGTGTCCTAAGTGACCCAAAACCACCTTTGGGATACTTTTGCAAGTGAGTGATATGGAACAGAATGGAATGGAATGGAATGAAAACTGAGTCTCAGAGCTACAAGCTGCCCACAGTCTCTAGAGGATGTGCTATGTTTCCTGAACGGCTCTGACAAAATAGAAGCTCATTTAAAGGGCAAGATGTGAATTAAAGAAGTTTCATAGTCAAGTTGTTTTTTTAGAAAACCAAGTTAAAGACAATTTAGTGAGTTTCTTAACTGCAGGTCACAAGGATGAATGACAGGTAGTGAATAAGTAGAGAATATCCAAAACCTTTCACAGTGTGCAGTATTGCTCAAACTGTTTTGCTGGGAATTCCACAGAATAAAGAATATACTTTTGTAAATGGACTTGAAATCCAGTGATTCTCACTCATGGACCCACCCAGGCAGATTTTAAATGCTGGAGTGGGAATTTTTCCCCACAGAGATGTATCATCTGGCCTGGGTGAGGGTTCCAGAGCACTGGTGTTCAGACAGGTCTCCAGGGTTGGGAAGTTGCACTGTGTGAGTCCAGTCTCTGTGCTTTCAAGATGAGCCTGACCTGTCTGCTTATACATCCAGATCTTGGCTGCATGACCCCACATAGCTGGGGAAAGTCGGGGATTTCGCGACATGACAATATTTAGTAGTAGTTTCATCTTTCAAAAGGGAAATAAATTTACACCTTCAGTAAAGAAGGTAAACAGGAATCTATTTTCTATTTTATGAGTAATTACCAACTACTGTTAAGTCTTGGAAAGAAAAAGGGGAACATCTAATACACAAAGAAAGCGTCTACAAAAATGAAAATAGGATGTGGGGACCTCAAAGTCCAGGTACAGCTGAGTGAATGAGAACCATTGCTCCAACTGAGCACTGACACATCACTCATCAAAGCGATTTCTATATAAAGTTGAAGGAGCTCTTCCCCCTGGATTCTTAGCAAAGCTGTGATGGCAAGCATTCATTTCTGTACCTGAGGGGCAGGCTTCCTGATTTATTGTATAGTTTTGAGCTAGTTTGTTCTTTAAGGGAAGTTCTTGTTTCAGTTAGAACCAAAAGGACACTTAACAACCACTGGAGTGGAATCCACCTCAAAACAATTGTCTTCCTTAGTTCTGTGAACCTTTAAGGGAACTGCCTAAAACCCACCCCAAAACAAATGCCCCTTAGGGGAGAAAAAAAAAGAAGTAGCCCACCTACTCTTACAATTTGAGAAACAAAGTTCCTATCAAAGAGACAAAATCAAAATTCCATTAAGTTTATGTGATTGGCTTACAAAATGAGGAGTCCAACTACCCCCCTCCCATTAGATAAACAAAATCTGTTTCTTATCTTTTTAAAGGCCAAGGACTTTCATTCTTTTCCTGTCATTATGACTTCATGAGGCATATGCTACCAGGCATGCTTGTTCTCCTTCAAGCTCTGTCAGAATACAAGTTAGATTTCTCCCTACTATTCCTTTTCTTAAACAGCAGCAGGATTCTGAAATGGAAATACATACATTTTTGAGTTAACCACTATGATGGCCAATAGGTATGGTCAGAAGAAACTTCTGAGGAGAACAAAGAGAACTTGATGAATAGTGAGTCCAAACTTTCTTTTCTAGTCCCAAGTGGGACCTTTCCTTTCCTTTCATCCTCTAAGCCTCAGCCAGTGCTGTGAACAGATGTGCCAGGATACACAAAGATGGCTCAAGATTTGTTTAGAAACGCTAAAATGTGGAGATGTCACCTATGAGATAAAGGTGGCTACTGTATGCTCAAATACTTATGAACAAACAGCCTTGGCCAAAAATATTATGTCTCTGTTGTCGGATCATAAAACTGGTCTATAAACACTAATTCAAAATCCTTTAGTAGCATCTATTAAATTGAAAACGTACAAGAAAGGAAACTGCAGCTACTTCAGAGTCAAGGGAGGGCCATGGCGGGAGCTGGAGGCCAGCCCCTCAGAGGAATCCCTTGTGTGTACCTCATCCACTCGCTTTACTCCCTGCCCAAATATGAATGGCAGATAGGGCCAGGCCAGAGTTTCCTATCTCCTAGGACAAGGCTGAGACTATGACAGTTCTTCCCAGAGTGAGAGAGACCTCAAGCCAGGCAAAGCATAGGGAGTGTACATGGGGACAGAAGCCAGGGGAGAGAGAAGGAGGAAGTGACCGGATGATAAGGTGGGGTTTGGTCTAACTGTTGATTTCAGAAGTGCTGATGATGTTTTTCCAAGTCCTAGGGTTGCTCTTTTCTCACAATCTTGGCTAAAGTCCTCCTGATGTTTTGTTTTTGTTTCCTAGTAAGATGTTTTGAGTGTTGGGAATGAAAGGGAGCAGCCGGAATAGATGTACAAGGAGGAGGCGTTCATGCCTACTGTCAGACAGTCTTCCCCAAAGGGAGGTTGTAGGAGCAGGAGCAGAAGCGTGGGCAAGGGAGTGTCCTATCAGAGCCTGCTCTCCAGAAACTCACCTCCAAAGTGGGCTGTGGTGAGTTTCTTCTGTATTTTAAAATATCCATGGTCTCCTTGACTGAGGACAATGAATTTAGATGAGCTGGGCCCAGACATAAACCCAGAGATTATTTCAAAGGTTATTTATGAGAAGCAAATGTCTCCGTGGAGAAACTTAGTGGCATTTGGAGGCAGAGATCATTTCTACATAATACTATAAGCCCAGCTCAGCAGCAGGCAAGGCTCAGTAACTCTCCTGCCTGCACCTCTGTTTGCACAGGCCTTCTGAGAATTCTCGGCAGTATCAGTGCTTGGAACATTTACCTCCTACAGAAACACTAATAGCTAGAGATTTTCAGCTCATCTACTTCCATAGCTCCCACCCTTGCCTATTCTTTCAAAGCTGGCTGCTGCCAGAGAACAGGAGCCCTGATGCCCCCTTGGTTTGACGGTACCTCAAACTTCTGATTTATATTCCAAACAGAACAATGAACTTGTTCCAGAACCTGGGTATCCTCTTGTTACAGTGGTACTTAGATAATAGCTCATAGAAAGAAGACTCCGAGGGTAATGGTTTTTCCAGCCTAGGTGCCATGCACTTTGCCCAAAAATAGGCTCCTGAGAAGGGAAAGGGACAAAAGGAATGCCCTAATGCAAACTAGAGGCAATCCCCTTTCCAGGAGCATTTAGCAATATCTAGAGAGGTTTCTGATTGTCAAGTTATCAGCATAGGGATTGAAGCTGGCATCTAATGAGGATAGGTCATTGATGCTTCTAAACATTCTAAAATCCACCAACACTCAGGAGACTGACACAGGAAGACAGCAAGTTCAAGATCAGTCTTAGCAAATTTAGCTAAGCCCTAAGCAACTTAGCAAGACCCTATCTCAAAATACAAAATAAAGAGAACTGGGAATATGGCTCAGCGGTTAAGTACCCCTGGGTTCAATCCCTAGTAGCAAATATATATATATATATTAGGCTACCTAAGCAAAAATACCTCCAGCCCAGTCCAAAATGTTAATTATTCCTCTGCTGAGAAAACCTGACCCAAACCTAGGCTTCTGAAATTTTGCCAAGTGATGGCATTGAATAATTTGGAAAAATCTCTCTTCTAGTTTTGCCCTGAGTGTGGGACTATGGGACTCAGTGGAGGGAAATGCAGTCCCAGTATACTCTATGTACTTGTCCCAACAAATGCATGCCCTGGGGCGTATTCCCACCACTGCAACCATGTCTCTAGCTGCTCCTTACCCTTGTATTGATTTTAAGTAATCCTCTAGAAAATATCATGAAGCCAGAAACTAAAGGGAGCAAATTAACCTTATGGACATCTAATCCTGCTTCCCTCTCAAGTATTCTTTCCAAAAGAGCTGCTGGGTCAGAGTGAGCACAAACCTGGCTTAAGAAAGAAGTTACTAAAATGATTGGAGAACCAATGACCACATCAGTATGGGCCTGAATAGATCAGGCTGGTGATTTCAAATTTCAGAGATCCTCCCGCCAAATCTCCCAGAGGATTGTAAAACCCAATTGGTGAGCCTTTAAGGTGTCTGATTCAGTAGATCTGGAGTGAAGATCAAGAACTTTAACTTGTAACCAGGTTCCCAGATGCAGAAGATGCAGCTGATACAGCTGGCTGGGGACCAAACACTGAGAACGGCTGAATGAGTCTGGCCAAGTCAGATCCCAAAGCCTGTGTTTAGCAGTAAGATTAACAGAATTATAGAGCACTTCTAGAGCACTCTATCCCTCATTCTTCAGGTGAAGAAATCCAAAATTAAACCAAACTTTAGCAGTGGGTTTAGGGTGGAGTAGAAAAAGTAAAGATATCTGATAGAACATCAGGATTCTAGGCAGGGGGACTCCTTAGTCCATGGGCCTAGTTGAGCTACTTAGGAAAGTCACTTAATTTTAATCCTCAGCTCTTCACCTGTAATAGAGAGTACTTGCTTTATCACTTCCTAGTGTTGTAGAGATTATTAAGTGACATTGTATAAAATGATAAATGAAATCTTAACGTGAGAGGCACATTGATAGGAAAAGGCATGTTATTGGGCATCTAGTCTGAAGCCACAGATGTGAGTGGCTTAGCCCTGATGAAGGACTGTGCTCCTTGCTAAGAATAATTATCCACTTGGGATTTATGAACTATAAAAAATACGTACTGGAACATCAGCCTTTCCATGAGGCTGTGCATCTGTCTTACTTACACAGACAGGATACAATAAGGTGGAGCCAGGCGCTGTGGTTCACACCTACAATCCCAGAGACTTGGGAGACTGAGGCAGGAGGATCACAAGTTCAAGAACAGTCTGAGCAACTAAGCGAGACTCTGTCTCAAAATAAAAAAAAAAAGGGTTGGGAATGTAATTCAGTGATAGAGTATCCCTGAGTTCAATACCTAGTATGGGGGAAAAAATAGAACAAGGTGAACAAAGACATAAAATTGTTGTTGGATTCTTAAACATTCTGTCAAATACCTCTCATAGCAAAGTGGAATATCTACATGCATAAAACACCAAGTTGAAAACCTGATTTTTATAAGTATATAATGATCATTTACTCTGGTGGTGTAGGGAAACAAAATCGCTAACTGGGAAATTCCCAAGTCCTCCATTTTATCTGCAAACCACAATCCCAAGACATATTGTGGTAAGTGTGAGTCCTTTACTTAAAAAAAAAAAAAAAACCTGCATTTGCATATATAATTACTTAAAATTTTTTAATTAAGTTGCCTACATGTATTTTTAATTTTGCTCCTTAAACAAAAGACTTTGATCCCTGATAGCACTGACATTATTTAAACACTTTGCAAGGGCATAATTTTCCTGTGTCTGGGAGCAGAAAGAGTTAAAACATTTCTCCTCACTTAGCAATCACATCATCAAATGATTTCCATACAAACAATTTTGGGGACTCAGATATAAAAAACAACTATTTTAGGTGTCCATGTAAACTGAAAATGAACTACTATTAGGGCACTAAGATAAATATTTGTTCAGACGCAATTTTCTCTCAGGTATATTACTCCATTTTAAATGCAGTGTGTGCCTGAGAGGCTGTTGTCAAGATAACAAATAATTAGAAATGAAGCTATGTTGACAGTGTTTTCACCATTTCTACCAATATCTCTGGAACTGAGTAGGCAGCCAATATTTATCCTCTTTATAGTTTCTACTAAAACCAGGGCAAGAATTTTGGAAAATGGCAGATTAACCTATTTCTCTTGACATTTACATTTTTTTTTTACAAACAAAAAGGTGTACATGTACACAATTTGATGAGCTGAAGTCAATGGTAATGAAGCCATCACCACAAGCTCTTCATAAACTTGCCCATCTCCTCTGGAAGTCTCCTCCAGTTCTCTTATTTACTATTATGACAACGATTTCATAATAAAACTTAACATGAAATCTGCCCTCTTACCCAGTTTTTAAGTATACTAGAAAGTGCTGTTATTTATAGGCACAATAGCACCTATTTATAGGCATTATGCTGTAACTTAAATTTTTAAACAATTTAATATATGGAAGATTCCACATGGTTTATTATCTGCAAGCAAATTACCAGAGCAGAGAATCCACACAGGTGCACTATAGCAACACATTTGTTAGGGAAACAGCAGCCAGGCTCTTCTCTGAAAGGGATAAAATATTTACCAGCTGTCGGAAGAAGTCCTGAACAGTCCACACAATCCCTGAAATACTGGATCCACAGGCTTCGTCCTTCCTCTATACAAGGTTTTCTCCATTTCTTCCACTCTGCTGTTTTTCCCATTTGCAAGAAGATTGCATGTTTGTTTACCTAAGTCATTTGCTCAGGGTAGGGCTGGCTAGGGAAAAGAGCCACCTAGGGAATACAGCTAAGAGACCTAGAGGAGGGAACTTGATGGTCCTGGAAAGGAAGAAGGAGGTAGCAGTGGGGGACAGGCGGTGAAGCAGCAAGAGCACAAAATTACATTCTGGAATTTTCAGTTTCCTGCTGTATCTCAGTAAAGAAGTAATGAGAAAAGTGTGTATGGGTGCATTACAGAGCCATTCAGGGACCTCCATATTGTCTTTCCTTTGAAGTGACGCATTTATCCATTATTACTAGTAATATTTCCCTTTTAGTATTCCTTTAAACATTGCTGGAACAGTGAAGCAGGAGAAAGATTATTAAGCATTCTCCCAATTGATGCATTGTGTAATGATAGATAATAACGGCAACCAGGGAAGGACTGGGAGAAACTCCAGAAGAAAGAGCAAGCCATTGAGAAGATAACCTGTACCACCATGCAACTTCCACTCTTCATCCTTCCACACCTCAAACCAGGCGTCACATACAGATGAATGATGAGTTTAAAGATAGTCCAACAAAGTGATCCAAAATTTTATAAAAAAAAGTAGATCAAAATATATTTCATTCTTTAATGGATCTTCTTCTGTATACTCCATGTAGTGGAGTTTAAAGGATCTCAAGTCAACTTAGAGGTCAAAAGCAGAATTTCATTTTGGAGGGACATGAATGTAATAGAATGGGAATTATCAAGCTTCCAATATGCAAGTAAGACACATTTGAATCCTGTTGCTTTATGTAATTTTACCCTCATTATAATCTCCTGTGTTTGTATCAATGCCTTTTATCAATGACCACCATTTCCTCTGGGTGCCTATTGGTGAGTGTGCATTTGCTGCTGTTGTTACTAATGTCTCTTATTTCCTCAAAGAAATCACAAATTTATGGGGCTCTGTGTTTGCCCCATCTTTCTTTTATCTGATCTTTAGCATAATCTTTGGCTAAACCAGGAATTAAAAGTACTCATATAAAAGACAGATGAATGTGTAAGAAGATGGAATGTGACCTCCCACAGGCCCATTCAGAGCCAGAAGATCACAAACTTACATATTTTATATATTTTCCTTCTAATATATAACATATTTTTTTTGTTTTAAAGCATTTTTATTGGTTAAATTTAGTTATACATGAGAATAGAACCTGTTTTGATATAATTATACAAGCATAGATTATATCTTATTCTAATTAAGACCCCATTCTTATAGATGTAAACAATGGTGAAGTTTACTGTGGTGTATTCATATATGGTGTAGGAAATTTATGTCAGATTCATTCCACAGTCTTTCCTTTTCCTATCCACCTTCCTTCCCTTTATTCTCCTTGTCTAATTGAGAAATATTGCTTTAGATCACTTTTAGTCAATCAGTTGAGATGACAAAACCAATAAATGAGTAACTGGCCCTACAACTTTCTCATGATGCTATTATTCTCAATCATTCAATTCTTTATCAACAGACCACTAAGCTCTCTATTCAAAGTTAGCATTTAAAGTTTTAAAGTAAAAACATAAATGCAACAAATTACACTGATTCACTAGACTTAAGACAGCAGCTTTATCTAGAGCATTTGCTAATGAATAGCATGGTCAATAGATGAAATGGCAATGATTAATTTGAAAAGAAGAAAGGGTGATCATTCTAATGTGCCCATTTTGTGCAGAGAATTTGATCATTGATGAAAACATTAATTAGAAAGAGATACAAGGGAAATGAGGGTAACCTAATTGCTTCCTGGGAGATGATGAATTATATATTAAGTGATATTTTTAATCAACAATATTTCTGAAGAAAGGCAATTTCTAGAAAGAAGAACCAAAGATCAATAGCCATCATCCAGAGTTTTTCTGAGTTCTCCCTTTGATTTCATGCTTCACAAATTAAGATTGATTCTGAAATTTCAAAGAGATGTCAACTTCAGGGAAAAATAAGTGAAAAAAAAGAACAAGTTGAGTTTTTTGGTGTCGTCTTGGATTGTAAGGCAGCTGTCACACCAAAGACATTGTAAACAAGCAGAAGGGTGTTTACTCTGAATTTAAGAGTTACTGCTGAAACTTAATACCTGGCAAATGCTATTAAGCTAAGTTGTCGCAACTTTTTTAAAACAATTTTTTAAATTCAAAATTTTAACTATGTACATAAAGAAACCAAATTTTCTACTATTATTCTAATCATATCAAGTAAGTTTCTAGTCATCTTCACAAACATAGATCTCTGTGTGTAGTTCTCCTGCTTAAATATCTTTTTAGTTTTCATTTAAAGGTGTTCTTTCCTACTCCCTGGGCCATCTTTGCATAACCTCACAAGATGTTCTATGAACCAGTCACACCGAGTAATTGCCTTTCTTCAAACTTGCATTCTTGTTCCTGTAAGTCTCCTTAAATGAAGTTTTCTTATCTCACTGAAAATATACATTCCTTCAAGGAAGGACTGGCTGAAATGGACTTTTATTTGCAAAATATTCTTTAATCTCACCTACTTTTTCACCCTTTCTCTCTTCCATGTCCCTACTATGCTTCAAATTATTTGCAATATATTTTGTTTCTATATTAGAATTTCCATTTATATATCCATCTTCCTTATTGAACATTTATATCTTCGAGGTAAGAGATCATATTTTCTGGATTTCTAGAATTTCTCCACACTCAGTCTTCCCAATAATATCTGTAAATAATTTGTAATGAATTTTAAAATAATCTCAAACAAATTTGTACCTATTAGAAAATAATTTTCTAAAATTTATAAATGTCCCGACAATCAGAAATTGTTATCTGAGTTAGGTGTTTGCATCTTTAGAGCAGGCTGGACTTCCTTAGGCAATAACACATATGTGATTGCTTTAACTTTTACCAAGGTTATGTGAATTACAACATTAGCAGTAGACAAGTTAAAGAACTAGAATTCTTAATATATGTTCACCTTTGGGATTGGATGGAAATCGAAGAACATGGAAATAGAATAATATTTTGCATGAAGAAAGATACTATGTAGAAAACAGGACTGAGGGAAGGAAACCACATTGGGAAGAATTTGATGAAATTACATATTCTAAAAATATTAAGACGCTTTCCATATCCTGACCACCTACCTAAATTTAGCCTGCAAATCTTCTGAAGTTTGCCCTTAAGGAAATGCTGTTCATACTACAAGTTATACAAGGTGACTTGCAAAAGCAAATAACTTTGTTAAGTGTCTGTCTGTGAATTAAAAAAAAAAAAACAAAAAAAAAAACAAACTATGGTACTTTAGAATTCGAAGCATTGGAACAGATTCAAAAAAGCTATTATAGGTTATGATTTTGGCTGGACTATGTGTACCCCATAGAAAGTTGAACCTTTGGCATGCCACACTGTTTTATTAAGGACTTTTGATATGCATTAAGTAGTAGTGCTTTATAACAATTATAATAGGTAATTTAGGGCAGTTTAAATTATTTGGATTTTCATTAAGTACTCTCCCTGAATACTTTTATTAAATTCTCATTTAATAAGATCATGTTGGCATACTGTAATATATTGAGATATAATATTAATTTAGAACAAGGTGTATTTTAAATTAAGAATAGCTGCCCTGATTCTGCAAGAATAAGAAGTTCTCAAGCAGATCATACCAAATTCAAAGAGAAAATCTCGGTGTCAGCAGATTATTTAACTGGGTTCCTCTTCTGGCTACAGGATAAAGAGAAGCTCTGCCCTCTCTCAACACCTTTTCTGTTCATTCTTCCCTCTCTCAACACCTTTCCTGTTATTCTTCCTTCTTTTCCATTGTTTTCTTTTTTGACTCCCACTTGTTGACTGCTCTGAGAATTATATGTAAACCTATTTCTCTCCCTCATATTTAATCACATCTGCTGTTGAACTTTCTCAATATCGACACTCTAATGCCAGATCTCTAATTTCCCTCCAATGACTGGATTCCCTAATAGCACCCTAAATTCACAAGTCACTTTTCTTTGCTTTTTTCATTTACTATTAAAACAGTGTTCTTATGAACTGTCCACAAAGAGTTATCTTCTATTTCTTCTGCTATTTACAATTCATTTTCCTGTACTAATAGGTAACAAAAGAGATATTTTGAAATTATCTATATTGTTTGAAAAATACTTCTTACATCAGAGTTCAATACAAACTTTTCTTCTCCACTATCTGATATGATCCTTGTTTGCCTTTTCCTGAATTACTCAAATCTTGCCTTCTTATATTTAACTTTTAGTACCACTGCTTTTCATGAAAGCCTATCTATTTTTTATCAATATTTCTCTTAAGAAAGATTTAAGGTCATGCTGCTAAAAACAAAAACAATATATATAATGAAACTAAAAATTGGCTTGTTGAACTTGGTTCTAGCCAAATTTGTCCTATGGTCAAAGTCAAAAGGGAACATATATGCTTTTTCACTAGTTTACAAGGTGTATGACCACAAACCTCCCTGATTATTACATTAATAAACCTACCCTGAGCTCTGCCTTAGAGTCACTTCAACTTAGAAAAAAAAATGGACTGATAAAATTAGCATGTTTCTATTCCAAACTTGAGAAAGGGTGCAAAGAGAGACTGACTTCTCCTATCAGGATTTATTTATTCAGCTGTACCCTTTACGGTGGCTACTCAACATTTCAGTCTTCATCCTCCATATTAAGACTCAGATTCTTTCTGGATTCTTCCTTCCCTCAAGCACAGACACTTACAACTTATCTCTAGTATATGACAAATCATCTCTTTGTACCAAGTAGTCTACTTTGCTGCCAAGTTGGGTAGCACAGATTGAACTTCTTAGATCATAATTTTTCTTATTAATGACTTATTTTCCTATAAATGCCTACAGGATTAATTTTAAGTGTCCCTAGCTGAAATTTAGGGTTTTCTTATTTCCCCTATGACCTAATATCTCATTGAGTTGGAACTGATTTGGGGCTCATTACACACGTTCTTTAAAGCTGGGATTAATAAACATTTACATCAGGACTTTAAATTTGAATTTCTGATTCTTTCCTGAGTATACGTGTCCCACTAATCCTCAGTTGTAGCCCCTCCCTCTCCACTACGCCATGTCCACCTCTTCTAACTCCCAACTCCCATTTTTCTCTTCAGAATGATTCTTAATTGCATACTGTTCTGTTTATGCAGATGGAAAGCCCTTTTCAGACATAGGGAAAGAGAAAGAAGGGCGTGGGAAGAATGTGTGTTGATTGCATTTAAAGAAATGATGGAGAAAATGATAATAAGACAAATTAAACTCAAGAGGGTGCCATTCATAGATAGAGTCAATGAGCAAATGAAAGAGAGAAAGACTCTTTTCTATAGTAAGTCTCTAAGGAATTTAGTCAGGTACCTTTACCATTCTAACTTTGATCCATACACCAGCGACACCAGCAGCATCTAGAAACTTGTCAGAATAAAGAATCTCAGACCTACTATATCAGAATCTGCATCTTAAGAAGATGCCAAGTGATTTGCATGTACATTAACGCTCTGTGCACATATGTATAGCTCACATGCTGAGTATGCTGCATACTGCATATGATATATAATGCACTGTGTATTTGTATTTTACAGGGTTCCTTTCCTCCAAAGACATGGGAAGTGGTTCATTACAGCTGGGTCATAAAGGATAGCAAAAAACAATGGTTGAAATTTCAGGAAGTTTCTGAGATGGTAGTAAAACATAGCCATTACTTAAATATTAAATAATACAAATTCAAGATTCAATAAATTATAATAGAAACAAAGATAACGTAGCCCAAACTCACCACTTACTAATTATTTTACATCTTGCTATTTTCTGGATTTTGAAGTTAGTTAAGTCTACTGTAGCTGTCAGATGTAGTGCTGTGTAATGATGTATGGATGTTGGATACTCTGTTTTCAGGAATGTCTGGCAATATATAAAAATCAGCTGTAATAATCATATTTACACCATGAAAATCTGTAAATATTATAAATCAAGGCTTAATTTATTGTTTTGATTGTATGGATTTAAGAAAGTGTTAGAGAAAATTATAATAATACAAATGAAACTTGAAGCATATTATAAAATATAAATTTGCGTGTATATCTTTTTTTAAGAGCCAGTTAAATATACACCAGCACATCACTGGTTAACCTTGAAATAGAATTATTTTATGATGAACAGAAACCTAGCCTATATTTTATGTAATAAAATTTTCATACATCTATTGAAATAATCTGCCTTGTAGACTTTCATCAATTCTTTTAGCCTGTGAACAGAATCATTTTCTAAGTCTCTGTTGAGCTTTTGTATAAAACAGGTTCTGATCCCACATAGTTAAAGGAAAATCACCCAATTTCTCTCAGTCTGAAGTTCTTCAGTCTTGTTACTTTCACTACAAAATGAAAAATTTATATCTCATAAGGTATCTTATTCTCCAGAATCATTATTGCCAGAGAATATTCTAAATGTGTATCTTAATGAAACCCAGAGATAAGTGTTTTTTAGTTCCTCATTGGAAATCAGTACAGAATTGCAAAAATATACCTAAAATATGAAGTGGGAGATTTGAATTTTGAACAAAATATTGATTTACTCTAACTCTGTCTATTCAAGGAGAAGATGGTTGAATAATATCTGAAAAAAACTCATTAAATCAGATATATAACTTATTTATGCAAATAGTAAGGCTCATGTCTGAGTTTTAACTATATGATTTCTCAATCTAGATTTTTTTAAAAAAAATAAGAACACAGAAAATTTCCAAAATATCATTCTTGCTTTTCAGTTTCATGCAGAATTGCTTTTTACTCTGCATTATTTGGAGTTTCTACTCATAAAGTGTCAATCAAATGAGAGTCAGTCTCACTCATTACCTTGGTATCTGCATATATTTCTGATATCATCACTATCATTAGCTAGTATTACGCAGAAAACTTCAAGCACCACCGAATGAGAGTAGAACAGGGAAGAGATGGTATCCTTAGAGGAGGGAGAATTGAATTCTTTAGTGCCTTATGACAAGTGGTTTGGTTTATTTTAGCACCAGTGTAAAACTTGGCCAGTAAAAAACCTTGAAATTTATGGTCAATTTGGGTAAGTTTGCATTCTGTACAATGACATGTTAAAAATGCAAATAATGAATGCATTTGCTCATTTCACTTCTAACTCCTTTTTTCTTCTGCTTTTGTATAGCTTTCTGTACTTCAAAAAATTTCTACCATATTCTCCCATGAGCTTGTGTAAATTTTATATTTGGGGAAACATGCTAATAAAGGTTTCTTTTAGACAATGTGAATACTCATCTACCTGGAACTAGACTGTCATGCTAAGGACTATGGATGCTTTAAGAGGAGAATTCTCACAGTTGTGTGGATTCTCACACTCATACATGTACACAGAAAATAATAATCTTCTCTAACAGGAAGTGTTTTGAAAAACAAAGAGTAATGCTCTGATTTGCAATTGCTAGCAAGTAAAAAAAAATATTTCATCTAATAGCTTTCCAGAGAACTTTCACAGAAACATCCACATGCCCAAAATTTAAATAAAAATATAATTACTATTTGGCTATAAATGTTTCTAAAACTGACAAACTTCCTAGGATTTTTAAATAACCCTCTTGATAATTTGTCCCTCTTTCAACTACTTAGGGCTGTAATTAAGAGCATCAGTGTTGTACCATGTTTGAAAATAGGTTAATGTCTTTAGGGATTATTTAATTTTGAAGGCATCTTGCTTCTACACCAAATGGTCTCAGGCACAGGAACACTTGTACATGTGCCTCAGACTCAAACAATCACAGCAGATTTCTTTTTCAGGCAGTGAAGTCAGCGGTTTCCTTCTCTATTATCTTCTACCAGACCACCACTCTAATTGACAACTTCTTATTCAATTGCATTAGAACATGAATAGGTAAGTATATGATAATAATCTACACAGGAAATCAAAGAACAACCAAATGGGTACCTGAATTTTCAGAGGGCATGACATCAAATTTGGCTAATTTTAAAAATTGTTTTTTAGAAGGCAATATGAACTTTAGGAGCTGGTTCTTTAGACCAGCTGTATAAGGTTCAACTTCCAGCTCTGTGTTTTTCTAGGTAGTCACTTTAACAACTTACTTTATCTCCTTTATGCTTAGTTAATGCATTGACATAATAAAACAGTGCCATCCTCAGAGAGTGATGAGGACATTAAATGGGATAATTTATACCCAGAGCAGAGAGTAAAATAAACACTCATCAATGGGAGTAATTGTCATTAGTTTTTAACCTCTGAATTAAATTTTGTATGCTTAATTTAACATTATTTAATGTCACGGGTATTTGGGGGTTGCTGTGCTACAGTACAGTGTTTTAGTTATCACAGAGAGTTGAGTGTGGCTTTAAGGCAGTCAGAACCAGAGTCACACCTAGCCTTGCCATTTACTATGCATATTTGTGAACAGTTTATCTTCTCTCATTTATTTTGTGTAAAATGAGATAAAACCTGTTTCACACAAACTACATGTGAAGATTACATAAGATAATGCCCACATAGAGCACTTCATCCAAGACCTGGAACCTGGTAAAAGCTCACTACAGAAGTTTGCTTAGGTCACATCTAGCTATGCATGGGGTGGCCATCCAGGCTTAATCCATTAATGTGTTACTGGATGTCCAGTTTAGTGACCCAACAAAATTAGAATAAGGGAAATCACTTTTAAAAAATGCTTAAATTAAACTGTACCATAATGTCTTCTTCTATGTAGAGGAGGGAAGGAGGGAAATTCTCCAAAAAAATTATTTTTTTTAATTATTACTTTTTTAAAATCTCAAACATTTTTCTTAATCCATGATCTTAATGATATCCAAGGATCAAGGTTCATCAAGGTCATAAAAGGCAAGATTTCTATGCATACATAATAGCTGCTCAGGCCTGGTTTTCAAATGACAGTCACATCATTTGGGGACAACCATGTTTATAATACGTTCAGTAATACAGACAATGTCTGGCAGACATTTTCTACGCAGTGGCTGGCATCTGTTTAATTTTCACAAAAAAAGTAGAGATTTGTTTAAATCCCTCTACATCAAATTGAAGGTCAGTTCTCACCATTGCTTTAAACAGTGTGTGGATTTGCAAAGGTAAAGATGCATGCTAATAAGATACATTTGGCATTGCATCTAAAAACAAATATTTCACGAAAGACTCATGTAAGATTATACACATGTGAAATCTTAGATAATATGTTTTCACAGTCCTTATAGGTCAGTGCTATCATGTGTACATTGTTTTGCTCTTCGTTTTTGCCACAGCCTAAGAGTCTGCTATTAATCTTTTAGAATGCAGGTGAGACAGAACATGCAATGCCCTGTATTTCATGGAACAGAAGGTTTCTCAGGAGATACATGCTGCCCCCTCCACAATGAGATGCTTTTATTCCAACTGCTTTCTACTCACCAGAGATGCTGAATACACCTTTGGGCATGGCACCAATTTTTTAGCAAGACCAACAGAAATTCCAAAGAGTCTGCACCAGGCATGCCAGAAGGCATTTCTGTCCTGAAATTTGGAGTTTCAAATTGTGCTAATGAGTCAGTCAAGGTAAAATCTTGAGAAATTTTCTTTTTATTTCTAGAAACTGGTTGAATAGGTGTTACATGTCTTGGCAGGTAATAAGGAATGAGCAGAAGTGAGGAAGGCAGGTAAAGGCATGATTTTCTATGATAATATTCCAAGAAAAGAGTCTTACCACATCTATTACTTCAGGAACACACACACATAAAGAGATCACAAGTAACACCAGGAAAACATACCAATTTTCAACTATGTTAAGGTTCTAAATGGGAAATGCAGAAGGCAATCACCTATCTTTAATACAGGGCGTAACAAACAGGAAAGCCGCAATATGAAATCTTCTGCAAAGTCCTGCAAGCTATTAGGTTTTATTTAATACCATTTTCCCCTTTATTTTGGCCAACTGGAATCAGTCTTCAAGCAACACCTACCCAATTGGCAGGGAAATTCTCTTTGGCAAGGTTAGAATTCAAATATATTGTCTAAACTTTTGAATTTGCAAATTACATGAAATCAATATCACAATGAGAAGGAAACTCCTCTTTTTGTCCTTTGCTGCCTCTCTTGTCCTTAGTAACTTCTCTGTCTCTTTTATTAGACAGGTATATGTTGTCCAAGAGTAACTGAATTTAGATATTGCTGCTAATGTCATCTCTAAAAATGCCTCCTTTATCATACCTCTTTTTCTCAATGATTTTCTGTTGTCTAGGTCTAAGTTCATTCATTTATCATTCAATCCCACTCTTAATCTAAATGCCAATTCTTTCTAGAATATGTAGCACACTTCAATTGACCCAGTGGTTTGAATGATTTTTTTTTTCTTCCTCTACTGGCTATTTCTGTTTCTTCTTTGTTTATCTGTCCTTTCTCACTAGCTGCTCATGGATTCTTGTATTAATTTTCCAAAGTTGTCATAGAAAGTACCCTAAACTGGGAAGCTTAAAAAAATAGAAAGAACTTCTCTGGAATCTGTGGAGATTGGAAATCTAAACTCAGTGTCAATAGAGCTATGCTTTCTCTGAAGGCCCTAGAGGACAGTCTCTGTTTCTTGTGTGACTGGCAATTCTTGGCGTTCCTTGGCTTCCAGATACATCACTCCAATCTCTGTTTATGTCTACATATGGATGTGTGTCCTCTGTGTCTGTAACTTTTCTTTTTCTAGCCTAGATTAAGGCCTGTGTTATCCACCATGACCTTATCTTAATTCAATTATATCTACAAAGATTCCATTTTCAGATAAGGCTTTATTTATTCACATGTACCCAAACTCACATGTAGTCCAAACTTCAACAGATCCTTATGTGGAACACAATTGAGCCCATGACATTTCCTTAAAAATTGTTCAAATACTCATTTCTCAAAGCTTAATTTTCATCCAAACACTATAGGAAACCTGTCCTCACTTGATTTCTTCAGTTCATCCTTTTGGAATCTTCATAACTGGAAGATTATAGAGGTGGGGGGACTAATTCTGGTTGCTTCTTATATGCCCAGATCCCAGGGTACCAGAAGTAGCAGTCGACATGTAGTAGGATCTCAAATAGTACTTGTGGAATGGGCCATTGTATCCAACAAATGAATTAATTTATGCCATCTAATTGTTCTTTTTTGGTATATGGTATCTCAGTGTTATTTTTCCCTCTTTAAATTAATTACTCTGCTAAGAAAATGTGAAGGACACTATTTGAACCCTATTTTGTATTCCAGAGTCACAGAGCCCAGCATGGAATTCTCACGTGAATGGTAATTTAATAAAATGCTTTGCTAATTGATTGGTCTAGAAAAAATATCTGATTAAAAGGCAGCAAATTTTGAGAGTCTAATCAGAGGTATTTTTAAAAAGTGGAAGTCTAATTGAGGCAGGAAAAAGGGCTACTGGGGTTGGAGTAAACCAAGCAGATTGGGTTACTAATATTTTGTTTGAACCAAATACTATTACTTCCAATATTATAAAAGTTTCCAGATATCTGGATGATCATAATTGTTTAGATACCATCTGGACATACCCTTCATACTTCAAGTTTTGATTTTTTGAGAGTAGGTGGCTCTCTCCATTTTTATATTTAAGTATGCGTGTAGTGCTGAAGAGCAATTTAAACAGGAAAATCATCAGAACAACTCCTGCAGCCTCCGTCTTAACCTGGCACAACTCCTCATCAGTTTCACGATGGGGAGCAGAGTCAGGCTCATACTGGGGGTTTTAAATATGACAAAGGATGCTTGAAATAGGAAAATTAAAACATTTCCCATCTTCCTATTAATGTTTCCACTTAAGCAGTCCCTTATCCTCCAAGTAGGTCCCAAATGATCATTTATTCTTAATCCTGAAGATAAAATAACCGGAAAATCTAACAGAGGTTCACAATACCCACAGGAAATCAGCCAAATGAAAAAAAAAAAAAAAAAAAAAAAAAATATATATATATATATATACACACACACACACACACATTAAGTCCTATAAAATGAATAGGGAGATGGAAAACAGGGTTTGTCAAAAAGACGTAAATCTTTTGGAAATATTTGAATAAAAATGTTTGGGGGATAGGGTATCTTTTGATGTAATAGTAAATAGAGCATATAGGTTATTTTTTTGGTGTTGTATGATAGCACAGAAAAAGAGCAGGCTCCTCCATGTGCAGCAAAGCACTCATGCCATTAAAGTGACTGTTTAAGGCCACCAGGACCACATTTGCAATGTAAATTAATAAACAACATGGTGCCTTCAATTGTAGGTGAACCTTAATAAGCCTGCTGATTGCTTCTTAAGAGTGTGGTTATTTTGTGCAGAAAGAATTGCTGAATGTTAGGGAATAAAGCATTTCACAAAAAACTCACAAAATCACAGAGGTGATTGACTGTGGAAAAGTTACATACATTGATTGTTGTTGAAAAAAAGAGTTTCGGGGCTGGAGATGTGTCTCAAGCGGTAGCACGCTTGCCTGGCATGCGTGAGGCCCGGGTTTGATCCTCAGCACCACATACAAACAAAGATGTTGTGTCCGCCGAGAACTAAAAAATAAATATTAAAAATAAATAAATAATAAATAAATAAAAATTTAAAAAAAAAAGAAAAAAAGAGTTCCTATTTTTATACTCTAAAATTCATTGATGGGACTTTAGACATGTTCTTCATCAATGCTTTAGAGTTGCTTTAGAATGTATATAGATCAGGAAAAAAAAAAAAACCCAAAAATATAAGTTCATGCATGAGCCTGCTTAAGATAATGTAACTCCAACAGGAATATAGAGTCACAAAGGTTGATGGATAATACAAATGTGGATATCTGGATGAGGGTCTTGTTCATGGATATGTAGAACTTGCTTTTAGACAAAAATTCCAGGACAAAGGGAAAAGAGGCTCATTTTATGCCACTCGTGAAGAAAATAAGGCCCAAATGGTAGGCCCAGCTCTTGCATCACCCCCATATATTATGGGGAAACTGAGAAATTCACTGTATTCCCCAGATCAGCTCTCTTATGCATCCCAAATTGCAACTTTCATTCACTTCTACTGTCCCAGGATCATGTATAAATATTTATAATATTTGATAATAATGGGATCAAAGTCATATGTCAAATGTACAGCACAAATACTGCTCCAAGAAGTGGAGAGTTTCAGTAAGTAAGCCCAAGAGGGAAAGCAATATTCAAGACCGACAGAAATCAGATTCCTGGCTCCTGTCCATGCTCCCTCAATGACAGTCGCTCTCCTTTGCAAAACCAGGGCATATCTGTGCCTCAATCATGGCTCAGGTGATTACCGCCCTTTCCAAACATGGTGGATGGAATGGGATGAAAGCATATTGTTTGTTCCAGAACAGAAAACTAATGTCAATCTCTTTCTCACAGTCTGTACACTATAAGAGTCAGAAATTTCATATTAATAATTGTTTAACTTGTCCTTACTCCAAAGGATCTGGCAATGATGGATTCAGAAGCCTTTGTCATGGACAGGATCTGTGTGGGTTGAGGCCTTCAGGGCTCCTGTGCTGCCCAGGTAACTGCACTCGGCACCCTTCTCAATTGGCTCATCCCTGGGCCTCTGCCACCACTCATTCTCCCCTCCCAGCCCTTCAAGTTGTTGTTCCTAGATCTGGAGAGAATTCTTCCCATCTTCTCTCACCTTCTCCCATAGGCCTTCTCACTTTGCTTGTCTCTAGTTTCACGAAACCAATTCATAAAGAGAGATTTGTGTGATGGATGTTTACCAGGGAGTGTCTTGGGAGGTAAGTCCTTAGGAAGGGATGGAGAGGAAGCAGAGTTGGGTAGAGGATAAGGCGGACCTGTGATACAATCCTAAGGACATTCTTGGTTGACAGCATGGGGTGATTCTGAAACCAAATAGCTGCCAGAATTTCTCCCATTTAGCTTTCAACCCTGGCCTCAAACAGTCCCTTGAGTTCAGAGTCTCACTGCTGACTCCGTGCCCAAATATCGAAGGGACTTTAGGCAGGATTGCTCCATTTTCCCCCAAATCCTCCCACCTCATAGTTCATTTTAGAGCCACCGGCCAGCCTGTTCTTGCTGCACACTAGCTGTATCATGCTATGCTCTAAGGATCCTGTGCTTCTGTCGCTCCAGAGCCATCAGGGGCCAGCTGCCCCTCCACACGTAGAGTATACAGAATTCACAAAGTGCACACTGCTCACAATGCCAAGCCACATAAACTGCTGTGTTTGTCCCATGTCTCCCTGATGCTTTTCATCACCTAACTGCTTTCATGGTCTTCCAAAAAAGACCTAGCAGGGATTTTCTGGGAAAGAATGAGATGGTATACAGAGAGAGAGAGAGAGAGAGAGAGAGAGAGAGAGAGAGAGAGAGAGTCCAAGTGATTTGATCAAATATATTTTGTCCATGAGGCACAATTTGTCCAAATGGCACAGTTGAATGTTGGTTGAGAAAATAAACCTGGCCATTGTTGCTGGTAACTTAAGAGTATTTGGTAAGGTAGGCAGGGTGGGGGCAGATTCCCTTGGCCAGAAGTGTTCTCTGTTATAAACAAAGCTGAATAAGCTATTTTTAAAAGTAGGAGCAACTCTGAATAATATAACAAATGATGCAGAAATGAAACATTCTTCAAAAATATATCAACATTACAAATACATGAAAATACATGATTGATTGATGGATGACCTATTCAATTTGACAGAATTATTTCTGCAAATTTGAGTGCCAGTAAATAATATGCTGCAAAATAATTCCAATTATAAAGAATGAGATGGAAGTGGGCCTATTTTATCCCACATTGCAGCACTGTCAGCAGAACTGTCCAAGATTTTGTCCTGTGATGGGAGCTAAAATCAAGTCCAGGTCTGGTGAGGTACAGGTGTGAGCCTACCTTTAGAAATGCCAGATCAGAATTCACATACTAAAGTGAATGGTGTGTCTATACTATACCACTAGAGAAGGGAGTCAGATGCACAGATCCAAGTGGGGCAACCCTCTCTAGCTCACCAGTCTCCATCTCCTCGTTTCTCACCTGGCCTACCTCACTGTGCAAGTCACATGTCTGGTCCTAATAGGTTATTTGTGTTTGAACCTCCTGCTATTCATCACGAGTCAATAGGAAACAGATGACTACAACCATGTAAAAATATATGCCACAAAGATTGAATTGCCTCTGAGCTACATCCCTAGTCCTTTATTTCATTTTATTTTGTTTAAGAGACTACATCTCACTGAGTTGTGATCCTCCTGCCTCAGCTTCCTGAGTTGCTGAGATAACAGGCGTGTGCCATTATGCTGGACTAAATCAATATTTCTAAATGTTTTTAGGGTAAATATTCACATACTACTGAAACAAAAAGTGAATCATCTTTGAAAATAAAGCTATTAGAGGGGACTCCAAAGGATATTTTGGTCTCTGATCAGAACTCAGAATTTATAAAAATACTTCTCTTGTCTGGCATTTTGATTATGTTCAGATTCAGGTCATTCACATTTGCAAAGTCGGGGATTTCGGTGTGGTTTACGGGGAATCACATTTCTTCGGTGCTGGCCTGGAAATGTACAATCTAATAAGATCCAGGAGATGAATAGCTGACGCACTTCTCCTCTGACCCACATATAACATCATGCAAGTTACAAAGCCATTCATCGAAATGGAAAAATTGGAAACTGGAGTCTTCTAGTCTAGTGCATTTTGTCAGGAAAACAAATGAAAACTTATCAAGGTACCAAAAAAGGATGAAGTCAGGTATTGATGGAATAGTAAAGGGAACAAGGAAGAGCACAGTGAGACGGTGAAAGATGAAAAGAAGGGAGAGAAATGAATCTTCATTTCATTCTTCAAATCAAAAATTCATCTTTTTTTGTTATGACTTCAACCTTTGAAACCCTACCACCACCAATTTAATAACAATCATGGTCTTATATATTTATTTAGAGATTTACACAGTAATATAGGAAGAACAGCAAATCTAGTGAACTAATCCTATATGCTAAGCACACCTCTGTAACTCTATATAATGAATTTGCATACAGTACACATGTATACATTCAATTATATTTAAATATTTTATTTTCATATATGTACATACAACTTTAGGGAGAAAAATCACTTTCTAATTAAGATCAAGCTTTTCTTTAAATTTACATTTCTAATTAATTAGTGTTGATGTTGAAACACCCACATTTAATTATACCGCAATCTGTGGCAGGAGAAAATACATGCTTTCACTCAATAATAGAGCAAAAGTATATAAATTATTTTATCTCATTGTTTAATTCTTAATGATGCTGAACTTGAAAAAAAATTAAGTCTATAGTAATTGTTATTATTATCAATAGTTCAGAACCTAGTAAATTTTTCATCAATAAGTTTTACTGGACATTAATTACCATAGGAGAACATGGCTTGTTGATTTGGGTCAATAAGCATTCTCCCATCTCCCATCCTTGGAGAATAATGGAATTGTAGAAGAATCTTTGGAAGATAGATGGATGCTTAGATTCCCTTCCTGCCCTATGATGGCCCCAAATAAAAATATGGTAGAAGCTACAAAGCAAAAATCAGGACAGAGAAAATTGGCCCAATGATGACAGATGAAAGTCTCAAGGACTCCATGAGCACAGAAGGAGACCAATTCAGCTTTCAAATTCATTCTGCCTGCCCCTCCTTAGCAGTGTTTTCCCTACTGATTCACACTTTCCAGGTCCTGCAGTCAATTTTCTCTTCTATAAAGTGTTCATTTTCTACATGGTGTTCAAGTGTGCTTTCCAAGGACTGATTGCACAATGAGAAAAAAGATATACGTGCATGATTGTTCATAATAGCAGAGGCGGTACTTTCAGTGCTACCCACATAGGAAGAAATTTTAATATGTTCCCAGGGTCCTGGCAGAGGCTTTTGTGGGTCAGAACCTAAGACAGGCCAGTTACATACCTTCACCTCTGCAGCAAATGTGTCAGCAGTGCCTGGCTCTAACTTAGGGGAAGTCATCATTTATGTTTCTTTGGGGAAATAAATCCTATCCATTTTATGGGTAAACTAATCCCTCTTAGAGTCACCAAAATAGGTTCTGGTCACTTGTTATCTATCCATCCCACAAAAACTACATGTTTTTTTCCTAAATGTTAATTTTAAATCCCAAAGATTCTCACTCCTGCAATCTTATACCAGAAAGAAGATAAGAAAGAATTGAATAAGCATGCCCAGATAATTCCCTCCAAATGGATCGGAGTGCCTACAAATGCTACACAGATTGATCTTTTCATCTATGGGTGTCCAAAGCATAAATATGCAAGGAGACTTTATCTCTCACTCATAATTAAATCATGTGTTATTATTTCAAATGTATACATGCTCATTCAATTTAGATTTCATTATGTTAAAATAATAAAATAAAAATTTATGCTAACCTGCAGACACTGTTCTTCTACTAGTAGAAGGAGCTATTTCTTTTATTTGAACAGAAATAGATGCTATACCAGCACCTGCTGGAGAAGAGGTACTGTGTTGGTCCTTTCGGATACAAAGATGAATAGGACATGCTAACTGTAACCCTGAGCCTCACCCTGATCTCAAGATTACATTTGTGTGGGTGAGAAAGAAGACACTATGTCTTATTACAGCACAATGTACAATTCAAATAAATAACAGATATTTTAAAACACACATAATTTAAAACCATTATTACCAATGAGTTTAAGTGCTCAGCTACCTTAGAAAGATTTTTTTTAAGTGGATATGGTACAATCACACACAGGTTATTCAAATATTTCTCATTCTTCACTTGCTCTACTCACAGTGGAAAACTGGTGAATATGGATTTTTCTGCTTCTACACAAATAAAGAGAAACTATAAGAGCCAATGAATGAGACTCAAACTAGAAGTTGAGAAGATCAATTTAAAATCTGATATGAAATTCAAGTAAAACATTATTTATGCAGAAAAAGGGTCTGCTGTTCACCTTTTTCCATATTGGTCTTTAAAAGAAGGAAAATGGGTTTAAATATCAACAGCAACGTAACAAAAAAAAAATAAATAAATTCAAACTAGTTTGTAGTTTCTAGACCAAAATGGTAAGAAGGAAATGAACATTTCTATTTCAGTAAACTCAAATACAGTTCATAAATTCAAATATGGGTGTAGCTAAAGGTTGAACAAAGCCAAAAATCTTAACTAAGAATTTATTTACCAGAGATTTGACATTGATTTAAAAAATTGTGACGTGAAGCAAGGGTCAGGCACCTGCTGTGGTGGAACACAGCATCTAATAGACTGCTCTTCAGTTAGAATCAGAGCTCAGAGTCCTATTTCCTCAGCACAGAGCCCCATAGCTTGTACTTGACACCAGATATATCTAAACCTTTGTTATATCTTATCAAAATCAGAATTTTAAATAATCTTTCTAAATGAGAGGATTAATGCTATACTGACATTGATGTGATTTTTTTCAAAAACTATGCTAACACTGATTTTTCTACAGATTCTGACCTGTATTTCAAACTCTTAAACAAAGCTAAAGAGAATGCCTTTATCAACATATACTTTTTAAATGCTCCCCTTAACTCAATTTCTTTTGTGCTGTGAATATTATTTCTTGTCAGTGGAAGTAAGTTCAGTTTTAATACCAAATCAGTCAAATAAATACAAGAGAAAGAGAAATAAAGTCCAACAAATTATTTGCTGAAAAGTTCTTAGACATGATTGCAAAATCATTTCTGCCTGATCAAGCAGTTTTGTTCTAAAAAACTTTGTATCTAAGCACTCTCGCACTGTAGATTCATTTGAGTATTGAGTCTGTTGTTTTCCTCTGTGATGGTTAATAGAGTAAAGCAAATGTTTTATTAGACACTGTATTTTTCCTACCTGACTGCCACATGACCTTTGGTCTTGATTAACATAATAATGAATTACATTTATCTCTGTGTATTCACAAATATACTCTTGGGGCCAATAAAATGGCATATGGCATAATTGAGTCATCTGTTCAATCATAATTACTATTAGCTAAACACATTCACCCTGGTAGAAATTGACAAGAGTCCATTGTGTTCTGCGGATTCAGAGGTTAAGATGTTGCTCTGTTCCTTGTTTTAGGTTTAATTACATTCTGTTTTTCCTACTATATTTATAGCATATACATGAGTGGTTTCTTTAGTTCTAGTGTTGCCATTTTTTCTTTCTTTATTTTATTCACAAATATAACCACGATATGTAAAGTGCTGAGATAAATTCAAAGTGACTTTTTTGTTTTGTCAATAAAGAATGTGTTGTTGAAGGACTGGTGAAATCTACGTTTTAGTGATATTAATGTACCTTATAGTGAAAAACCTGGAATCCTGTTTAAAAGAATGTGAATAGTTGCATGAAATACCATCCTGCATTGGCTTCAGAACTGAGTAGAGACTACCATTGGGCATGTGACAGGGACAGTAGAGGAAGAGCAAAGGGTGACATTGCATTCACTCTGGAACAAGTGTTGGACTGGTGCCTGGCACATAACAGGGGGTGATAAATTCACACGGAATCAATAATGGAGGGAGGAGAAGAATGGAAGGCAAAGGCAGACCCAGAGATCTAAGCCAAACTTGTGTTGTCAGTCACAGAATAGAGGATGCCAGGACACCAATCAGTTGGACAGGCCTCAGATCTTGGGCTATGAAATGAAGACAGCATGAGAAGCTATTAATGACAAATGGCCCATCAGGAAATGTGGTCCCATAGAGAAAAATCGGGGCAAAAGTGACTCATTCGTAGATCTATAACTCAAAAGTTCAGAGTGTTTTTTTAAAGATAAATATCCCACTTTCAAAAATATCTTTATTTATTTATTTTTATGTGGTACTCAGGATCAAACCTAGGGCTCATACCTGGGAGGCAAGTGCTCTACCATTGAGCTACAGCCCCAGCCCTCAGAGTATTTTTTTAAAAAGATGGAATATCCCATTCCTAATTAAGAGCTGAACCCATCTACAAAATTGTATGAAAACTGCCTTTGATGGTAACTCCCTAGATGACATAATTAAATAGGTTGTTTGGACTCTAGACCAACCTGGCTGGGGATGAATATGCTGATGCTCCTATGGCCTAGTGCTTCTGAAAGTCCCAAAATTATTTGGTTATTCCTGATTGAGAGTACAATCCCATCACAGGACTCTATAAGATGACTTCTAGTGGTAGGTCTGTATCACTATACCAGCACTAACATTTTAGAAACCATGGATAATCTTAAAAAGGCTTAGTAACTGATAAGACTTTAACCAATGCAACCTGCATCTCAGATGTTTCTACCATGTGATTTTAAAATTGCAGAAGTGTGAAATAATGATCAGAGAGGAAGAAAAAGTTTTATGTGAAGACCCAACCTACCAATGTTTAGTTTCTCTCTCCTTACCACTTATATGAATGCTTCCTCTTCTTCATCACTTACTCATTTGAAACGATATAAATAATAAAGATAGATAATTAAGACTTTTTGTTAAAAAATCTATTACTTGAAAATTTTTAGTTTTACATTGTAACAAGAATACCAACTCTTCTCTAAAAAAATGAGTAGCAGAGACTTTTTTTTTATAAATTGTCCTACGTTACCATAAAAGAATTATTATCTGAAAATTTAAAACAGCAATTAAAAGGTATTTTGTTGGATGTAATGATCAAACAGTCCTCACAGCTTTGAACTCTAGTATCTCATTCTAGTTTTCTATGTATTTTTATCAATCACTATTTGTTTTCATAAGCGGGATTTAATATTTTTCAAGATAGGCATTACCTGGGAGCTTGCAAGGAATAACAGAATCTTTGGTCCAATCTCACTGAATCAGAATGTGAATTTTTACAAGATCCCCAGCCATTTTGTAAACAGATTAAAGTCTGAAAAGCACTGCTGCAACCAATAGTCTCATATTTAATATAAACATTTATATTAGCTGTCAATATGTTTTCCTGTTTATTTACTGCTTGAAAGGCCTTCATTAATGTTTTCTTGCATGAAATAACAGCTTTCATAATTATATTTTATTTGTATAATAATGAATAAACATCTATCCTTTAAATCATTGATGGAATTTTAATCTTAATGATAACACAAAAAGCTTTACATTTTAAACTATATCTAGAATTTGCCTTTATTTGAAGGAGAATAGTCAGATGTAACTATGAAGCTGAGTGACATGTCTTGCTGTATTACTGAACAGATGTGCTGATTGGGTTTGAAGGTCTTCTGAAAAAAAAAAAAGTCATAATGGTTGATTAGGCACAGATTTGGGAATTTGGGGAATCACTTTAAAGCAGGGATTCAGCTACTCTGACTTCTGAAGACCAAAGAGTAAAGCTAGATTTTAACTAAACACTCACTGAGGATGAAGTTGAACTCTGTGTGTGTGTGTGTGAGTGTGTGTGTGTGTGTGTGTGTGTGCTAGATTTTATTATCTTTTAACATTGACTTGGAAAGGAAACAAATCAAGATAAACAATGTCAAAAGGCTAATCAATATAACAGCTAGGCACTCTTAGGCTATTTAGCTTCAAACATCAAATTCAGGGGGACCTCGATCATCTTTACTTGTTGGAGGGGTTGTCCAGGAAAAGAGGCAAGATGAATGTACAATGAAGCCCTAAGGGTAAGATTCATACCTACATGAAGAAATTGCAGGGGAGGATTTTATTCCTCATAATCAGTAACTTTCCAAGCAACTGAGGGATCTGTCCAAAGATAAAAGGGGCCGCCTGGAGGGCTAGAGAATCTCTCCCTTCCTCAGGTGCTGAGCTGCAGGCAGAATGGACACTGGCAATGAGAGCTGCAGAGGGCATTCACATTTCATCTGGGTGGTTAATGACAACAGCTAACATTGATTGAGCACTTCCTGGGGGTCTGGCACAGACTGTAACACTAACCTGTTTGATCACAACAGGTCCTTAAGGTGGAAACTCTGTATTCTCCATTTTAAAAACAGGTTTGGAGAAGTTAAGGACTTTATCTCAATTACTGAAATAATGAGTTGCAGGGACAGACCTTGAATCCAAACCCTCCAGATAATGAATCTATAAATAGACTGGGGTCCTTATCTTCCCCTTAACTGGTACAATACTTTCTAGTAATTAGTGTTAAGTGGCATAATATTATTTTAAGTTGTAAGAGTGACACATTTTACCTTTTTAAAATCATTTAATATTCACCAATAGCAATTCATGTATTATGTGAGTTTTTGTCTGGGAGGAGGTGGGGCCTTGACACTACTTGATGGAATTTTAATCTTCATGAAAACACAAAAAGCTTTACATTTTAAACTATATATAGAATTTGCCTTTATTTGAAGGAGAATAGTCAGATGTAATTGACAGGATTCCACAAATTAGTGCAATCAACTCAGGAACACACAGTTTAGAAGAGATTCATGAAATGTTCGTTGAATGAGTATACAAATGAATGAAATTTCCATTCCTATTAAAATATTAAACAACAGACTTTTAAAATGAAGAAAACGTTATTTGACCTAGACTTTTTAGCTAATATTTCTTAAATGCTGCAGAAATCTATCTGTACCTGAATAGAATGAGTAATGGAGGTGACAGGAGGTTTGAAATAGAATTAGCCAGCAGTTCCTATCAGGCTCTAAAGTGGTTCACCTGTTACTTTAAATTATAATCCTAGTAATGGTTTCCGTGAAGAATACATCATCTGCTAGGTCTGGTAAGTGCATTCATCCTATATTATATAGATACAGTTTTTAAAAGGCAGCACAATAATTTCTAGCCTCTAAATTACTCTTATAGGTAGTGATGGCGTCTTGCCAAATCTAAATTGGCAGAGTGTAATAAAAAAAAAAAAAAAAAAACCTCTCTGACTTCCTTAGCTACAGCAAAATTGTTTTCTGTTTTAAAATGGGACACTTGTGTTCCTATGTGTATATTTACTAAGACAAGGAGAATATAAATATTGAAAGATCAGGCACATTTAAAATCAAACAAAGGCCTTTGTCCCTTGCAGGGGGCATGGACAGATGGCGAGGAGAGTTTCTTATCCTCCTGGCGCCTGGCAGCCACAGTTGGGTCTTCTGCCCCCAAGCTCTCTTCATTTTGCTCACCTGTTCGTTCCATGACCAAAGGTGGAATCCCTCCTTTTAATAATTCATTTATTTGTATCCCTTCTGCTACAGCCCTCAGTAGAGTGTATCGCTTTTGCTGCCCACTGCCTCGTCTCCATGTAGATGACCAGGGCACCTCTGTTCTGCTTTGGAGAAAGTCCCCATCTCCCACTCTGAGCGACCTTTGGGAAGAGCATTCAGGCTTGACCAGACATGAGAGGTTTCTGGCCTCAGCAATTGGTGTAAGAGTGACAAGACAAAGCCAAGACCTGAGGGAAGACACCCTTTTCTATCAACCCTTTGCCTGGGAAGGGTTAGACACTCTGTGGATCCTGAGATATGGGGAGAGGTGGCAGGGATGTAAAGAGGAGAGTTCTAATAATCATAAGATTAACCCTCTAAAGCATCTACTATGTGACAGGCATTTTTATCAGCATTATATAGGCAAATGCACTGATGGTTGGTCTCAGCAACGTTATTGAACTTACAGTTGAAGCTGAGGCCCCAGTTTTAAGGGGTGCCAAAGAACACACAGTTATCACTGGGCAGAGCTGGCATATGAACCTGAGAAGTGCGGCTGCAGGCAGTGGTCATTCACCAGTGTCTTCTCCTGCCTCTTAGAATGCTATCATTTGAGCCTGAAGCCAGTTCCATTGCTTTGATTTTCATTTCACTGAGCTCAAAAACTACACCAAGACATTTTGAGTCAGTTTTACCATCCCTGCTAAAAACTAGACCAACTTGCACCCTGATCAACACTCCCAAACCTACTCCAAGATGGTCATGTGACATTTTACCCTAAAACCTTTTGAATTTTTTTTGTTCTTCCTAATGTCTGTCATCTTTTTTCCCAAATAGAATGTATATCCTTAAGGTAGGGATCAAGACCATGTGTTTTTATCTGATTCCTCAGAGTTTGCACTACAAAATGGTATCTAATAAATATTTATTCGTTGTCAGGTTATCAGAACTAGTTACAATAAATAGGAAAAGTCTTGTGTGTTTCTTAAGCTCATGTATTGAGAGAGGTCTCCTTTCCTTGGGTGAAAGGTAGAAAAGGCACATACTTGAAAATGAAAGTGCATTTGGTAAGGAACTAGTCAGAATTTTATTTTGCCTTTGTGTTACCTGCATTTAATGACCTTGCACTGTGCTCATATTGCAGTTTTTGCTATATTGATGATAAGCTCTCATATCCTCTGATAAGTATCAAAGCCTTCTGCCTGTTAGTGCCCTGTATCAACAGTACTCTAGGAGTTCTTCATGTTTCACAGCTTATTAGAGTCTACTCTGTGTAGAATATGTATTGTTGCATTTGGTCTTCACAGTGACCTTGTGTGATGGTGCTGTTATGTCCATACAATTAAGAAAGTTAGATTAAGAAATGAAGACAGGGAGTGGACACTTAATATTTTCCTGTAAATCTTTCACACCTACACTTGAACTGCACAGTCTTCTATTTTATTACTTTGTGGTCAAGAATGTGCCTGTCACTTAGCAGATGCTCCACAAATATTTATTTATTTAACTGCCTCTTATTTTTATTAATTATTAAAAATATATTGTCTGTTTTGCTGAATGCTACAGGACACAATGATTTCTCAAACAGCTATTTTTGTCAGACCCAAGAAGTTTATTATGCACTTTATATAAAAATGCCCCATAAAAAAATACACCTGCATCCTTTTCATTCAATGAAGTGGGTATAGTGCACCAACCAGAAGAATGATGAATGAAAACAAAGCTCACAGTTTGCAAACTGATTTGAAGATGTGAAAATTAACAAGCTAAACTTAGAACATGCTCATTGAATCCCTGCTGCCTGATATTGATTCTGGAGCATGACCAAAAGGATGGCTGGTCACCATTCAGTGCCTCTAAACAATGATGATAATTTGAAAACTTGGAAGTTGGAGCATAAGTTGTGAGTTCTCTGGGAAAGGAGGAGGCCAGCATTACTGGGGATTCATAAGCCTGGATGCACTTATGCATATTCATAAGAGATGTAAATACATGCTAATTTAGTTCCAGAAATCAATCACTCAGAAGCATCCAAGACCCAAATCTTTAGTATAAGAAGTTTCTTTTAGGATTAATTTATTCACATACTTTTTAAAGTTGACAGATAAAGAATGGGCACATTGATTCAGATATTCCATTAAAAGAAAGGCATCTGCTTAAATAATCTGACATCCTTTTCCACCCACCAAACTTTTAATATTTCAGTTTAAATAAATCCCCCTTTGTTTCCCATAACTCCAAGGGTCTCCTTTGAGTCTGAGATTCCTGAATCACAGCCATGTCACTTTCTCCTGATCTGTAAGGGTTACTGATGACCCTTACATTGAATTAGAACTGATGGCTTCAAAAGCAGGAGGTGGCATGGTAATTGGCTGAAAGGATTCCAAGAGCTTCATTTGGCAGAGTCTCCATTTTTCTCTTTGTACCCATGATCTTTCCTTGCTCTGCTCCTACTGCACTGGGTCTACCACTTACTAGCCTTCTATATTTTTCCAGCAGAGAAATCTCAGGTAGCATCAGACTGGGGCAGTTTATCAGGATCATCTGCCTTCCCTGATCACAGGTGCAATCTTCCCTAGCTCCACTTTCATATGGAATCCCCACCAAAGGTCTTTTTCAACTGAGATCAGACTCAAGAACATCAAGAACATTCACGAGAATCACATTTGTTTGAACGCTCTTCAGGGCTGCTCTGACTGTTGTCAGAAACTTCTGCTGTGATCTCTTGGTCAGAGAGCTGTAAATTCACATTGCTAATATCGAGTTAAGCATAAATGATGCAGTAAAATGTACAGGACATTGATTTTTCCATTCCCTAGACACTTCCAAGTTCTTTCTAGTTTTAGTGCTGTATCTTACATTTATTATATTTGATCATTTAGCCTCTTTTATCTAATCGTTTTGTCTGATTCTTTCATCCATTCTATATTAATTAAAAGAATTGACAAAAGATTTGAGGTTCTAACCTTCAAGTTTGGAATGTACTCAACATTATTCTTACTTACACTTTCTTTTTTATATTCCCTCTTATTTGCTAGTATCCTACATTAGTGTTAGAATCTTCAACTCAAGTCATTTTGTTTGTAGGAGATGCATATTGCCTAATATAGAACTCTCTGGGACTATGTACTGGAATTGGGATTTATTTGGTACTAGTATAAAACATGTAAAGATTTTTTAAGTTTAACAAATCTAATATATAAATAATGTGCATATATATATATATATATATATATACACAATTATAGTTATTAATAGAAATTGCTGCATGGTAAAACAAATCAAAAAATACTCATACTTTAATAAACCTTAAGGGCGATTGAAATGTCTTTCATGGGACTCAAAGAACAAGAGGTCCAACCTAAGGCATAAGGGAACAGCTCCAACAGGCTGACTTTGCATGTCTTCTCCTAACCCACCTAAGCTGAATATAGTTTTACTGGACCTTTGGTAGAATTCCCTAACAATTCTGCAGAGCCAAGGGAGGTAAGCAATCTGGTAAGGAGCCACTGTGAGGCAATTTCTAATCAAACTGGCTTCCCCACCCCACCTTAGGCTAGAGATGCAGGACTCCCTGTAAGTCTATAAAACTCCTTGCCCCTAGTTTAGTGTTGACTTCTCAGCAGAAGAGATTTATTGTCTCTCACATGGCCTCTCTGGTGAGCTGTCCTGAGGACTAGGAACACAGAGAGCTGACACCATGCTGGCCTTGTGTTTTCTGTCTGTGTAGGAAATAAAAACTGTCTGAATCCATTCAGGCTCATTGGACTCCTTGCCAGCCAAACCCAACAGCTGCAGCAGCAATCCTTATGGCCTTGTTAATCATCTGCTGCCATGCACAGGCTGTTTTACCACTTAACAGGGACATTTCAATTGCCTTGAAGGATATGATGTTTTTAATAAATCCATAGCACATAATTGGATTTCACAATGAATTGCAAACCACTACAGCTTGTTACCATTTGTAGGCACTACAGGACTGAGTCTTCCCATTTCTGTCCCTCCTTCATTTAGTTCTCCCATCCTCTGTGTTTCTCTAGAACTTCATATTTTCTAAATTTTAAAATGATCTCTAATGCAGTTGTTGTTGTTTCTTCACCACTTATGTGTACCCAATGGAATTATTCACACCACAGAATATTATTTGGTTAGGTTCCTCAGATTCAGAACAGTATGATTATTCAATAAATGGATGAAATAGAGTAGCACCAAATATTCACGAAAGTTCCATCTGCTCTCTTAGGCTTTCGATTACTTAATCATCACAATAATGCCATAGGTTTTATGCTAGTTTTATAGATAAGAAAATTTAGATGCAGCAGAGTTATATAGCCCGAGGTATGAATGCATATCATTACTAATAAGGAAATAAAATAAATAAATAAAAAAACTCAAGGGAAATTTATTATTTGGATTTTGCATTTATGTATTCACACACCTCTCTAATTAAAATCTTTTATCCCCGTTTTCTTCTTTGCAATGCTTTATGAGTCACTTTTACTCTAATTCATTCTTATTTCAACCCAGTATCAAATTGTGCTGCATATTTTGTTTAAAGCTCTATATTTTTTTGTAAGTGCCATCTTTAAAAAAAATCACAGGTGATATAAATCCCATCTTGGTCATTCATTTAAAAAATCAGATAATGCAAATCCCACTACACACAATATTCAGCAAATTAAACACAAACACGCCCAGCATCAAAAAGTGTCAAGAATGAGAGAGGCACTGTCTTTTTCCAGATAGCTTCCCCAAAACTTTCTTCATTCTGTTGTCCTCAGATAATGCTTTCTGGTATCATATAAATTCAAACTCAAATATCAGTGAGCAAGAGTTATTTCTATTCAATTAATACAATTTTTGTTATTAATTAAAGCACTGGAAGGACACATTTTTGTGTGCTTATCAGTCTGGTGAAGGTGATAGTTTGATTATGGAAGTGAAGACAACATTTCTTCTTAGGGGAGTTGAATATATTTTAATTGTTAGCAACACAAACACATTTTAATGTTTTGCCACAGCAAATGTCAGTGATGTGCCTCTGACATGTTTTCTTCAAAATACTCTTGGTGCAGATTAGTTATCCAAGCAGATTTAAAGTGCAGAAAAGCACAGCTCATTGCCAGGTCAGTAACAGAGGCAATGCAATTTTGTTTTGTTTGTTTTCATTCCATGTATTTCATTCTGTTAAGGGAAATGAAGAGGAAAATGTCCCAGATTTTCATACTTCTTCCTTCAACTTTGTGGAAGGCACTGGTCAATAACATAAACAAGTGGTATCTTCTTTTAAATGCTATTACCCACATTATTTACATGTCCAAAGTAGACAGGAGAAATGTGCGTACTTCTAAAACCCCATGCAATTTCAATATGGAATGAAAAATTGGCAAGCAAATGGTGGGGAAGAAATGTCATCCCAGTTACAGCTGGCTAATAGAGTATACCGAACTTGGAAATCTACTTCTCCTTTCTCACCACAATACGCATTTACAAATTCTAAAACTCCTTCATAATCAAAATAAATAACCACATACCTCATAGTATCCTCTCCAAGTAAGCTATTTGAATACATACCAGTCTCTTAATTTTCATTAATACATTTTATATTACATGTTGCACGTGTATGTGTGTGTGTGTGTTTGTGTGAGTGTATAAAAGCTCAGACATATTTATAAAACAGACATATTTCAGGAATGTAAAGGTTCCTGTGAAATTTTTTACAGTGAGACTCCACTTTCAGAAGCATCTCAGTCTGTATCACAATTTTGTATTCCCACTAGAAACAGTTGGGATACAGATGGATTGTACACTAAGGAGATAGAAACACTGAACTCAGGGTAAGCATAGCCTCCAGTGCACATAATTTAACTTGTATTGATTTTGGCTATGTTGGTATAGAAAATATTAGACAGCATGTTGAGTTTCTATAGGAAACGTCAATGCCATAATGAAGAGAGGAAACAAATCTCTCTGGGAATCAATGACTTGCATAATAATTCTTTCTTAGTAGGTTCATGCCATCTGAATATATATAGTTTAAGACTTTTAATATAATTCCAAGGTTATCTGAAAAACTTACAACATGAGCAGATGATTACTGCTATGTATTTAGCTCATTGAGATCATTTCACTCTAACTAGTGGTTGCCATTTTGGCTTGGCACAATATCATGCAACGAAATGTGTTAAATTTTAGGCTGGTAAGAACACACGTGGCCAAGACCTTCATCTCTTCAAGTGTGTTAATTCACCTGGTTCTGTAGCCAATGATCACTACACTTAAGTCTGAGCAATCATGTCATAAACTTCAGTAGTCCAAGGGCTAAAAATTATATAGAACAATTTTTGTAAAACTGTTCCTCAGAAGAAAACTCAAAACTCTATGTGTACTGTTTTTATGTAATATTGAGCCAAAAAAACCCTCAAAAAATCTATGTATACCAGCTGGTTAAATGGTTAACTGAACCTTATTATTTTATACGTATTTAGTTTCTTTCTGATGTAGTCCAATTTTTAATGAATTTAATTTTTTTTTCTGTTTTTTTTTCCTTTTATTCCCCATGCAACCATATATGTACTAGTATCATTGTTTTTACAACAAGCCTGTGGATTGGTTCTGCTCAAGCAAGAAGTACTGATGTGTAAAGGTGCACACCTGTAATCCCAGCAGCTTGAGAGGTTGAGACAGGAGCATCACAAGTTCAAAGCCAGCCTCAGCAAAAGCAAGGCACTAAGCAACTCAGTGAGACCCTGTCTCTAAATAAAAATACAAAATAGGGCTGGGGATATAGCTCAGGGGTCAAGTGCCCCTGAGTTCAATCCGTGGTACCCCTCCCCCTTCAAAAAAAGGAATCTTAATTTATATCGGGATCATTTTATCACCTTGCATCCATTCTTGGAGCTATGTGCCTAGGTTCCTAAAACGATGTCTACCCAGTGCTTTAGGAATGATAGGAATAAATATCTTAGTGGATGCTGTCTACTTTTGTTGTCTCCTTTAAGTCTTACTACAACTCTGTTGGATTGATAATAACCTTGGTTTTATAAGGGAAGAAATTAGTAACTTGCCCAGAGTCAGGAGTCAATGTGAAATTTGAGTTCATGCTTTTCTGCTTGGAAAGATTTTTTCCAAACACCAGCATTGTTAAGATGTCTGTTGTTCAATCGGAGCTAAGTTTGGGAAATGCTAGAAAGGCAGAATAAAAATGAAAGGTTTATTCCTGCACAACTTCTTAGTGCTTGTATGACTATAAATCTTAGAGGTAGTATTTGGTACATTCGCAATCATGTAATCATCAGTGGGCATTCATAAACACGCAGCCTCCTTGAAGGATTAGTATTCCCCAGAACATAGTTTGGAGAATACCATCTCTTCTTATAACATCAGTCAGAAGAACCTCCTTGAGAGACCAGACTTATGAAGTTATAAATAAGAAATTATTCCAATCAACGTAGACATATGGCAGCTCTTGATTCAGCAAAAACTAAATTATTACTGTTGTACCCTCCACTCCATCTCCTTGCTTAGATTCCCCTGCTGCTTTCACTGTGTAAACTTGTCCCATTTCTTCCTAGGTTCTGAGTTCCAGCATATTCTTTTTTGGCTGTAACAAATCTTTGTAATTTGATCCCTGATCTGTGCATTTCTTAGGTATGTTAAAGGATCCACCTTTCTCCTTAAAATTTTAGTCATAGTTTCACATGATTTATTGATATCCAAGTCCTGCTGTTTTGTCCTCCCTTTTGTTTGGGTCCCTTGATGTTTTTGTGAATATTTACTATGATGCCTATCAATATTTATGTCTTTCAGAGTCTTACATTTAATCAATCATTATTTTTTGACCTAAGATATTTGGGGGTTCTCAATCCAATTGTTAGCCCTCACATATCTTCTAACATTGCCTGTCTGTGTTCCAAGTCATGTTCAGCTGTCTGTCCATCCCCCCCATTGATCCTCAATTCTTTGTTTCAGATGTAGCTTCATTGTATGGTCCTGGCTCTTTTCCCAGTATCTCCAATCAATCATGTCACATAGTTCTTATGCAAACATTATGCATATGCTTTTTAAAAACATCTTTCACTAATCAAGATATTTTCATTAGAATGTAGTATTTTATCAGTAAATGGAATATTTAAATTGTTTAGTATTTTTAAGAAATGTAATATTGTAAAAGTTGTAACTACCATTTTTTAAAAAGAGTACTATGTCTGAGAAAAGTCAGTTATTCATCAATGCAATTGTTAGGGTGTACCTTGGAGAAGCTGTCTGTGGCAGCTGCTGGACTAACAGATTTGGTATTAAACAAGAATTAATTTTTTTCTCCTGCAGCCCAGGTCCTGTACATGAGGCTAAGCACCAGTGTGACATGCTATCACATTTTCCAAACTGACATTGATATGAGCCCATTCAAATAAGTTAATGTTCCTCTTTTAAATAACTCACTTGGCAGGAACAACCAACCCATTTACTTGCCAATTTGAAGGGAGACGGAAGTAGGTCATGAGGAAAAGGGACATTTAAGAGAGGCATCTTACATTATGTCAGGTCATAAGATCAATAGCTCTATTTTTAATCTAAGGACCATGGCACAAACCTGATATATAAATTGGAACTAATACTGATTAAAACAATACATATTTCAAAGCTGAACATTCCTACTGAGCCTGCAGAAGTCCAGAGAGGTATCAGCACAGGAAGCCATGTTTGTTCCTTGGTGACTGTCTTGGTGACACTTGGAGAATCCTCCACAGTCGAAAAGAAGAATCTTCTTCATGGATTTCTCTACCATAAGCAAACTCATATTTTCAGTTGGAAGCTTAGGCTGCAAGTGACACTCAACTACTGGCCATGCAGTTGCAATTCAAACCTCCCTTACTGCTATTCCAACACACTGGAATGTCACAGTCCCCTGGTGAAGGATCCTGTCCCTCCAGGTTCAGAAATTATCTGTTTGTACACACACAGGAAGGAGATTTGTTCCTCAAAAATGGCTCAGGTTAAGCAAATTCCCATAGGTATATAAAAAATAAAATGAATATCCTCATGACCATAACCTAAGAAAAAATACTAAACACCTCTGTTCTCATTCACAATAAAAATTATGACCTCCAATGCAGATGGACGCTCCCATCCTCTGACTAATGTTGTACCCAAGTGCTCATTGCATAGGAAGCCAAATCGCAGTTAGAATTAAGTATTTAAACATTTAACATGGGAAATACAGTTTCCAGAAACTCAGAAGTGAAACAATCCATTTTTCCTTGTCAATAATCCAATCAAATGTCAAAGTAGCAAAACAAGAAATTAGGTCATTTGCCTTCAGTATTCAGTGGCTTTAGGTTTGGATAGTCTGATGATATTTTCTCCATAGGAGTAGAAAGACTACAAGGATGAAAATGTCCCCTGTCCCTTCTGCAGTGTTTAAATGGGCAATGCTAGTTGTTTTTTTTCTTCTGTGCCTCTGTTTTCAATTCTCACATGTCTAATCAACTATTATCCCCATTTCTGTGCTTTGGAACAAATATGGAATAGTTCAAGCAGGCAGCAGGCAATTTGACTCTTTATGAACGATTTTCTGCTATGAGCAATTGAATGTTGATATAATGAAACTGTCAGACAACAACCTTATTTTCCTTTTTTCCATGGACTTTGCAGTACCACACTCTCAGCCTCTAGAGCCATCAGTCATAACATTTCAGTAATTGTCACTGATAATGATGATGATGTTGGTGATAATAACCATGACTCATGCAGTGATTACTGTGTCTGAGGCACTGATCTTAGTACATAGGTATAGATGGCATTGGCATTGATGGCATTTTTGATTGATAAACGACTAAACCGAGTCTTAGTTCACAACTGGTCTAATATCACTTCACTATAAGTAGTATAGCTGGTCTCTGAAAGAAGACCATCAGACTCTGGAATCTACATATTATTTTGTTGAAACTATAATTTATGTGCCTTACATGAAAGGATTCACTGAGACTTCTACTACTATAAGACTCTAATTATAAGATTTGGTTTATCATATGAAAGGGACGTATTCTATCATTTTCCTATGTATATGTCTGTGGTTATACACAATGGATGTAAATGTTGGGAAGTATAGGCAGTTGTATAGAATTAGCTCAATGGAAAGATTCTCTGATGTACAGAGCTTTAAACTTAGAAAGCACATAGCCACTTAAGAACTCACCCTGGTTTGTGACAGGTCTCACAACTCCATTCATTGAGGTCCCAAAGGATGTTCATTGTCATAAAATATGGTCATGGCACATTTAAATTTTAAAGGGTTTGTGATTAGAAGTTAACAAAGATACACTGCTCAGCACACTGAACTCAACTCAGAACCACTTGACACCTCTGAAAGACCCGAGGGCTACATTCTAAGAAGCCAGAACTTGTTTGACATCTCCAAAGAAAGGATTCTTTCATCTATCCTCAGGTCAATTATCCCAGCCTGGCAGGTTCTTCTTCAATTCTGAACAAATTTGCCTCCATCCACCAGGAGAACTAAATCTTTTGGCAAACTTGAAGTAAATCCATGGTTCATGATTCAGCGATCCTCAGATGTAACTGCCCCATATGTGACACTGCCTCCCACAAAATACTGTTTTCCACCATTTCCAAGCATCGTATTTCCCCACAAGCCTGTAACTTTGCACCCAATCTACTCCACTCTCTCCTTGACCTTGTCCTAACTTCACATCCTTCCTCTGACTCTTAAATGGCTCCACCCTGTGCTTTGTAGCCTGTATACCAGAGGAATAATCCTCTACACATTGAGAAGTTTTTACTGAGCATTTATTATGGTTCATTAGCTTAAAAGAACCATAGTCATCTTGGAGAAAGCTGACTTCTTTGTTTGGTTTTTGTTTGTTTTGTTTTCTTTTCTGCTGGGATTTGAACTCAGAGTCTCATATTCCAGAGTCCTCAAGCTTCACCCTACATCATTTCACCAAAATGGTGTGTTTCAGCACTTCCTGAAATAGCCACTAATGTCTTCACTGTGTCATTCTCTTGTGAACTGTTAGTGTCCCATGGAATCTCTTCATTTACTACCCAGTGGGCCCCAGGTGAAAGTGGCATTAGCCTCTTCCTGCCAGCACACTGCTGTGTCCAGGCATTCAGTGGCCAGCTGATCCCAGGGTGTCACACCATTTGCTTAGCTTTCCTCATGGTCCCTGTTCCCCATTAACTGAATGTGGGGCACATGGGTCCCTCTGTGCTCCATATCTTGCCATTGTTCTGGGTATCTTTCACTGTCCAGTGGAAACTGATTCATAGGTCACTCACTCTCTCTCATGTCCTTGCTGTCTTCATTTCCAACAATGGCCACTTCAATGACTCCCCATGGCCCTAGCCTGTCAATTGTAAGGACTGCGACTCTCCACCACTGAAACAGTAAATTCCTTAATCTGTTGTCACAACTTTCCTTCCTTTCAGGTCACTGCTGTCCCCCCTTTTTTTGTTCTACCAGGTGCTCTTTCATCTCAATGAAACGTCAAATTTTAACCTTCTGACTTTCTCCCTGATTATGAAGCCATTTCTGGTTTAATTCTCTTCTTTAGCTTGCATTCTACAATGTATTTCTTCAAGTGTACATTTGCCTGTGTCTTCAACTTCCTTCCCTCATGTAAATCCTTTAAATCTCCTTCCAAAAGCCTAATTCACATACATGGACACGTCTGTCTTCTTATAGCCTAACCCAGGATCCCAGGCACTAGTAGAAAACCTACTACCACTGGGGCAACTTATTAAGAGCATGTATTTGTGGTCTACAACTGAAATCAACCCTCTGTGCTCCCAGGACTCCCTCTACACCCTCATTTAGCTCCCTCTCCTGTTCAGGTTATCAGCAATGTTAAAACTTCTCCATAAGCAGATTATTCTAAGTGAAGTTAGCCAATCCCCCCCCCCCCAAAAAAAAACAAATGCCAAATGTCTTCTTTGATATAAGGGGGGTGACTCAAAATGAGGAAGAGAGGAAAAGCATGGGAAGAGAATTACCTCTACATAGGGAAGAGGGGTGGGAGGAAAAGGGAGGGAGAAAGGGAATTGCATGGATAGTGGAAGGAGACCCTCATTGTTACACAAAGTACATGTATGAAGATGTGAGGGGAAAAAAAGAATAGCATTACCCTAGATTATGTAGAGAGAAGTGATGGGAGGGGAGGGGAGGTGTTGGGGAGATAGGAAGAACAGTAGAATGAAACAGACATTATTATTACTGTGTGTATATATGTGACTGCATGACCAATGTGATTCTGCAACCTGTATACTCAGAAAAATGAGAAATTATACCCCATCTGATTCAAATGTATGATAGCTCAAGATCATTGTACTGTCATGTGTATCTAGTAAAACAAAAACAAACAAACAAAAAACTTCTCCATAGTCCTCAAATTCAAACCATCAACTGTCACTGTCCCACTCTCTGACATCTATCTCCACTAGGATTTACACACAAATGCACATATCCTCTGACCTCATCTGTCTTCTCTGGCACATTCCACTTTCCCTTTACATTCTCCTTCAGTCACCTTAAGCTTCTTTGGGTTTCTTAAGCATTTTATGCTTGGGGACCTATGAGCATGTTTCTTTCTTTGATCTAAAATACTCTTTTCCACCATCTTGTTTTGGGTAACTTCTGCTCATCATATAGGATCAATATACATATTACTTTCCCCAAGAAACTTTATTTGCTACCCTCTTTCTGGTTTTTGTTGTACAAGCTATATGTTTCTACCCCATGTATGTCCACCATCATAATTCTTAGTGCAAAAAATAAGTGGCTATCTTTAATACATTGAATGAATGAGTAAATTATTGAATAAATCATTTATACTGTCTTCCTGGTTTACTCTTGGAATTCTGATGGCATTATCTTAAAGATATCATCTATCTTGGATTCTTAAACCTTTTATTTGAAATAAAGGTGTTATATAAATTATTATCTACTGAACCATGCTGGTATTTTTATCTGTAGAAATTAAATAAGAGAAAAATGCTATTAAAAATTGGGCATTTGTTAATGATTTTACAATACTTGCCAAATAGGGCTTTTAAATCTCAGTCCAGAACTTGGTGGATGAGCCTGTCACTGCAATGCCATAGCGAAGGCACTGCACTGTGAAGAATGAGAGTCTCTGTCTGCCTTTGATAAAGCTAAGGCACTTGCCAGAATCTTTTGTTCTGTGGCAGTCTCTTTAGGCTACTACAATAGCGTTGTAAATGTGCCCAACTTTATCTATGATGTTACTTAATATGAAGGTTTTCCAGATGAAATTTATTTATACCCAGTAAATCTAAATACTCAGAACTGGCCAAATAGGAGTTTCGACTGAAAAGTACTCAGTACTGGGTTGGGCATGGTGAAGGGTCCAGGAGGCATTAACTAAGATAAGACATGAGCAACATGCTCAAGATCTCAATTTGTAACTTAAACTGATGAGAAAACAATCAGGATCTAACCTGCCGTATTTCTACCACATATGCATGTGCTGTATTAGTTCAGAGAATGAAGAGAGAGAAACTATTATTAGTCAGAGTACCTAGTGAAATCATATTGTCGGTTAGTTTGTGACAACTTGAATTGATGTCCCTGTCTGTCGTTTGCTTATGGAAGAAAACTAACAAGATGCAAGAGCTAAAAGAACAGGCTTTGGAGTCAGGCAACTCAGGATGCGATAGGATTCCTAAAACTTCCTAGTTGTTTGATGTAGGGTACTTCACTTCATCTCTCTAAACTTCAGCTCTCTCATCTGAAAGGATGATTACATTTGATGTGTGCATGAAACATGTAGCCCAGAATTTGCAGGAATTAAAGAAGACCACATTAGATTTGCAGATAAATCCATTAAAATTTATTTAGCATGGTAGATAAGGTTCCTTTTTTTCTGAAGGAGCCCAAACAATTATCATGTAGTATGACCTTTATGCTGTTTAGAAAGCAGAAGTGGGAAAATGGAACACTGTGATCTACAAGCAGTGTGCTCCAAGAGGAGAGAAGGTCACACAAACAGCCCCAGCCATTAAGCCAGATGTGATGGCTGCTACTTTAGACAGGGACAGACTGGCTGCCATTTGGCTCATTCTGACACCTCTCCCGGAATATGATAAGACTAATGTTCATACCAGCTCCTCTCTTTGAATCCTCTCTTTAGGTAATTAAAACAAAGGAACCGAAACTTTCAACTTGTCACTGAGTCTTCCATAAGATTCAGCCACTTTTTTTTTATTTTCAGGAAGCCCTTCCAATTGGCTTTAGAGAGGGCCTGTGAATTGTCTTACTTTAGCCCACACCCAACCTTCCCAGAAGCTTCAGCTGCTTGGTTTTAGAAGTCAGACATCAAATAACAAATTATTCTAATTTACATCCCAAGGATGCAATGCTGCTGACCTGTACCTTCCATTCTGTAGCTCCGTTCACCTTCTTCTTCACCTTGACCATTCCCCTTTGACAGCTCACTGGACAACTCTCTGTCTACTCAGTCCTATGTCACCCTGGTGGATATCTGCTCCCTTAGCCCCAGTATCAGTCCTAGCTGAGATATTGAGGTTCTAATATGGCAGAAGTTTATAGGAGAGTGTTTTGACCAGGGATAGGATGAAGAAACATCAGTAGTACTGGAGAGTGGGGAAAGACAGCCCATGAAGGGATATAGGATCCCTTGATATGGGAACTAAAAATAAAGACAGGGCACTCTGGTGTCTTTTTGGCTTATAATAGACAAAGAGGCAGGTAAGGTGCATAAAATGGTCAACCAGCAAGATTTTTTTTTCCTCCCATAAAAAAAAAATAATGAGTTTAGAGATTTGAATTTTTGGGACCAGGTTGTGACATGCAATTACGTTGCGGACCTTGTGTTGGCTTTCCTATCTCTAGCCCTGAGATCTCACTCATAATGTAAGTTAAAGTGAGTTGAATTATAAGTTTTGATGAAATGAATTGTGCCACACCATCAAACTTGTACTTTGAAGTCCTAATTCCTAGTACTTCAAAATATGACCTTACTCTCAAAGAGGGTTATTTCAGATGTAATTAGATAAGTGAGGTCATACATCATCTGAATAGGGTGATCCCCTAATCCAATATGACTGGAGGTCCTTATAAAAAGGGAAATTTGGACAGAGACACATGCAGGAAGATCATGTGATGATTAAGTCAGAGATCAGAGTGAGACATCTACATACCAAGTACGCCATGGGTTGTCAGCACGCCACCAAGAGAGAGGCTTGGACCAGGCTCACAGAGCTCAGAAGGTCCTCACAGAGCTCAGAAGGACCCAACATGGTCCACACTTTGACCTTGAGCTTCCAGCCTGCAGTACTGTGGGGCAATACATTTTCTTTGATTAAGACGACCAATTTATGATACTTTCTTTATGGCAACCCTAGAAACCAATAGCTTTTAAGTTCTGTACTAGGCCTTATTTGACTTTTATTTTTATAGGGGAAGGAAAGTATGGAAACCTTTAGGGGAAAAAAAAAGTAATAAGATGCATTAATTTGGCTGCTGTGTGTTAATTTGACTAGATGAGGAATGTGGGGGCTGGAGATGGGTGTCTAGCAAGTCACGATGCAAGTCACAGTGCCTAGAAGGTGATCAGTAAATAATTAGATTCTACATTTGCCAGTACTTAGTATCTGCCATATTTCATGCATAATTTCTTGCAACTGCCTAATGAAAGAGCTGGTTTCATGTCTCGTTTACAAGAAAGTAAACTAATACTCAAAAAGTGTCAGTGAACTAAATCTAGATCTGTCTGTTTCCAGGGTTTAAGACCTTTAACACTGTCTAGTACAGCTTTATACTAAATATTCTTTTAACTGAATGAATGTGTGCATGCTTGAGTTTAAATCCACTTGCATAAGTATGACTAAGCCAAGAAGGGTTACTGCAATAGCATAAATTCATCCCTTTAGGATACTGCAATGATGAGTTATAGGAAAGGGAAATGAATCAGAAAAAAATTTTAGAATATGCTTAAGCTTTTAAATAATTAGGAATGATATATGAATTATTCTATTAAAAGAAAGCCAAATCAAAAAGGTGGCTGTATTAATAGGCATAGATTTGAAATTTGAATATTTGACCAGACAAGTTCAATTTAAAAAAAAAATCAAACTATTTAAACTTCAATTTGACTACTTCTATGGAGACTTAAACTGATATATTTAAAAAAAAACATTATTTGACTCTCAGGAGTTTTTATTTCAATCATCCTCATTTGTATTTATAATACAAACGCAATTGACTTTCAGAATACTTAGATTTTTTAAAAGTCTCTTTACATGGATCATTTTCCCTTCTTATCTTATCTGATACCTTATTGCCTTATATATTGAATAAAATGAAATGGTGTTTTCAACTTATGATGCCTGGCTTAGCTTACTTTCAGGGCATATTTGAATATTGAAGATCTATGGGAGCAAATGACAATTCTCTGGATTGTAAATGCAGAGGAGAAATGTAACAAAAACAAAACAAAAACATCTATGAAAATGGCTAGTGAAGAAGTCATAAAGTATAGGTAACTCTGAGTCAAGACACAGAAAGAGTAGTATTGTGAGATAACACAGCATTTCATATCCCATGACATGTTTAGGCTAGTCTGAGAGCACACTTAGCCAGTTGCACAATGGCTTTTGAGAACAATAGCATTCTGCCCAATGAAGGATCGGTTCAGTGTTCACAGCTGGCACAGACACAGAATGCTGATCATATGTGAAGGATCTCGTGTTACTTCTTCAACATTCCCACCACTGGTTTTCCGTGTGTGTGTGTGTGTGTGTGTGTGTGTGTGTGTATGTGCATGCACGCATGTAGACTTGGGTCATCTATAATGGTAGCACCATATATGTTCATGTTATGAAATAGTGTACAGTCTTCAGAGGAGAAAGTTCACAGAGAAAATACATTATCAGGAAATACCAACTGTTGTAATACAACACCCCTGAATTCATGATATCCATTCCAGAGTCTACTAATAATGCAGATACAGAGTAGAAAATCAACCAAATCAGTGGAATGCAAACTAAAGGAATTGCATCTCCCATCATGGAAACTCAAAGCATATTTTTTTTTCAAATTTTTGCACACATGTGTCATGCTTCTGAATACTAGGAACAGCTAGCTACCTATGCCCCCAAATACTGAAATTTGTGCTAGAATTCCATGAGGAAAATAGATTTATTCCTTCTGTTTATATGTGGAAAAGCTCATGCTACCTTGGCTGTGGGTTGATAGAAAATCATAAACAGCTCTAAATCCTCCTAGGAAGCTATTGCAGCATAGGGCAGTGTGACAGCTGTTCCCAAGGCCATTCAGAAGCTCCCACCCCCATACCTTGCAGTATCTTGACTAGGTATTTCACCGAAACAAAGTTTCTAGGTGTGACATTTGATTTTCAGTCTCTTCCTCTGAGATGTGAGTTTAATCCTTTTGGTTAATGAGTTAGCAGCACCATTTACATCAAAGGAGAGAGCACTTCTCTTCAGTATTTTACAAAACCCCTTCTTGGTTACTGAAAAAGACTCACAGGCAGTCTGATGATGGTGATTCCTTGTATTGGAATATACTGGCCCATGGATGGATAGTTGGAGAGATACATGCTACTCCCAATCGTTCCATTCACAGTCAGTTCTACATGCCATAAATACTGATCTTTGAAAAATAGAAGTTAATGAAATCAGCGGATGTTTTAACATGTCAACAGCTTAACCATAACAACTTTTATATCATTTATTCAAGACCATTTCAAAACATTCAAAGAACATTCAATCATTTAGTCTTGGGATATTCCTATTCCACTCATGCAGAATAAGCTAAAAGATACAACTGTATCATTCAATACAATATTTGCTGTAAAATTTCAAAGTACCTTTTGTAATTTGCTTTGAAAATATTTGGCTATATTTTTGCATTTAGCTTATGGTTGACTATACTTTGTCAGAAAATGTCCATGTTCTTAGATTTTGGCAAAAAAGTTCAGTATAAACATTGTTTTCAAAAGAAATGGATTTAAAAGTAAATAGAATTAATTAATGAAGTTGACATAATTACTCTTCATAGATATTTATCAGATATTTGTTTCATTATATTTATAGTGCTTTTTTTCTTGCTTTACAACAAATAAAGTTTTTTTCCCAACCTAAGATATTCTTCTAGACCTTGAGATGGTTATAAGGCCCTCAGCACCATGCATATATTTTCTACCCTTAACAATGGCTCAAGCAGAGACTTTAGATGCTCAATCAATATTCATTTTCTTGCACAGCTAAAAACATTTTCCAATTTCCCTTGCACTTGTGATTTGAGTGAAAAGAAAATACAGTTTTGGGTCATGCTCTAGAATAAAGGAGCCTGACTCTCCCTTCCTGATGGCTAAAATGCAGATGTGGTGGGAAGAGATGCATGGAGTACCATCTGAGATCAGAAGAGGGAATCTGCAGGGAGAAGATAAACAAAATCATAAGGGAGTCTGGAGGCAAAACCTGGTAAAGAAGCCCTATCAGCTCTGGACTGTTAATGTTTGAACTATCATAGATGGAATAGGAGGGAATGAGTCATACCTTACTTCAGTCAAGGTTATTTTGCCTTTGAAATAAATGAACTGTCACATTAAGTGGTCTTTTGGAATGTATAGAAGTGAATCAAATATGTTTCCAGCTCTCAAGATAATACATACCTTTATTCACACACACACACACACACACACACACTCGTGTGTGTGTGTGTGCATATGTGTTTATAATTTTATTTACATTGCTTATTCTATTAAATGAATCTGAACATGCATGCAAAGCACAGTCAAATGTATATACAAAATCACTGATAAGCTTCTGCAGTCAAGAGCTTTAAAACCTATCATCAGATAAATTATATGGCCACTCACAAACACATAGTATTTATCATAGAATTATTATTTATTGTTGTCTCAAATTTCATGTAAATCTGATTACTTTGCTCATTGATAGGAACTTTTAGTCAACTCTTCCTATTTTTAGATCCTCAATATTTCAGGTTTTTTTTTTTTGTAGATGCAACATATTTTGCCTTATAAGTGGACTTCTTATTGAATAAATGCATTTGCACATAAATTCCCAGAATGTGCTAATGACATTTTTGTTCTGGATCATTTCCAAAATGGTTATAAACAAACAACCCCATTTAAAAGAAAGAGAAAGAGAAAGTGTGTGTGTGTGTGTGTGTGTGTGTGTGTGTGAGAGAGAGAGAGAGAGAGAGAGAGAGAGAGAGAGAGAGAGAGAGAGATATTTATTTTAGAGGCAGACAATTACTGGATGGCTGTTAACTAAAAACATTTGCACATAAATGTGATTACTTGGTAAACAGCATTAGAGTCTGATTGACTGACACTGGAAATTGAAAATGGACTCCCTTGAAGTTCAAAGCTTTAGCAAAAATCACAAGAATCATTAATTACCCTACATAGGATCTGGGGAGTTACCTGTTTGTAGAATCTGCTGCCTTTATGTTCTTGAAGCTAAACTAGAGAATCAGAGTCCCCGAAAGAAACTAAAAAATTAAATTTTGTTAATTAAACCAATATGTAAACAGAAAGTCTGAAAGAATGCCAGGAATCTACCATTTGTTGATGAGGTATGATTCCTCTATGGCAGCAGCATATGGCGATCATGTAACTGTGATGTGTTTAATCCAAGTAGATTACAATGCTAGGCTGGCATTTGAAATAACTTCTGAAAAACACAGAACCATCATTTTTAAGAGATAACATTCATATGCATGAAAGAGTTTTAAATTTGTGGGATTTGTTTGTTTGTTGTTTTCCTATTTATATTTTTATTTATCTTTGGGGTTTGAATTAAAGAATCAGCATCACGGTTAGGGTCTTAATTGAGCTCCTGTGCCTCAGTTTTCTTACCTATAGAGTGGAGGTGGCAATAGTAACAATTATTGATGTCATGGAACCTGAGTTACTGAATGCAGCTTACTTTGTGCAGCAGCAGGCACACTGTCAGTGTACAATAGATGTTGAAGGTACCATTTACCATGACAGAGGGTTCTTGAGGGACCAACTAGCAGAGTGAATAGCTGATGGATGAATAAAGTGCTTTTTACTTAATAAATGGCTTTCATGCTATTAAAATAAGGGCTAAGCAAATAATAATCCCTTACACAGTTGAATCTAAGCAACTTGTGCAAATTCCAATGACTTAGGCTATGAAAATTTCTGATTTTTCTGTCTTTTTAAGGGCTTCATGTGGTATAGGTTCTAAGACACAAATAGCTAGTTAATAAGGTCCTGAACATTTCAAAATGCCTTTTTTTCCCTCCTGGTGGTAGATATGTTACCAGAAAGAATTATTCTGATAAAATCTTAGGAAGCAAATAAAACTTTAACTGTTTTATTCTCTAAGATAAGGGAAAGTATCAGAAAGAGGAAGGGAGACGAGGGAGAAAAAGAAAGAGAAAGAGAGAAAGAAAACATGGTTGAACAGATCTAAAGAAAGCACAGAATTGCAGGAATCAGAATAAACTAGAGTTTATCAGTTTAGGTTAACACATTTCCCTGGCAAATGCTGCTGACGATAGGCAAAGTCATATGACCTGGAGGAGTGTGTGTGTGTGTGTGTGTGTGTGTGTGTGTATGTGTGTGTAAGAACCTGTGAAGTCTTTGGCTCTAGATCAGTGTGTGTACCATGTGATGTCGGGGTTGCCATGGCAAGTAGATAATGTGCCACTGATTTTTTTCTGATATGCTGCACTATCATGATAGATGCACCAGAATTCAAATTAATTCTAAAAGAAAATTAAGAGGAAGCTTTATGGAATTTTGCCTAAATATTCAGCACTTGTGCATGAGTTCCCCTTGGGTTCTGTAAGCAAATTTGCTACATCCAAATATTATCTTTTTGTCAAAATAGTTTATCTTAACATAGTCAATGGATTATTAGTATACTATTCAAAATATATTAATCACAAATTCATTGTTTCCTATTTTGCTATGTTGAGGTATATATTGCAGTGGGACTTTCAGCTACCAGGATATTATTGATTTAAAAAGAAAAAATTCTTTGTTCCTCAATATATAGGCATATAGAATTTCATAGAAATTTACAAAATTCCAGCTATGCTAAATTGCTTAGAAATCTGAAGATAATATTATGGATTTGACTTAAAGCTGCCCAAAGACCAAACTTTCAGTTTTGTAACATTTATTTCCTTTTTAAAAGTTCAGAAATTCACCTTGGCTCTCCATAGTGTCACTATGTAAAGACAAGTTTAGTATTTAGACTATTAATTTGGAATCCTGTTAGGGTTGCTCCTGTGATCTGCCTTATTTGACTCAAGTAGCAGCCACTGATGGGTGAGCCATGGCTTATTCCTAAATCTCATCCCTAAAATAATGCATTCGTCTTCACTATCTTATTCTCTTTTCTTTTTCAAAAAAACTATTCTTTGATGTCCAGTCTGTCTGAGCTCTACCCTCACTCTGCAGCTAAGTGACGAACTAGGTGATTTTGACAAACTTCTTGAAGTCTTCAAGACTTAACTTTAAATAGAAAATGATACAATCTGTCTCATGGGAATATAATTTGGACTAAATAGACATAATATGTAAGGAAATTACAGGATATGGTATATGCTAAACACTAAGTCAACGTCAGTCACTACTGTAGTCTTCATGACTACTTACGTATTTCTTTTTTCCATTACACAAATTCTTGAAGAGTACCTGTCCTATAACATGAAAAACTCCCTCCACGTGCTCTTTGTGCATCTAGATCAATAATCCAACAAGAGAATTCAGCAGTCACTCTAAAGTCTACTCTTACAATGCTTGCTCAAGCTTCACATCTTTGAGGAAGGCAGAATACAATGAGATTTTTTTCTGAAGAATTGGCCTGGATGGTGAAAACAATTTGACAACATTTTGACCAAGACCAGTGGAGAGATTAGCAGGTGTTGCAAAACTATGACCCTCTGGCCAAATCCAGCTTGCAACCATTTTTTTCAAGTAATCTTTTATTACAACACTACTATACTTATTCATTTAAGGTTCCTTTGTGGGTGATTTCATACTACAAGAGCAGAGTTGGGTAGTGACAACAAAAACCTTGGAATGCAAATCCTACAATACACTGTTGAAAACATTTGCTGACCCAGGAACTAGAGGCTCCCTGAATAAGGAAACATAGGTAAAGGAGGAGGCTCTTAAAAAACTGAGCTACTAGTGACATTCAGAACTGTTTAAATCATCTCCCAAGACTCCACCTTGATTTCTATATCGACAAAGGACTCAGGCTGGCAGTGAAGAAAACGATAATCAACCGTGACTGCAACAACTGTGAACATTTTAAATCACAATTATTTTAAGGGATTGCTTTGTTACTAAGTCAGCCCAGGAACTTGTTTTCTTGTGCAAAGTTCAAGAACTTCACAAAGATGGAAGGAGGAAGAGTCAACCTATCTTGCATTCATATCAGACTCCCCAAATTGAAAGAAAAGTTACTTTGATCTATACAATAAAAAGCTTAACCAGAAAGGGGAGTAGAGAGAGAAGAGCCTGAGTTGCCTATGTGCAGACTGACAGGGGTGTCATCGTCTTGGTTTTGTGAAAGAAAAGCTCCTCTGGCTCTTCTGTGTGAGACTCCAGCAAAGATCTGAATCACTTTACAAATATTCCAGGTCACCAGACTCCCATATGTTTGAATGGATTCTTGGCCAGGGGCTTATCATTATTTGACTCAGTTTAGATTTACATACAGAAAACAAGACATTACAGAGGATGCATTAAAAGTTTGAATGTTATGCAGGCAGTGCTATAGGAATTAATAAAAGATAAACAATAATGCCTATGAGAATGGCAAAAAGTCTCAGAGAAATGCTACTTGAGCTGAGATCGAACAGAGCCATAGGGACCTGTCCAAGGTGCAGATGATGAATAGCATAAAGGTCACAGGTGTGAGAAAAGATTGACCTTGTAAGGAAACCACACATCCTCTGTGGCTGGAAAGCAGTGACCTCTCCAGCAATAGTGGACTGTAATGACACTCCATTGGGTCCTCAGTGTCACCTGGCAATATGGGCATTATAATTATAATTTTTATAGTTGAGGAAACTTGAGATACCCTGAGGATCAATAAATTTGCCTAACATTATACAGTTTACTAGAGTAATATTACTTGTATCTCATTATCAATTTTAAAAATGACCATTTTTGTGGACATTTTCCAAGTATTAAATACTGAATGGGGATTATCTTGGCAACATTAAATATGTAACCAATTTAGATATTTCCTAACATTTATCTATCTATTTTGAGTTGTGTGGAGGGACTCATAGGAGAGAAAGCTTTACTGTTCAAATTCTTTAGAAAATTCTTAAACTTTTCATTTCTTTTATTCAAAGATTCCAGATTGGATTGTCCACCTGATTTCTATATCCCACAAAAATCTAAACTAAATGGGCTCATTTAAGACAGTAATACCAGGAAACTCCTGGTTTCACTTCACAGTCTTTGTGGCACTAAGTATACTCTTAAAACAATGGAACTCTTTAACTTTTTATCAAGATTGGGTTTAATAAAATCACTCACAGTAAAACAAAGAATGACGTATTGTAATAGGTCTATATAATATGTTGTCTTTTTTTATTTGCCACAAATTTCAAGCCAAAAGAATAGTTTATAATTTTGAGAATTACAGCACTAGTTGTGTCAAAGGAGTTCTTTTCAAAGGGTGAGTGTTGAATGAGCATTTGTTCAGATTTTCACCACCTTACAAGCTTCCTGTTCATCCCTGAACAAGATCTAATGATATCAACCAATCATTCACTGAACCAGTCAACTATATTTTCTGAGTGTCCATTAACCCAGGTATGGAGGACTGAGCAAATTCCTGGGCTTCCTTGGAAGTGTGGGATTGAGTGGTTGGGGTCTCAGTTCACTTAGCATTTACTCTCAATTCTCTATTAAGCCCTCCATGTAACTGATATCGTTTTGTTGTTGTTGTTTTATAGATATTCTAAGCTATAAGTACTGTTTTATCACAGAAAAAAAACTGTAGCCTAGAAAGTCTAAGTAATTTGTCCATAATTCCAACCAGGAGTTAGGACTAAAATTTTGCTTGGAAGGAAGTCTGGCTCTATACTTCACACTGCTACACCATGAAGATACCAAACAAGCAGAATTTTTTTTAAAAAATCAGTGTAACTAATTCCCCAGAGAATATCATAATTATCATTTGATTTTAATTATTAAGAATTTATTTCTTACACACTAACTCCTTATCTTTCTTTGTCTGGATGATTGAAACCCTAATGAATTAAGTTTGAGCTTATACTTCCGTATTCTCCCCCCCCCCCATTTGACACACACACACACACACACACACACTCACACTCACACACACAGTATTTCACCTTCTCACAATCTGGTCATCAAATTGAAAATTAAAAATGTATATAACACATATATCAAATTAGTACATTTTCATTATTTGAAATAAAATTTTGCCTTTGAAATTGTCTTCATTAAGGTGACTGCTGATATCTATTATAAAATAAATCTCCTGCTGGTATAGAACCAAAAATCCAAAAGCAAATAAAAATAAAAGCATTTGTTTCTGTTTTGATCATTCTCTAACAACAGCTACTTTATATCCTAGGACAAAAAAAATGTCTTTTAAATGTGCAATGTAGACCTCTTAGAAAATTTCTTTTTCAAGTAGAAAGTCCTCTTTAATTTTACCTTTCCCATAGTTTCCCACTCCAAGTGTGTGTGTCAAGAATTTAATTGTAGCATGAAATTAACCAGTTATAAAATACCGTACTTGGGCCCAACCTTCTAATGCAAAATGCACTAAATAATTTGCTTAATGGCCTCTAACATGAGATCTCAATTTAATAACCAAAGTGCCCTTACTTGTTGGATGAATTCCTGGTGAGAAATGCTCTGTGAGTAATCCATCAAACATTAATGGATCAAACATACACACACACATACACACACACACACACACCACCCTCATACTCATAAAAACTAAAATATAAATAAAACATCTGGAATGCCAACTGAATAGTTTGAACAAAAAGTGTCTGGTGATGTTGGTACCTTGTGTATGAACACACCTATTTCCTTGTTTTGTGTTTCCTTGTGTTGGCGATCTCTGTTGGATGTGGGCCTCACTGACTCCACAGTGGGAGAATACATGATCTCTCCATAGACTTGAACTCACCACCTAAAATGTTTATGTCTCCTTTTTATGAATACTCTCTCAGTTCAACAAGCAATTTCTATAGTTGATGTTACCAAATGTTTGGCTTCTACATAAGCAGTGTTGCTATAATAATTAAGGTGTGTCAGTGTTACCATAATAGATATTGACTCATTCATTTTTAATTCACAAAATCGCAAGGCTTCCTATTCATAGTGAGTCTACAGAATCATTTACAATGTATAAATTTTCAGAGACTAGATAAAGAGGGGGAAAGTTCTGGCTCTGTAGTGAACTGGATAAAATTTCCTTTATCACTTCTATCTCTTTTTAGTTTTCTCTTTATATCAAATTTATTTCCTCTTAGTGCTTTGGTTTTATGAGAACTAAGGCAATAAGGGTGGCAGAAGGAAATAGATTAAAACGGGTTGACAAAAAAAGAAAGAAAATTATAATTTGAGTCTTGTAGTTTTTTGAAGTCTAGATGGGTAAATATTGGTAATTGCACTACCTGCTGATGCATTTATGCCTTTTTTATTGTCGAAATTTAAAAGAAAGGGTTTGACAGATAATGGTAGAGCATAGCTCTTGGACTTCAGGTCTTAAAAACCAATATTCAAAAGTTTTAAAATGCCTATTTTAGTTTTGAAGCCAGGGTAAGGGGAAGATTTTTGCTACAGTACCTAAAGAGGTGAGGTGTACTATTGATGTGGATATTTGCTTTGTACTGAGATGACAATTAGTATCTGAGTAATACAAATCAAGGATGAAAAATATTTAGAGGAAATGTACAAATGGATATTTGATTAATTTTATGTACTGAAGAGAAACAATTTGATAAAAAATTTCATATTAATTAGTTCATTGCCCTAATAGCATTTCTAATACAAAACAGCATTTTATTAGTTCAGTATTTTCAATATATCTTAATAAATTTAAAAGAGGTAATGAAACCATCATTTTACCCAGTTATCCCATTTCTCAGTATATACTCAAAGGACTTAAAATCAGCATACTATAGAGATGCAACCATATCAATGCTTATAACAGCTCAATTCACAATAGCTAAGCTATGGCATCAACCTAGGTACCCTTCAATGGATGAATGGATAAAGAAAATGTTGTATAAATACACATTGGAATCTTACTTAACCATAAAAAAGGAATGAAATTATGGCACTTGCCACTACATGGATAGAACCGGAGACTCTCAAGCCAATTCCCAAAAAACCAAAGGCCAAATGTTCTCTGATATGTGGATGCTAACTAACAGAAAAGGGGGATAGGAAGGGAAGAATAGATGTTCATTGGATTAAACAAAGGAATGAAGGGAAGGTAGGGGATGGGAATAGGAAAGACAGTAGAAAGAACCTGACATGACTTTTCTATGTTCATATATGAATACTTGACTAGTGTAACTCCATATTATGTACAACCACAAGAATGAGATCCTAATTAGAATAAGTTATACTCCATGTATTCATAATATATCAAAATACACTCTACTATCAAAAAATATATAATTAAAAAACCAGAGAATTTCAAAGGGGTAATGGACATTCTCTTTTCCCCTAAAGTTCAGACAAGAATATATAAAAAAAAAATGAAATAAAATGTTGACTTTGAATATCTGGACTGATCTTAAATGCATGCATTGCATTTACTTAAGTAACCTGAGGACTGTGTTAGACACATGAGGAATACAATATCTCCAAATCTTCCTCATAGGAAATTTTATAGAAAGGACATATTTTTCCACTCGTGATAATATCTTCATGATTAATTCAGTACAAGAATGAGACTTATATGAACTAAATTGACCTCTCTAAGAGTTGAAACTAGTGGAATGTATCTACCTCACACTATTTCTTGTCTACTAGAATATTTCACATCCTCATCAGCAACTAACAAGAGCTGCTAGTTGCACATAGAGATAGTTTTATTGTATCAGGTTGATCATTATGAGCCTGATCCTTAAACCGGATTTTATCTGTGTAACTTAGGTAACCTCATGGGCATGCATTATTGCAGTTCAACATTAAGAAATAAATATGCCTACACTTGTCCAGGAGAGCATCAGGCTTCTGTCTGAGGATTTGTCCATCCCTCCCATATTGCCCAAGGCCATTTTTGTTTGTTCTCCGGTTATTGTTGTTACAATAGTCCATACATACTGTCAAGCTGGAATTGAACTTCTCATTCAACTCTGGGGGACAGAGGTCATTCTCTTTTCATGTTAACTAAATCACATTCTGTATCCAACCAAGATTGCCAGTTGTGTTAAATTAAAGATAGAGATTCTTTTGCTAAAGGCAACTTATACAAGGGATTGTGCTGATACCTTTAAGCTGACTTCTTTTTAGAATTCTAAGTCACATTGAAATGAAAAGACTTGAAAGATAGGGTCACTGCATTAATGACAAATCCACAAGAAACATTCCTTCCTAAAACCCAATACCACCCTAATCTCTCCTTCTTTCACTGTAATGCAGCTCTGCAGCTGCACAGGCTCAATGACTGCACCTCATTTCAAAATGCTCTCTTACATACACAATTTCTCCTTGGAGACTTTTAATCTTGTGAGAAGTGACAGAATATTTTCCTTTCCACTGTAGGTTCAAAAGCAGGTGCTTTTATTTTCAGGTCATATGTGAAACAGATTGACTTCCTTAGAAAAATCATGTGGTATCAATTCCAACCAGAGCCTCACAAAGCCATATTATAGTGGGTCTTTCAAAGTACTTTTTATAACGAGAGCTTCTGGAGCTATCCATTGGAACGATATTAGTCATGCTACCCATTAGTCAATGAAATTGTGCATGGTTAGAAAACACACTAAGTCTCTGTAATTAAAACATTCCTGGAAGTGTATGGTGACTTTTTCCCTGTTATCTTTTATTCCCTTCTTGTGTCTCAGTGTTTCCATATGATGGATACCTACAGTAATGCTACATTAACATACACTACAGTAATGCTCTCATCTGAGGTTTTGAACTCTGTACCGAGTACGCTTTTCTGGTTTATTTCTGTTTGTTTTGTTGTGTTTTAGGTACAAAGGGATTGAACCCAGGGATGCTCAACCACTGAGTCACATTCCCAGCCCTTTTTATTTTTTTTTATTTTGAGACAGAGTCTCGCTAAGTTGCTCATGGCCTGGCTAAGTTGCCGAGGTTGTCATTGAATTTGCTATCCTCCAGCCTCAGTTTCCCATGCCACTGTGATTACAGGCATGTGCCACCATACCTGTATTTTTAATTTTTCATTGACACTTTTGGCAAGGGTGTTTGGTTGGATTACCCTCTGCCAGTTACTTTTTGGTAAATTGATTCATAGCTTTTGTCTGTTGCTTGTCTCTCCAGTTATCTATCCTTTTTTTTTTTTTTTTCTTTTCTGATGTTGGCAGTGTTCACTCAAACAGATATCACTCTTCTACACCTGTTTAGTTCAGTCTAACTCGGTGAAAAGAAAATTTGTCATGAATTGGGAAATTCAGCATGGCATGTATTATTTGTATTGTGATTTGAGTGGCAGCCGACTGACACTTAAAGAACAATTTATCTACCTGAATTGGACTAGACATCACTAATGCACATGGCTGATTGATTGTACGGCTTTAGTGGACGTATTCTTTATTAATGAGATTCAGTATGATTTCTAAAAAGGCTTTTACTGGGCAGTCATTTTCTCTCCCCCCTCCCCCATTTCTCTTTATCCCATTTAATCTGTTGAACAGTGTACACTGTTTTGAAAATGTGTTCCCCTGCTTTGTTTTTATCTGATATACCTAGGCTTTTTAAATAACTATGGGCTCGTTAAACAGAACAAACAAATTAAAAATAAGGATTGGAATTGAAACCGATTATAAAGGAAGCTGTAAAAATGAATTAAAATCCTACCAAGTTATTAAGAAGAAAAAAAGTAAAATTACATAAAAAAGAAGAAACAATCTAATAACAATATTTGACATTTGAAAAAAACTAATCTCTGGGAATGAATGTTTTTATTGGAAATGGGGTTATGCATCATGGCATTCTCTTCTAAACAAAATACATTCTTTTTATTGATATTGGGGAAGTTGGGATCTGCTGGGGTTTGGGAACTTTGAATAGGATTCAGGATCAACAGAAAAGTCATGAACTGCACATCTCTTAGCTCTGTTTCATCATCCAGAGGCTTCTAGACAGGAGAGAGCAACTCACACTGATTATGATCTTTTCCTCAAACACCTTAAAGGAAACGTAAGGATGAATTATTTCCGATTCTGGTCTCACCCAGAACAAATATCCCCTACTGTAGGATTTCAAACCTGGAATGGGGGAGGATAAAAGGCCTGTCATCCTCCTTCTTGTGAGAGAAGCATCTTCACATGCTCTAATCCCTATAGATATTTCCCCATTATCTTTTTAAAAAATTTCTCCATTACTGTTCATTATATTTGTAAATCACAAAAAGGCCTTGCTCCCCTAAATAAGACAAAATACCAGCTGCTAGGGACGAAAAATGTTCTCTTTATAATGACCTAGAAAACAACTTGCTTGACAAGTGATTTCCCATCTTGTTTTGTCATTTATCTCCAAAAAAAGTACTATTGTAATTGTGTTTTATAAACAGGCGCTCAAACAACTTTTTAAAAATTATATGTGAAATCTGACAATGTGCATCCTAGGAAGTTAAGCATTCCTTCAGGAAAATTCCTAAAACCTCAAGCTTCTCCATCCATGTATGATTTCTTTTTTTAAGGAACTGGACATGTCTGAGTCACAGTGACTGCACCAAGGAGTTAGAAGCAGGTAGACCCTTACCTCCAGACATGGGGCAGTGCAGACCACCATGGGTCCAGCCTCCACTGCATCCTCAAATCAAGATAAAGGGCAACATGCAACAGCATTTATAGTGTGACTCTAAAAATTCTTTGCTCTCCCAAAGGGAAATCAAACTACCAAGCACCAATAAAAAAAATTGTTTGAGATTTTAGCTCCTATAGATACAATGGTTCTATCACTGGAATTCATTATTTATATCACTCTTCAGTTATAGTCTAAATGGTATAGCAATTTCAAAGAAAGGTGTATTTCCATAAAGTGAAAATTTAATAATTCATGTGCCAAGATGGAAAACTTTCAAGGTAATTCCCTTAAAATATTTAGAAATTTATTAGCAAATTTCATTGTAAATATCACATGATATTACAGCTTCACTGTTCCCTTGAAAAGCCATCATTAGTGCACTGAATGAGCTCAAAACAATCTGCACTGACAAATGTTTAAAAACCTACTATGTGCAAAAAACAGCTTTCCTACTTTTGGAAGCTGGTTTAATAATTAAGATATACAGCCACAATTTATTGCATCATTTTAGAATCTATGCATATGCCAAAAGTTTCCTTCTGTCATTTTAACTATTTTAGAAAAAAAGAACAAAACATGTTTATAATAAGGTGAAACAAAATGATAATATAAAAAGGAAATCATATTTGGGGAATGGGTACCTGTATCATTTGCAAATGCTCAAAGCCATCAATCCCTTTTCCATACTGTTTTTACTGTAGGTGGAGCAGAACCCTTGCAAACATGGTGCCACATGTCATTATTAATGTAGCCACATTGTTTGATGAAAATGAAGATAATAATGACAGAAAAGCAGTAAAAGTAAGAATAATAATGATGCTAAAATCATGGCAGTTATCAAGTCAAAATAGCTGTATGTCTACTTCCCCAGTAGTTTTTCTGAACATTTATGTTGTATCCATTGCTTCTTTTAACAACTGAACAAAGTGAACATTGTTTCTTCCAACAACAACAACAAAAACAGTAAAAATTTAAGAATCAAGAAATTTTAATGGATATCACTAAAGCTAGCAAGTAAAGAAACCAAACCCATCTTGAACTTGGACACTGGAATCTCCTCTCTCCTAAACTCTGTTGCCTTCCATCCACACCCAACATTCCAAATTTAAGTCTTACAACAGGTCTATCAAAATACCTTCCAACTGAAAAAATGTCCTGTGAGCATCAATTGGCAAACTAATTATTTATGTCTCCATCATTGCCAAAAAGCCCTAAGTCAACATGACCAATGCTAATAATAACTGAATCCATCCGTTTCACAGCAATTTTCCTTTTTGAAAATGTCAGGCATTGTGTAGGCTTATGTCTGTCTCTTATCTGGCTTCTTGAATTACAGGAGGACTGTGAGCTCTGCCCTGAATTGTAAAGCCCCCGAGTGTGTGGATCATATAGCTCTTAGAATCATGATCTCCGACTTCACTAACTGCACAAAACAGAGACCTGCAGGCAATTGTTCATTTGCTCTGGTTAATCCAGACGCTTACCCTCCATTTGCTATTCAATGGATATAAAGTTTCATCTGCCCACTATGTAAAGTCCAGAGATCTACTGTACCACACTGTATCTATAGTTAATAATACTGTAGTGTACATTTAAAAATTGCTAAGAGGGTACATTTCATATTCATTTTTCTTATTGTAATAAAAAGTCTCTCCTCAAACAGAATGTATGTATATGACTTTTAGAGTTTTATAAGAGTATTTCAAATTTCTATTAAAATTTTTGATTTTATATCTACAGATTGTCAAAAATGAACCAGAAAATTTGAACAACTATTTTCAATCATCAGATACTTAAGAAACATCTCAAAATTAATGTGTGTAAAACCTTTCCCAAAACCTACTTCTTCTGCTGTCTTTCCCCTCTCAGTTTGTGGAAATAGCTTCCTTTAATGTGACTCTCACACCCTTTGTCCAATCTGCCACCAAATTCTGCAAATTCTACCTTTTAAAATGTATCTCCATTCCCACTACATCCAGCATTTATGTCACTCAGGTCCTAGCCTGGGTTTTCCCTCAGCCCAGTTGTTTTCACGGCTCCAAACTGCTGTGCCTCCTTCTGTCCTTGCTGCTGCCTAGAGCAGCCAGAATGATCCTCCTTGGATTCATCTCATCCAGTTCCACCCTGAGTTAAAACCAAATTTCCATCAGTAAACTCCATGCCCAGACCAATGGGCGCTGTCTCTGGCCTGAGTGAACATCCACCTCATTCTATTCCACCTGCTCTGTTCTGTTCCAGCCACAGTGATGTCCTTGACTTTTCTTCAACATGCCAGCAATGCAGACCCAGTACCATGACCTCTTCTCTTGTCAGTCCTTCTTCCTGGAAGCCCATTGCCCCAGACAGCTGCTTGGCTTCTTCCCTTACATATTTCAGGTCTTCACTCAAATGTGACATCCTCTGTGAGCCTTTCCCTAAGCAAAATCATTCAAGTTGTACTCTTTTATGACCCCGATCTCTAATTTATCACATTCTAATTTTGTATTTACTTGATTTTTGTCTGTTTTCCCCTGCTTCTGCCCCCGTCACTGTCACAACATTGTGAATCTCGTGTGGGCAAGTATTTTTTATTGTTTGGTCACTGCTTTAACCTTGAACACTTTGAACAATGCCTCACATATGATAAATGCTCAATAAATACTTAATAAAACTTCAAATAAAAAAATGGAATAGCTATACAACACATATAAACATCAACCTGAAAGAAAATTAAAAGTTTCCTTGGTGATGTTTTTCATTCAATGCTGAATCACTTCATTTCTTATTCAAACATCAGAATATGCTAAGTGGTATACTTAGCTCCAAATCAAAGACAAAATGCAATTTACTAATTAAAATAATGGATTTTAAATGCTGGCCTTTTTTGCTTTTTTATAAAAGTCTTCCTTGTACATCTTATTCAAAGTGCTTTTCTTTAAAAAAAAAAATGTGATCTTTTTTTTTTTTTTTTCGTCTGCTTCCCGGCAAGCTAGTTATATTCATATTCTAGCATGGACATGAATATTCTGTTATTTGTTGCAAATATGAGCATTACTGAGAATAACTTTTAACTGGAGGCAATTCTTTCAAGCAGAGATTCATCTTTGGGGGGGTTGATTTGCCTTCTATCAACTCATGATTAAATTAATTTCAAGGCAACCCATACATTTATAATGGAGACATTTTCTTCAGGCTACCTCACAGTTGGACAGAAGGCTTGGAGCGATTTTATTAGCATGCTCAGGCTCCACTTTAGCCGTTTCAATAGTTACATTAAACCTGTTCTCCCAGAGACACCGCATTTTTAGTCACAAAAAGAAATACCCCTTGACTCCTAGCCTTGATCCACAATGGTTTTTCTTATCTGTTTTTTTAAAATATTTTTAAAAAGCCATCAAAATTAAAACATTGAGAATATCCTTCAATACCCTAACCAACAAAAGAAATAGCCCTAGAACAGAGAACATATAACCATCTCTAAATATTTAACAGTAGTTCTAAGAGAAAGATTACCTTGAAGTGTCCAAAGGGTTTCCTCTAAATCACTCAGTTGTCACAGGACTGGGTATGTGGAAGGTTCACTTTTCGCAGAGTTTTGTTCTTGTGCTGACTAGCTCATATGCAGCTGTATTCTGAAAAGCCCCTCCTCTTGCCAACATCTGTCTATTTATTTGATATGTTGAACAGGCACTGTGCTTCTTAGAACGTAAAGTAAGCGCAAGGTCCAGGCTATAATTAAAGTTCAAACAACCAGCAATACAAAGAGCTCTAGAAGAGGTATGGGAGGAGAGTGTGGAGGAGGCTTACCTGGAGAGGAGACTTAACCACCCCCCGCCCCCCATGCTGCCTCTAATCTGTCCTGGTAGGTGACTGAATGAGAAGTCAAGGATCACCACCATTACAAACATAAGCATAAGGTAAATTGTACGTTGATGAGTTCTGAAATTCAGATTAATGACCTTAGGGCAGTTAGTGACCTCTACTGAAAACACGAGGCCAGCAAGAGAGATGCCACATTTGCATGGAAGTGTCCTTAGATACACGTTCAACAAAATTATTCACTTTCATCACCAGCACTCAAAAATATATAAATTAAGCTATTAAGAATCAGTTTCACAAATATGGTTTCTGCCTCAAAAAAAGAGGAATCAGTGAGGGATGGATAAAGCAAGTTTTTGAATTTTCTCTTCTAATCATATGATTCTATGAATAAGAACCTCCCATGCATTTGGTACTATGATCAAAATTACTCCCACGCTTAAATATATTGTTTAGCATTGACAAAGACAATCCGGATGCACAATTTTAACATAAAAACAAGCAAAGCAGCTTGTGGCCCTCTGAAATGATTAATAAAAAAGTGATTTGAATTAATCACAAACACACGAGGAAGCCAAAATTAGAGAGGGTTATTAAGATACTGTCTGCTGTTTAATCTCGCCCCTTATCAACACATTAACCTTGTTTTCTCTGCCTGAGCACTAAGTCCTACAGAAAATTAGGTCAGAAACTCACATCAGATCAGATCAGTGGAATCATTGCGTGCAGCCAGACCCTGAGGAGCTGCAGCTTTGAGTTTACTTGTGGATGGTGTGGCTAAGAGCTTTTTCCTGTGCTTGGAGAAGCAGGGGACCTGGGGCCAGCTGCAGAGCACTTCCCCACCATACTCTAAGTCTGGCTGTACAGAATTCCTAACATTTGAGCACTGTGTTTCTGAACCTTTGTTCATTTAACTCTCTTCAACCACCTGTGCAATGATGCTTCAACACCTCTTTTCATATACATATAGGATGCTTCATTTTTTCTACAAATCCCCAAGGAAAACAAATCCAATGAGATTAGGTATTTGTGAACAAAGTAGCGATTTGAGCTGCACCCAATGAGCACATCATTCACTAAACTGCACTCCAATAAATGTTCCCGACTTCCACAGTCTTCTGCCACCAATCATGGTATGATTCCAGAAACCACAGAAATCTAAAGATTTATGTTACAGCTAATATTTCTCCAGGAGCTCTTAGTGTAATTATGTGTTTGGGGAAAGAAATCATTTAAAATAATAACCAGTTCACTACTTTGTCACAACCATTTGCTTTTGGGGAAGCAACGTGTTAATAAAATAAAGGCAAATATTTTTATTTTTTCTAATGACCCAAAGGATGAACATGATTCTCTATGCAAAACAGAACTCTGAAACCCTCAAATATAAATAACTTTCAAATATACCTACTAATAGGAAATCGCGTGTGTTTTTTAAAGAGAAGCTGTAAGTAATCTAATTCCATTTCTGACTGTCACTTTTAAAGAGGAAATATAACCTCAGATAGATCCCTTGAGGGCATCCACAGGGAATAGAAACGTTGCTAATCAGCCTAAGTAGTCCTTTGTGTCAAAACCACTTTGCTAAAGTCTAGAGCTGTCTTCCAGACTCGCAATGTTTAGGGAAATTTCACTAATGTAGCATTTGCATTATCAGGGGAAAAAAAAAAACATCCAGCCCCTTTCCTATAATAAAATTATTGTCAGAAATATATGTTCTGGGAAAAAATTTTAGTTTCAGGGATATTTCCTTGTTTCCAAAATACTATGACCAATAAAAAAATGGAGATGGTGCAGGGGCTGGTTCCAGAATTCAGAAAGAAAATATATTTGAAGGGAATCCTAAATGCTAATCATACTTTGGGTGTGTAGGATCATCTTTTGATTGGCCATAACCTTCAATGAATATCCTGACCCAATGGCCTGAACACAAGATTGCTCATAGTGAACGTCCAGGGGACCTAACAGGTACATGAAGGTCATCCTTACAGAATACAGCCAGACTCTGTTCTCACTGGTCAGTTCCCTTCCTATTGGCTGGTCTCTGAGCCAAGTCAATGATTCAGTACACTCTCAAGCCTGTTTCTTACTTTTCCCCTACTCACGGTGACAAATAGGATTTTGTAATCCATCTAGAGTGAACTTAGTTGGAAGCTATGGGTTTTGCATGCTTGTTTTCTTATAGTTTTTTTTTAATGAAAAATTAATTTCATTTAACAGTGCCTGCACAAAACCATTAGGATTTTAAAAGCAGAAAAGATGAACCACAGAAAGAATTTTTTTAAATTCCCCATTAATTTTTCCGCCTCTTAAGTCTTTCTTTCACACCAAATGTTATTTGGAGCTGTTAAGAAGAACACTAACAGAATCACTTTTTATTTATTTAGTATTTTTCACCGAACCAGCTTTTTCAGTAAAATCCCATGTGAGAAATGGAAGTGAAGGCATAAGAAAGTTAATAGTGACAAGGGGCTCAAGTTTGTTTAAAAATAAGGAATTGGGCTTAGAAAGTCTAAGTGACTTAGATTGTTGAGAAAGCGATGAGGATATTCTCTTTCTAAGAGCTCAGTGTTTTAAGCTTGCCAGCTTCAGCACAAAAGGCATTTCAGCACATATGTGATCCAGAAGGTCAATCATATGAAATCCTATTTCCATTTTTTAAGCAATCCTTGGAAGTCTGCACATTTCTGAAATTGCAACTGGCATATTTCACAGAGAATTATCATCAATGCCTTTTCAAGGTCAAACATCCTTCCTCTTTAGAATTTTGGCATTTATAGCCTATATATTAAATCATAGTATTTATTTTAAAAGGCATTCAGGAGAGACATTAAATAAGTTTAATTAATTATACTGTGTTCATTAATGCCATGTTGAATTTTCTTTACTTAACATAAACTGCATGGGAAAATATATGACAATATGTGTTAGATTTGGCTGAGAGTATTCTGCATCTGTTACCATTTCTGGAACCCCTGAACACCTATGTAAGGCTTTGGACTCTCTCAAAGAATTAAAAATACATTTCTTATTAGAAAAGTTAAGTCATCTGAAATGTATGTTAAGGGGACAAAAAAAAAGATTATTATTACTTTCAAATTGTCAAAATCTCAGGACACTGGTTGCCTTGTGAATAAAATAAAACTGAATTTGTACATTACTATAAATGCTGAGACTGCACCACCTGATGAGATACCCTCTCCCTAGGCAGTGCCAGAGGTCTTTAAGCCCCGCTCCTCTTACCATCCAACCATAGCTTATCTGATTTCTTTCTCTTTTCTCTGGGTAGCTGTCTCCCCCAATGATATCCAGAGACATCTACGCCCTAATGCTGTGCATGATTTTGCTTTGGGGGTGGTGAGGCAGGGGAGGACAAAGGAAATAATAAAAGCATCAACAATTTTGGAAAGGCTCTAATAGTATTCTGAGATATTTGTACTTTCAACAAAAATTTCAGAAAAGGATGTGGGGTAGGGCAAATGAGAGAGAGCAGAAAGAGTTGTAGAAAGCATCTACAACTGTACTGCATCTTTCCATTCCTGGCACATGTAACAATTACAAGGACACTAATGGACCGTCCTTTGGGCTACGACTGACCTCGCTCAGGACTGTCTCCTGTATGTCTGCCTGTTATTTCTACCATTAACATCCAATCTTACCCTGTGATTGCCTTTGAGGTGAGGGGTGAGTGTGGGTAGTTCCCAGGGAGTGAGGCTCACTGCTGTGGGCAATCACCGTGGATTGCCTTATCCACCCGGGCACAAAACAGGCTTGCAACCTTGGGTTATCTTCTCAGCACACTATTTTCCAACCAGAACTTGTCCTTAGCCTCAGGCTCCTACTTCTACTTTCATTCTGCAGCTTTAGCTGTACGAAGCTTTGGGAAGGCAGGAAAACAGCACTGTTCAGTAATTTGGCCCTTCTGCCTCTTTTTCCACTACTTATTCTCAGATGTCCTGGTTTTCCAACACATTTCTCTTCTAAAGTTTGGCTCCTGATTTAAGTTCGTGCTATGGCCTTAGAGGACCAGGTAGAGGCCTTTCTAGGGTTAGTTTTTAGCCTGTCATTCACTCGTCACTCATTCATTCATCCATAAGCTAGAACACCTTTTCTTTTACCACGGGGCGGTATGTGCTTCCCAACTACTCAAGGACATGCTCACAGTAAATCTTCTTCCCTAAGTCACCAATGTTTCCCTTTCCATGGTTTCATTTATACCAACATATAGTTTTCTTGCTTCCTACTGAAACAAAATTAAAACAAAACAAAACCATAAATCACACTGGCCATGCAACTACTATAATTGTTTTGCATTTTTTGACTTTGAAAGTCCTCAAAATAGTTCTCTATATTTTGCTTCAATTCTCTTCTTATTTTTCTTATGAACATAATTCCAGTGGGCTTTGTCCTCCCAAAACACTGTTCTTATTAACACCAAATTGGTAAAAGGCAACAGTGACTTTCCAGGCTTCCGTGTATTTGATCTATCTGCAAAATCCCTCTTCTCCAATCATTTTTTACTCCTCTTGGAGGTGTCTTTCCCTTTTGTGGTTCTTCTGCCCTCTCACTAATTGTAACTGCACTTACACTAGATACTTTTGCTGGCCCCATTAAATGAGCAATTAGATGCCCCAAGAATGAGTTCTGGGTTCTTTCATCACCTCTGTCTAAACGTAAGTACTACTTCTCTCCTCCAGGCTCCTGGGTGCTAAACCTATAGAATCAGGCTGTCACATTTATACCTCTGGCTTTGATTTCTACCAAAACCCCCAGATTCTTTCTCCAACTGTCTGTTCAGACTCTCCACTTGGGTCCTTAAAAGGCTTCACACAATTGACCTTCACAAATATGTTCCAACAAGGTGAGCAGGAGCTCCCCAATAATTGACCCTAAACTTGCTCATCATTAAGTCTTTGCCATTTCATTAGGTGAAAACATTATTGTTCAGTCTAAGCAAAATCAAAATAAAATAGAAAACAAGAGAACGAATCTTTGCTTCCTCTACCAACTCCTACATTCACCAATCAAATAATTCAGATGTTGCTTGTGTTTTGATTATTTTATACCAACTCTAATGTTAGCATCCTAGTCCAAATCACCATAAGCTCTTACCAATTAGCATATAACATGAGGGATGATTTTCTTCCTATTTTTTTTTCTTTTTTCCCCCTCTATTCTCAAACTGAGAGTAGTTCAATCAGCTTCTGTTTAGGAGGTGGGGTGATGGGGAAGTAAATGTGCTCAGATCATTTGGCTGCTTTTCAATTCAATGTGTGTCCTGAGCTGTCTTTATTTTCATGCTTTCTATTATAATTCTGGAAAGTATTGCTTATTAATCCAGTAGAGACCAACTCAAAGTTCACATAATTCGGTTTTCCAGACCTCACCTATGTAGTGACAGGGTTTCACCATGTCTCCATTTATACAAATTCTTGCTTTGTGTGTCTTGGACTTTCAACTTCCTCTGCACTGTTGGTTATGCGTCTTAGAACACCTGACAGTAAGCCATCTAAAAATTAGCCATTTCTGTTATTAGTGTCTATAGATCTTTAGATAGAAATATACTGAATATTATTAAGGAAACAGGAGATGTTAGTATGGATAAATATAGTATTATGGAGCCCATGTATGCCCTGTAAATTCTAATAGAATGATTCAGCAAATAATTTCATTTATATGTTTATAAAAAGAAGTAGTTGTTGAGTTTTAACACCAAAATTAGGAAACTCCAGATTGTAGAGCTGAAGTTACTTAGAAATCATGTTGGCCATTATTTCTGTTTAGAATTTTGAAAAACTCAAATTTGAAACCAAAGTAAAATGCTCACCTACAGGAGACCATCAGAAATAGTCTGAGTGGGGAGGGGATTCTTAAGGGCATTTAGGTGTGAGAAATGATAGAAATAAAAACCAACACAGTCCCCAACAACAAGTGAATTCATTTTAAAGATTAACATGTGCATTGTGAAAATGTTTATCAACTACATAATTGTGCAAATATTTTTAGACCTAGTAATAGAATACATTCCCATTTTAATAGTCCACAAGAATATACTCTTTCAAAATAGTCTTCCACAACACTTCTTTCTAGTGTTTTTTCTAAACTGTCTCTCATATAAAATTAATTTTCACAAAATATTGGAGTGACACAATCTTACTCTTAGCTTAGTTCCCTATAAGCATAAATAACTTATCTTAAAATAATATTTTATGTCATAATATTCACACAGACTATACAAAATATTAATACCAAATTAGAGGAAAAAAATCTAGCATGAAATACAAAAATAGCTTATTTTCAGTTACCTGGCTAACTGATGGAATTATTTCCTATGTTATATTTTTACATTTAGCAAATAGATTCACTGAAGAAGCAGGAATCCATCAAACACAACAGGTGTGTACATGTACCATGGGCAAATATATGCTTAAAACACTAGCATTCTCTTGAAAAACCAAAACTTATTCCTTCTTTTGGTGCCTGTGCCCCAGGACACTTAACCTCAATTTTCTTTGTTTGTTTGTTTGTTTGTTTCAAGGGATGAAACCCAGGGGCACTTAACCACTGAGTCACATCCCTAGCCCTTTTGTTTTTTTTATTTTGAGACAGGGCCTTTCTTAGTTGCTTGGGGCCTTGCTAAGATGCAGAGGTTGGCTTTGCCTCAGCCTCCCAAGCCTCTGGGATTTGAAAGGCTGCAATGCTAGGCTTATTAGCTTGGAGCTGTTAGGTTTTGCACCATAAATATAATTCATTTGAACTAACCTAGGATAGTTGGTACCAAACAAGAGATGGAAGAGCCGTTAAATTCATCCGAGAGCACACACTGAGGATTCCGCCTCTTCCAGAGGCCATCAAAGGCTAATTATTGTTGATATTTGGTCATATTTTGGGGAGAAGATGATCCTTATATTAAGGTAAGTGCAATGAACAAAGGCCCTTAAGGTGGGGTTTCACATCAAACTTTAGCTATTAGACGGGTTGTGTGTTCTCTTGTGCTCTTCCCCACAGGTTGTTGAGCACGATCCTTAATTTGGAGGAAGCTGAATTCTTTCCAAGCCTTTCTGAACCTCCACAAGCACCACACACATGCAAGTAACTTGTAGCTAAGGGAAGAACCCTGTCAGCAGGCTGGCCGGTGGAGCTGCCACTGTCACCTCCCCTCATCAAGTCCAGCCAACTCTGAGAGCCCTTTCTTGACCAGGTGATAACGTCACAGCCCAAGCAGCACTCACAGACTCCCTGGTGTGCAAAGCCCAGATCATGCTTATTATATTTACCGCTTTATGGCTTCTTCCTGTCTGCGGCGTTTCTCATTCTTCTCCTTCAGGTAGGCCAGGTTTGTTTCATTTCTCAAGCGATCGTTCTCTCGGGCAATGTCAGAGGCATTCTGAATCACTAGGCCGTCATATGCCTTCATCCCCATATCCTCAATGTACTGCAGAAAGGTGTCCAGAGCATCCTCCTCTGGGTGAGCGCTGGTCATCTTGGAGGGTATCATGCAGAGGGAAGGTTCCTGCAGAGTCAGAAGATGTCACAAGTTCAGCACAGGTGAGGACAAAAGCAAGCTTCAGTGTCCCTGACCTGTGTCTGCCAAGTCCCCAATGATTCCAGCAGGTCCACTTGGAGAAAACATCTCCTTGGACATTACATTCCTCTAGAGTATTTGAAGAATTATTAAGTAAGTGTCACCTGGCTACCCAATACTCCCTCATTAACAGGACCAAGGTCAAAGCTACTAGACTAAGAGATGATATGAATGTGAGAATTTCTGTGTATGAAGATAGCCATTTGGTTTACATAATTAAAGTCATATTTCATTTTTCAAAAATGTGGGGGAGTTTTGTTTGTTTGGGTACTGGGGATCAAATCCAGGGTCACTTTACCACTGAAGTACATCTCCAAACCTTTTTTATTTGTTGAGATAGAGTTTTGTTAAATTGCTGAGGCTAGCCTGAAACTTTTGATCCTCCTGCCTCAGCCTCCCCAATCACTGGGATTACAGGTGTTTGCCACCATGCTCAATAAAAAAAGGGTTCTTATACCAATAAGACATAGCAGACACAAGTTTCATTTAGTACTCACTGTTGTAAGTATTTTTCTGTGATATTTCATATAAAAATAAAGTTTTATTTGGGAAAAAAACTTTTGTGTTATATGTGTTATTCTTGAAGTTTTAAAATAAAATTTATAAATCTGAATTATTCATACAAAATATAGCAATCAAAGACATTTCTAGTATAATTTCTATAGGACATAATCCATTTGTGGCCCCCTACTATTTTCCATAATGGTCCTCAATAACTGCTTCATATTATAACTTAGTTTAACTCAAATGCTGTACATCACCAGGATCTCACTAATCCTGGCCAGTTCAGTAACTCCAGCAGTGATAAATTGTTATATCATTGCTACCTGAGATTAAAGACTTGAGCCACAGAAATGATTTTTTTTTTTTTGGAAACAGGAATTGAACCTAGGGACACTTCACCACTGAGCTACATCCCCAGTCCTTTAAATTTTTTTTTTTTAATTTTGAGACAGGGTCTTGCTAAGATGCTTAGGGCCTCACTAAATTGCTGAGGCTGGCTTCCAACTGTGATCCTCCTACCTCAGCCTCCAGAAGTGCTGGCATTACAGATTTCTGAGAGATCAAAATCATGTCAAATCAAAACAAAACAAAACAAAACAAATTTTAAAACCATCGAACTTTCAATCAGTCCATTCTACTCTCACCTATAAAATGATGGTAGTAATAACTCCTACCTCCTGCTGGTATGAAGGTTTAGAAGGTGAAGACTGAAGATTTTAGAATGGAATTCAACAACAGTGTGCAGGTCAAGTTAGATCATGCCATAATGCAGGTGTAGGGAGAAGAATGGCAGCAACAGTAATGTTAACTGGATGAGTGTGGATGTGTGAATGGAGGGAGGGGTGAACGGAAGAAAGAAGGGAGGAAATGCAAGCAAGCTATGAAAGCAGCAAGCCTTGATGAGGAGCTGTCCAAATCACTGAAGCCAGGGGTCAGAGAAACTGTGCTTTATGCAAATAAAAATAGATGCAAAGTTAAATTAATTACATCCCAGTGAGTGCTCTTTTATTTTAATAAAGCTTACTGGTCTTTGATTGCAAGTTCACTGTTATATAGAAAACAGGTATGTTTCAATTAGATTGAAAAATCAAAAGCAAAACCAATTAACAAGGGGAAAATGATAGCCATTGAAAAGTTTTAAATTAGTTTATGCCTTTTATTTTCTTCAAAAAATCATAAAAGGGGTGTTTTGAAAGTATCAGTCCAACTATTTAGTGTAAAAGTCCCAGACTGCATTTTCATCACAAATCATTTTTATTCTGGACTTTTTAACAAGTATAATCATGTTTCACAACCTGGGTTGTAGCTATGGAAGTTTTACTTCTTATTAAAATTTATTAGCATTACAGTGGCCAATCAATCCGTATTTGAAGCCCATCCTGAATTTAAGGATTTCCTCCACAATCTAAGATTTTTCTTTTTTTTTTTTTAACCTGGAGGCTGGCCTTGTTTATAGACTAATGATTTTTTGGGCTATGTTAAATTTTTATGATACTTTGTTTGGTTTTAAGCCCTAGTGGGTTGTGGGATAGAGACATTTTTTAAATGGTCTTTTAATTCCAACTATGTAATGTAATTGAATGGTATTTTAATATCAGTTCACCAGATTAGATGCTTATGTGGTAGACATACTGCAGAAGAGGAAATTACTACTATAAATGATTGTCATTTCAGGGAGAGGATAAGAAAAAAATATTTCTTAGAGAATTAAAGCATTACTATTATTGGAAATTTACTTCTACCCCACATTCAGCATGAGATATGCCTGGATTTTAAAAAAATCAGCATAACTTTATGGCAATTAATTTTACTGAAGTTAAACAAGCCAAGTCATTATTACAAGGATGCTAGAGATAATGCCTCAGGCTGGAAATGATCACTCCCACTCTACCCTCTAGCAACACTGTATATTTCCCAGTTTCATGAAGCATTATTATCCAAAGGTTTTTACTTTTTCCCTAAAGTTTTCCTCCGACCCCGATAACACCAGTTATTCTGATAGTTTATATATTCTAATTCTTAACAAGGTTGATTGTTTACTTCTGAACATTATCTTTATTAGTGGTCTTTCAACTTGCTTGGACTTTAAATTATTTTTTTCTGAGATAAATATTAAGTTTTGAAATGGTGATGAAAACTTTTGAAATAAAAATAAACTCTAACATCTAGTAAAACTTCACAGTATGAAGATAGATGGTCCTGCGACTTGATTCTAGAGAAGTATTCCATTCCATTATTATTCATTTATTCAGGGAGGTGTTGAGCACCTGTTGAGAACCAGGCACTAAAGAAGGCAGAACTCTGTCCTAGATGTCCACACTGCAATAGAGAAACACCATCAATGTCTGCACAGATGTGTGATTAGGACACAGATCCAGGTGAACTTCACTATTTGGTCATGCATGCTTTATTGTCTCCATTTTTGAGGAGATAAGCAAGGAATACTTCAATAATCACAGGTAGTCTTCAAACATGAACTAGAACCCTCTCAGTGTTCACGAATCAATCACACGTTCCTGTTTACTTCTCCCTATGCAAAATGCACTTTGTGATGTGGGGTTCTCTAGGTCCAGGAAGGCAGAGATGAGAAGTCTGGAAGGCAAAATAGGATTTTCCCAACCAAGGAGTTTCTAGATCTATGACTTGTGTAAGTTAACTGACATCTTTAAGCTCCAGTTTCCACGTTAAAAAGAAATTTTTAAAAAATGGTATTGGAAGTCACTCATGTTTTTAAGATTCAGTTACAAAATGCAAATGTACTCAATAAACATGATCATAACTATTAGTAACACAATTATTAGATGCTTTTCCCAATTCTTAAGTGTACACGAGATTATATTTAGTGGTAGCATAACTCCTCAAAGTAAAAATGATTTTACTTCGAAACATAGGTGAGTAGATTATTTTGTACAATTTACTTCTTTAACCACATATGTGCAAATGGAGGCCCAGATACATCTTAATCAATTTCCCCACTCGGCAAACACTTGTGGTCAGACTACTAATCCATTGTCCCCCTTTGTCTACCCCTAGAAAACTAGGGCACTGGGACCTATGGACAATAATACTCTTTCCATCTCCCAAAACCTTGGACTCCACCTTTCCAGCAAAAGGGTATTTTTCAGGCAAATGATCTCTGAGTGAATAGATTCAAGGCCTCCCTAAAGAAAAGCAAACCTCATGTTAATTGTTGACTTCATTTAAACTACAATTTGATGCAATAAGAATCCACAGTCAAAGCAGGATCATAAATCTGTTCATCCCAGAAATGGCTGAGATGGGCGTGGAGTAAAATACGTTCTACACCAGGAAGTCCTGGCTGCAGTGTGGCTGTGGGATATTAAACCAAGTCCACTTAGGCTCCATGTAGAGGAGCAATTCACAAAGGCTTATCTAGCACCCATTGTCTAATTTGGCATCATAGGAGACCCTACTTGATGAGAAGCAAAAGAGGCATCTCTTCCAGGTAGAATATTTGGATATAGCTTAACAGGAAAAAAAAAATCTGCTCCCCTAGACCTCTAATTTCTGCATGGAGTAGTAAAAACTAAGAGGGTGAGATTAAAGGGGAACATTTGTTTTTTGGTGGGAATCTCTTTTAAATGAAACAGGATGTGTCTGCATCCATTTCTGTTCAAACTGAATTTGATTCTAGCCCCACCTCCCTACACTCATGGAGCATTGGTTAAAAACGTATCTGTGGTCTTTATGCTTTAGAATGCACCATAGTGATATCCCAAGAGTACAGTGCTGCTTCTGTTTCTTTGTGGCCAACATTTATAATTCATGTCAGGGACTCTTTTGAGAAAGGACCTAAAATGACTGGGTCAGAATCCCCACAAAATCCTCAGATAACTTCACATCGTCCTTTTATGCCTTTCCTCCACTGTTGTGTTCTGCATTCAAGAGACAATCCTGTTGTTTAACCTTTAGATTAAAACATGGCCATTCTTATAAAAGCTACAGCTATTGGCTTAAATTCAACTGGAGAACTAACTGTTTAGCTTTATTTTATTTTATATGTTCACTTTGTTACTTATATTCTGTTGACCACACCCTTCACAAAGAATACCTTGTTCCACTTCCCAAGATAATAAATTTCACTCAACTCAGCAAAGATGCATTTTAACTGGTGGTATTCTTACCATATCCTAAACAGTAAGCATTTAACTTTGTATTGAGTTAATAACCTTATTATTTTCTTTTTTTGCAAAGCCATAAATACTTCTTTCCTGTTATTAACCTAAAGCTGAAAGCAACATTACAACTATTCCCACAAAAAATAAAACTACCCATTTCATACACATGTGGAACATAAACTAAGTGTGTCTGAATGGAATCCATGGAAACATTAAAAAAATGAAATTCACTTCCTATCTTCTTTCTATAGCTACTGCTTCCATCCAGGGAATACAAAAACCTAAGGTACTCTATGATCCTTAGTGTTGAAAAGCAAAAACCTAAGGTACTCTATGATCCCTGTCTCTTA
>NW_026000005.1:41575361-41625237 GCF_001458135.2 Marmota marmota marmota | reverse complement strand
AAAAAAAAAAAAAAAAAAAAAAAAAAAAAAAAAAAATAGGGAGCTTTTTTGTGAGAAATATGTGTACACAAAAGAATTTAACAAAGATCATGCATTTGTGTGGCATATCCCCTTTGTCAATTAAGGTATACATTGAGTGTAGTCCTAATTTATAGTACATGCCATCAAATCAGGTCAAGCTTGAATTTCCCCATCACAGAAAGTTTTTGATATGTTATAGGCTGTGTAAAGAAAAAAAATGTACAAAAAGAAAAAAAATCCACATGCCAGCTTTCCTCTTATATATACTTAAGCATTTTTCCATTTGCTTAAAATTCAGAACAAATCTTCCATTAGTACAGTTTCATGCATTTTGATATCAACCACTCTAGCTCCATAAGGACAGATGTAGACAGATTTGTCCACTGATCTTATCAGGCACAGTCTTACTGTGGCCCTTTCATTTTTATTTACCAAGAACAGAATTATGTACGTACTATTATCTGAGTTTACTCATCACTAAACTTATAGGTATGGTTCCTTTTTTGTTTGTTTGTTTTTTAAGTGTTTGCCCAGAATTTCTGAAATGAAGTTGTTCTCCATCTGAAACTTTGATTTCTCAAGATATAGAGTCATCACAACGCCCTTAACCTGAATATGTGCCACCTGTACTTTGCAGTGGGGAAATAAAACACTCTAGCTTGGGAGAAAATTGCTTCCTGATACTTAAAGTTCCACAAGAAGCTTTTTGAATTTTTAGGCCACAGTTAAGCCCACAAGATAATCTTAGGACTAGAATAAAGAACAATTTATTTATTTTTTGCTATTACTATGCTATTCAATAAGCATGAAAACCATAATACAAGGGGATACATTTACCAATGGACATTTTCTTCTTTATTTCATATTTATGTTTTCATTTTATTTGCAGATGGGAAAGTTCCCTAGTCTTTGCCCTTTATATATTTCTGCAGTTTTTGAACACCTGACTTAATGCTGTATGGAAGATATTAGAATTTCAGTTATTAAAATTTGATTTTCCCTCTCACTCTAATCATTGCATCTTCCCTGAGATAGAAAATCCTATTTTGCCTATTAGTATTGATCCAGTATAAGTTTCCCAAGGCAATTTCGACTAATTTTGTTGTTGTTCAGCAGAAGAGAAGACTCTTGTACATTCTGTGCATGCACTAAGATCAATTTGAAAACACATTGTGAGTGAACATTTAAGTATTTAAGTAATCAGCCTTCATATACATATGGAACATGTATATGCACACTGATCTCTGAAATTTGCTGACTTCACACAGTAGGATCAAATCAACAGACTAGATAGTCTAGTAATAACCCATAACCTGTGTAAATTACATCAAACTTGTTTTTATGATAAAATCTTATAAAACATTAGTGCTATAATTCCACTTTGATTATGCTCAAAATCCTCTCCCCAACTCCACACATGGTCATGCTCATTTTCTCATTCTCAGTGTCATCAAAATGCAGCTGTTCTGCCCAAAATGGGAAATGTTGAAGTTACAACCAAGAAAGCTTGCTGAGGAACTACAAAGGCACTGATTGCTTTTTTCTCAGAAAGCAAATTACTTTGCAGTGAGTTCTCTACTATCTCCCTTCCCCAAATGGGCAAAATGGGCATAAAGCATGTAAATGGAGCAGCATCACAAATCGAATATCCCCCCAACTTCCAGGTTGTCATGGTGGCCTGCCGCTGGTCTAAAGAGATTGCACATTTCCACTAAGATAAGGGCTTGTGCAGAGTGCTAGTGGCTAAGGTACTTTTTGGAGCCTTGAGCCAATGGATTCCAGACGCTTACAAGGCAGTATTTGCAAAGTAGATACAGTCCGTTGTATAAATTGCTGACGGGAGCTACAACAGAAACCATCTAATTGCATTGGAAATCCATGATTGATTGATGGATTTTAAACAATAGTCAACCATCTTTTCTCTGGGATTTTCACACCTCTTCTCCCTCTAAATTTAACAAATGCTTCAAGTTCTTGGACTTCCTTTTGTCCTTTGCAAAGTTGGAACATTTTCCATCAGGTTTGTTTTCACTAATTTTCTCAACTGCTTATGTCCTTCACAGAGTTCCTGTCCCTGCCGAGTGGGATAGCATATGTTGCACTTTCCACAGAGAAACAAAGTAACTTCTGCATGTATGGCTTCTGTTTTCTCATTAATTCGTACAGTTAGCACTTAACAATATAACAAAACAAATTGAAGTATTGGTTAAAATATGAAATGTTAGGAAAGGAGTTAATGTTTTATTACTTTTTATTCATTATTTCACACTACTTGGTTATAAATTCTTGGATGTTAAAATGACTAAAACATGTAACCTCTTCAAATGAATATCCTTTTTATAAAACTACATTTATTACAAAAAATAGTTTTCCAATACCAAAACAAATTTATGACTTCCCAATAAGAATAAATAGCATTTTTAATGTAACAATTCTTCCAGATATGGAATACCTGCATCTCTTGTATTTTACAACATCACTTGGTAGTTGGAAAAATTAGAATGGAAACTCTTCCACAAAATAAGTAAATGTCCTAAGTAAAACCAAAAGTTCTGCAGAAAATATTTAAACTCATGAAAGCTTCCTGATACTGACTGAAAATACATTTCTCAAGGAGGTTTAGAATTGATCAGTCAGGAAGAAGCAGTTTCAGTTTGGTGTGTGTCTGGTAGTTTGGTTTTTCTGTGGTGTTGTGTCTCTTTTGAGAATGCAAAATTGGTTTCTCAGTGCTGGCACAAATGTGCTCAGAGACTGTTGTAAAATATTTATGGTATGGAATAGTGGGTAAAGAGCTAGCATGCACAACTTGAATGCCAATTAATACCCTGGAAAATATTTTCAATGCTTTTAATAATTCAACGTGGCTTATTTTACTAATGAAAATCTCATTTAACCATTTCCATGGTAATGTAACTCAGTGGGAAAATGAGTAAAAATAGCCTGAGGCTCATTGGATGCCTTGGCTTTATTTCTGCTCCACCTAATAAAACATGCAAACTTCAGCATTAAGTATCCCTAACTAAAACCCATTCCATTTCATAACCTGGTGGCTTGATCTATTTAGTTTTAGGTTCAATCAGCATGCTTAGAGAATCAGAACAATGAAATACATACCAAAATTTAAGTCCCCAGGGAGAGCTAAGTGCAATAATCAGAAGGTGACTTCTGTGTGTCAGAGCCCTCTCACGGTGGATCTCAGGGCAGTTCTGTAGGAGTAATCCAGCACCATAAGAGACAGACTTGTAGTTCAGCTCAGTTTTTCTTCAATGAAAGTGCATTGTGTCTGCTTGGGGAAAGTGTCGAATCCAAGATTCTTCATCACTAGAGATCAGAGCGTTCTTGATGTTCTTCCTATCAGATAAAATGGCCTTTAAAGTTTGCTAGGAAGATGCAGTGGCAGAAGACAGGTGCTGGCTTCCTTACATCGACATTCAGAGAAAAGAGGGCATAGCTAATGGGTGGGGATGAACACACAGCCCCTCTCCTGCCAGGTCCAGCCGGGAAGAAATTGGATGATTTTACCCACTTTGCTACACAGATGATTACAAGATGCAAGGCAATCACCAGGCTGGCTAAGGTCCCTCATTTGATTATATTCTGTGAAGACAAAAATAAATGAAAACCAAAATCAGAAAGATCCTTTCTAAATGTCTCCTTTCGGCAAAAATGATGCTCTTTCTCATTGCCACTTACATACAGAAGGGTTGGGGCAGCCTAGCTTGTGGCAATGTCCCTCCCCCGTGACAACCCGCTCTCTCTCTCTCTCTCTCTCTCTCATTCTCTCTCTCTCTCTCCACTCCCTCCCTCCCTGCCCATGACTCCCTCCCTGCTTCTCTCTCTCCTCTCCAGCTGCCTTAGTCTGTTGATGGTGCTGCTGATTAATCAGGGATTCTGAAACAAAGAACCTACCTTCTGAAATAAGCGGTAATCTCTCTCCTCTGCTTCTGCCATCCGTCTGCCTTGAACGGCAGAGCCGCCAGCATTCTAGCACCTTGGATAGCTCCTGCTCCCTAGGCCCATTGGAAAAGGGAGAAGGAGCAACTGAAGAAATGACAAGAAACCCGAAAGCAGCAGCATCGTTCTACTTTGGATTTCGGCTCCCTGGGGGCTCCCATCCTCATTAAAGGGCTAACATCTAGGCAGCAGAACCTCTCTCTTTTATCTAACTGAGCTGAAGTCTGATTACTAAATCATTAAATGAGAAGAGGGTAAAGAAACCCCTTCATTTATATCCACGAGAGCACTAATACAATCTTCACGGTGAAGAACAACGTGAATCCATCAACACATACTGTTCTTACTACAGAGGATATTAAAGTTAAAAGCTTTCCACCCCTGGTGGGGCTAATAAAAATGAGCAGCAACTTAAAAGGAACATCGGGATCTCCGTTTGATACCCTTATTTGATATCAATTTTGCCTCCACCCTCCCAGCACAGCCTAGCCATGCACACAATCACTGCTGACGTACTTCAGGCTGCTGCTTGGGGAAAGAGGGGAGGAGCCTTGTAACCTCATCAAAACAGCTCCATGCCACCTGCTCCCATGGCATGAGAACAAAACTGGCCCGCTTGGGAAGAACACGCAGCATTCACACACAGGGAACAAAGGTCTCATTCAGAGTGCACACTTTATTTAACTAAAATAAGAGGTAAAATGGTTATTGCACGGGTGCCCTTAACTCCTATAGACTCACTGCTGAAATTATTCAAAGTGATTCTGTTTAATACTTTTCCCAAACACTCTCCTCTTTCTGTTCTTAATATCTTATTGAATATATACGTATAACTCAGACTATATGCACAGCTTATATGTGTATGTGTCTATATATATGTATATATACACAAAATATGTGTGTATATATACATATATATATGCATACACACACAGACACAGACGTGTATATGTCTACTGAATCCTAAATTTTTATCTAGCCTGTTTTTTCTAAGAATAAATAGAAAAATACAGATTTTTTTAAAATATGTTAAGCTTCTACTATGGTCAAAAAAAGAATAAGCAATAGGTTTATGCTTAAAAACAATTTTGAGAGGAAACTACACTTATATACAGTGACCTGTATATTTTTCCCCTTCACTTTTTCCCCCAGTATCTCTTACGGTAAATGACCTTCACTTGTAAGCTGATTTTCCTAGGAGAGAGATATTTAGATTTGTAACTAATTTCTTAGAAAAATGTGTCCTGTATTTAAGTAATTTTTTCTTAGAAAAAATGTGTCCTGTGTTTAAAGTAATTTTTCATGCTTCAACTGGCTATAAAAATAATAATCTTAATTTTTGTTCTTAATTCATAAATGTTACCTGAGACTATGCTATGATTTTGTAAATTTTATTTCTTTAACTTGTAAGAATCTGGGACAGGGAGTAAAATCAGCACATTGCAATATGATCATATTTCTGATATCATGCGTTTTAAACTGGATCCATTGATCTCTTCACTTATTTCCTGGTCTTGGGCATCTGCCTATGATAGGGGCAAGATTTCTGCTTAACATTCTGAAGTACTCTGGAAGATTAGACAGATGAAAAGAAGGGAGGGGAACAGAACTGGGAAAGAGAAGAGGCCGCATCGCTGACTCTTCTTCCAATACATGATTTCTCTCCTCCCTTCTTCTTCTTTCTGTCTCTCCCCCTCTCCTCCCCCCCTCCCCTCTTCTTCTCCCTCTCCCTCTCTCAGGTCCTATAACCTTAACACATTGCATAAAAGTGCCTCAAGTACCACTTCTAATCTAGCAACAGCTACCCCACAGTGATCAAGAGGTTTACTAATGTATCATTCTTTCTGGTATTGAAGTGTTCTTATAAAAGTTGTCTTTCGGCACATGACCGAAGATGGAAAAGATTCTCTATAGGGAAATTATATAACAGACTTTTAGGAAGTGGAAATACTTTATCATGACTAATAACTGCATCAGCTTTGGTTAGCTGTATTTTGAACTATGTAGAGTTTGGACAAACAAGTCTGAAGCACATTTTCACATATGAGGAAATAATAACCAGATAAATAAAATGGCTTGCTTCCAGACTCATACTCATTGACTGACCAAGTTTAGGAGGTTAAATCACCTTGTGGACTGTGGTTCTCATTATCATTGGTCAACACAGTGGTCTCTATCACCTTCATTTATGCACAAGAATAAATCAAACACAGTGAGGAGAGACTGACATAAAGCTTCCAGGGGTAAAAAGAACCTGAAATTTTTGTACAACAAAAAAAATTACAAAATTACATACATTTTTATCCCCCCCCAAAATAGATAAATAGCTATTGCTGGAAGTTGAATATTTTCAACTTAAAGAAATGACATGGTAGTTTCTCTAATTCCTTCCTTTTCTCCCTCCCCACATTACTGTCTTCCCTCCCTCCCTGACTTTCTTTTTTTTTAACCTCCCGGTTCCCATATCATAGAATAGGATTTGGTAACCATCACATTATCCTCTGAATCTGACACTTTCTTCACTCTAGGCCTCAATGTCTGCTAATTGGACAATTTCTTCTCTGGAAATATATTAATGTATGGGAGTTTATGGCACCTTTGGGTATTGGTGTCCAGAACCACTTCTTTAGATCCACTGAATAAAGCAAAAAAAAAAAAAAAAAAANTACATAGCAATCAATGTGTAAAGGTACCCACAACTACCAGCTCAATATCAGCCCAGGAGAGTAGACATTGAAAAAAAAAAAAAAAAAAGTAAAACCAAATGCAGAACCCATTTCTACTCACTTCAATACTACACAAAGAAAAATGCATTGGACAAAATTAAAGTTGAAAATCCTTCTATTAAGAATAAAGGAATATACTCTGAAAGGCAATATGGAGTCTCCTCAGAAAACTTGGAATGCAACTACCATTTAACTCAGTAATCTCATTCCTCAGCATATACCCAAAGGACTTAAAATCAGCAAACTACAGTGAAGTGGCCACATCAATGTTTATATAAGCTCAGTTCACAATAGCTAAACGATGGAACCAACCTAGGTGCCCTTCAACAGATGAATGGATAAAGATAATGTTTTATACATATACACAATAGAATATTTCTCAGCCATAAAGAAGAATGCAATTATGGCATTTTCAGGTAAATGGATGGAACTGGAGACTATTATGAAGTGAAATAAGCCAATCCCAAAATAACAAAGGTCAAATGTTCCCTCTGATATGAGGATGCTAATACACAAAAGGGGTGGAGAGGAAAGAATGGAAGTTCCTTGGATTAGACAAAGGGGAATGAAGGGGAGGGAGGGTGGATGGGAATAAGAAAGACAGTAGAATAAATCAGACATAACTCTCCTATGTTCATATATAGATTCACAAACAGATGATGTATAACCACAAGAATGCAAAGTTATACTCCATGTATTTATAATATGTTAAAATGCATTTTATTGTCATGTATATCTCAAAAGAACAAATAAAAAATTAAAAGAAATAGAATAAAGGTATAAATGGTCCAGGAAATTCAAATTATATGTTGTTTACCAAAATGCCTCTGGTGTCCATAGAAAACAAGCCATTGAGATGTCTCTTGGCTTGATGTGCCTCTTAAAGCTCTCAAGTCAGGGTAGAATTTAGCTTTTTCTGTTATACTGATTCAGTCAGTTGATACTTTTAGGGTTAAGTAGGTCCATTCTGTCAAGGCAGAGAAGTAGAGGCACAGCCCTGAAAATACTTCTTGTTCTGCATATCAGCCAGGTGGTAAGGAATGCTTTTTGTGTAAAAGTGATGCAAATGAGAAAAGTAGGGATTAAACAGAGCAATCTAGTTGCCTAAATGTTAAAGCATTTATTCCAAAACATCAAGAAGTCCTACCCGAAGTCTTGTCATAATTTATAAAAAAGCTTTTCTAGTTTTTTTTTCATGATCTGTAATCTTTCTATTATTCATTCCACATTTAGCTTAGGGAGGTGACCCCTTTGTTATAATGAAATTATTCCACTAGGGAAAGAGCTAATCTCCTTCCCATCCAATCAGGATTTCTAAGCCTTCTGGTAACAGCATGAGATGAAAGTCTTGGTAGAATGGGAACCATATGCTCCTTATGATTTTTCCCTATGACAACGAGATGTTACACGAATGACTTGGGGTCATGCAGCAGCAGATGGCAGTTTGGGTGCTTCAAGATCCAGGCTACTCAGTGTCTAAAAGAAAAAAACAGTTAAGGTTTAATAATATACAAAAACTACATTTGGAGTGTCAAAGGAGCAAGCTGGCCATAAAAGAAATATTCTCCTGGCAAGAAACTTATGAATAGACCCAACCAGACTTCATTTGTTATGTCCAACTAATATTTTCCTATGAATACTTCAGAAATACTATAAATATATTTATGTATATGCTCAAAAACAATAAAATATTATTTAAAAAGGATTTATATGTCTAAAAAAAAAAATCAGACACACCCATTTCGGCCAACCACTGATTTGCTTTGAGTGGATGATATCCACTCAAGTTTCAAAAATCATGTCTTTCTTACTCTGGTACCATCCTAATTTATATACTCAAAAGCAGGTGTCTGTTCTCTGTGTTATGAAATATCCAGTGAATTAAAAAGAGTCGTGAGGCTTCTTTCATACTTTGCTGGACATGGCTATTTCATTTTTCACATGTGCTTGTCTGACACTCCTTAAGGACAGGAATTCTTCCTTTATATTTCCTGGGTCCCAGCGTAGTGTCTGCCTCTAGTCAGTGCTTGGGATTTGTTGAATGAATGCATGACTCCAGATCTCAACAGTTGGTATGACTTGCAATAATAGAAAATTCACAGTACTTGTAATGAACATAAAAAAATAAAATTTAAATAAATAAATAAAATTAGACAAACTAGGGCACGTTGGTGCATCTCTGTAATCCCAATGATTCAGGAGGCTGAGGCAGAAAGACGGCAAGTTCAAAGTCAGCCTCAGCAACTAAGTGAGGCCCTATGCAACTCAGCAAGATCCTGTCTCGAAATAAAATATAAAAAATGGCTGAGTTATAAAATCCCTGGTTATAAAAAACAAAAAAAAAATTAAAAACTAAATTCTTGAAGAGGGATGCTACAAATTTTCCCCCTGAAAAGTCCAATATAACCAGTTTGAAACCTATTAAAAATAATGAGATAATTTCAAAAGAAAAGATCAACAGCATATACAAACATGAAGAGCTTATGTATAGGAAACAATACATTTTTTAAAAAAATACTGTCTTATCTCTGTAACAAAACATCACAGCCTGGGTGGCTTTCTCAGAGAAAGAGAGGGATATCTCAAATACCATTTGAGGATTTGGGCTTCAATATGTGAATCTTGGGGAACATAAACAATCCATAAAACACAAAAAATATGGGAAAATAGAGAAATTCCTTCTTCTAGAAAAGAATCAATTTTTGCATAATTATTCCTTAGTAAATTCACTATCAATGAATCTAATTTCCAATTTAAATAAAATTGATGCTGATGGGACTTGAAAAGCTTCTGGCAACATATGTTCTTAACTAAATATTAAAATATCCTGCAAAACTACATTGATTTTATTGTAATATAGCACAAGACGTGACTGGAAATCAATAGAAGAGGTTAAAAAGTTCAGAAAGAGCATTATACAGATACTTAGCACATGATAAACATGCATATCAATACGTAACAAAGTTAAATAAACAGAAATACATATGTATGCACATAAAGAATTTTTGCAATTTCTCACACAAAAATAAACCTAGACACTTGCAACTCAAAGTGTGTTTGTAAAACCCACAGCAACAGCCTTATGTGGGGATTTGTTAAACATGCAGAAGTTTAGGTCCCTTTGCAGATTGCCTTGGTCAGTTGGGACTGCCACAACAAGCCTTGGAGAGCTGCAAAAATTGAGATTGATTTCTCATAGTTCTAGAGGGTAGAAGTCTGAAACCAGGATGCCATCAGGTCAGGATCTGGTGAGGACTCTTCCCATGATTCCTCAAATGGGGAGTTAGCATTTAAATTAAAACTTGGAAGCTATTTGTCTTATGATATACATCAGAGCTAAGCATTTACACATTCTTATATTATTAGAAAAGAAAAAAATCTGACAAATAAGCAAGAAATCATCCCGCTTGGAATCCTATAGTCTTCCACAACATTGCATTGTTTTCCTTCTTATTTCAGTGACTTCTCCTTCTTGGTCACCTTTGTAAAATTTGAGTTCTACATGTTGGAATGCCCCAGAACTCAGATCTGGCCCATAGTACTTCTGTGTCCAAATTTTCTTCCTGATCCCTCAGTCTGAAAAAGGAAACCAATGCAGGCACTCCTTATCACAAGACTGCTTTCTTTGCAAATACTTATCACCAACCATTTATCTTTTTTACTCACCTATATATGCACACTTGTATACACTGCTACTGTTTTAATTTCGTCAGTTTCTTCTTACTGAATCCTAATGCAAGGTTCATGAAAACAGGTACCTTGAGTGACCTTGCTCATCTTTGCCACCTAACATGTAGATCAATGTCTTACATATAAGAGGAATTAAACTAAAATTTATCAAATAATTGAATTAAATAAAAAACATAGCATGATATAATCCTCCATATCATTATAAGCATAAACATAATATTCATAATAACAATGGCAGTAACAAATATATACACAGTGTTTATCATATTGTCTACTATATTAACTCAATCAAAGGCCATACCAATCTTGTGAAAGAGGCACTCAAATTCTTCTCAATTTACAAATTATAATATGGAGAATGTGTTTAAGTGATTTTTCCCAAGGTATTGCAACTATCGCATGCAGAAGAAAATTGCTAGTATGAAAAAACATAGCCTATTTTGTTTATATCTGGGTGGTGGTATTTTTCTATTTTTTTTTTAAAAATAGATGTATGTTTACTTAGTTTTCTTTGATAAGTGTACATACTAGTTTTATAATTTTTCATGGTAATTTTGGGGGAAACATAAAAATGCTCCCTTTGGAATCTGTGGATTTCCATTTATTTTTTTTAAATGAGAAGACTGGGGTATACTGATTTGCGAATGAAAATGTCACCAATGCATTACTGAGTTGGCAATATCTGGAATAAAGAGATAAAAATTCAAAAGTAGGTTTGAGCCTATTGTTCAGGTAAGGTTTGGAGGAAAGTCATAAGGAAACGAGCAGTTTGTAAGTTGAAACACAATCTGTCTCATGAACATATTTAACACAGGGTTTAGGAGATCATGTCCATTAGTGTGGGGGCAGTGGGTTACTGAACCAAGCCGTGCACATTCTTTTGGCTTTTGCCTCATCGAAAGCAACAAACTGTCTAGACCAAGTGCAGACATTGTGGTCTTATTTAAGCTCATATTTAAGTATTTGAAAATACTCATCAGTAATCAGAAAGATTAAGTAAGAAGAAACAAATGAAAGCTGCAGCTGACAATATATTCTCCTCCAAGTTTGTTTTCTTATCACATTTAGTTAATCCAAGTGTACTTATTTGAGGTAATTTTAAGGCAGACAAAGGTGGCCCTGGAATGTTGATCACTTAGGTAAAACATGAGGTTTTCATATGCTCTCAAAAAATGGCATCGGGCCAAAATAATAAATCCAAGAATCAGCATCCTCACTGGTAAAAGTGCAATAGTATCTATGTTATAGTGTTGTGATAATTACATGGGTTAATATTTACAAAAAAACTCCTAATACCCTATTTAGTTGTCTTACATGCATTTTGTTATACATTTTATCTTAATAATATATTTACTTATTAATCAAATTACTGTTTGTCTCTGCTGTTATACAACATCTGAGAGAGAAAGGGACTTGATTTTCGTTTTCACCTTATATTCCAATTATTAAGAAAGTTGTTTTTTTTTTTTTTTTTTGGTTTGGTTTGTTTGTTTGTTTTTGACAAAGAGGAAATTTCCAATGACTCTTTACTAAGTAATCAGGAGTCATTTACATTTCATGGGGGGACTTTGGTATGTTCTCTGATGACCCCTTCAGTCCTAGACTTATTTCTTACCACTGAATGAAGCTTGGTGTAGGTGGAAATTTGGGTGAAAGGTATTTCAGGCCTCAGGGAAGGATTTGTGTGGACAGGCAGCCCCAATTCTGTGTCTACCTGCGTGACCTGTGACCATTGAGGAAAGAAAGTCCCTTCCCCAAATCATTATCCCATAGGGACCAGAATAATTTCTGAAATTCTTTTCTTCACTTAAGTTATGTCTTTATCAGACCTTTACCACATACCTTTTCCAAAGTATTTGTGTTCATACACAAGTGAAGTCTAACTTTGAGGCTATCCACTAGTTTAATAACTCTTTAAATTATAAACAGACCTCTGACTATCCAAGTAAAAGCTTATGCTTATGATACCTTAACTTTTCTGGTCAAGCTAGAGTACCTGGGCAGAAATACTGACGAAATGATAGAAATGAATCATGGAGGCAACACAGTTTTTGTAGCTGTAAAAATTACATTTTTTCAAATTTTATTATTTTTTTCCTTCTTTTTATGTTTGATGTGAATGGGACGGAACTGAACTTCAAGAAATCAAAAGACTTGAGGAAACCTATATCTTGGAAAAAGGAAATATAATGGCCTTAGAAAAATAGCAAATAGGATGAAAGGAAGCAAATGAAGGACTTTCCAAGCTTAGATCACATTGGATCTTAAATGTAAGAGACTAGCAGTGATATCCGAAGGAAGCAGAGAAGAAAGACAAGTACACACAATCATTGGAGCGAAGGAAGAGTGAAGAGCTAATTTGGGAAGTGAAAATGCTCCTGAGGACATTAGACACCCAAGGGCTGTCTCCTCCAGGAGCTGCAATCAATAGGTGCACTATAAATACCACTTCCTGAGAAATGTTTAAAATAGAGGCAAAACACTCTGCCTCCCTCCCTCTCTCCTTGAGTCTCTCCCTTCCTCCCTTCCTCTGTCTTTCCTTCCTTCCTTCCTCCCTTCTTTCTTCCTTTTGTTCTTCCCATGCTTTCTTCCCTCTTTCTTTCCTTTCGATCTCCTTCTTATATACTCCCCATAGCTATGCAGCAGAAGTTTAGATGACTCAAATGGTAGAGGCACTAAAAAAACAATGAATTATTCCTGGGCACCTAGTGAAGAGGCTTTGAGACAGGGAAGGAACAAGCTATCAAAATAAGAAAAAGGCAGCTTCACATTCCATTTATTTTACTGTTAAGAGTTAGTCTGGAGACCTTTGTTAAATTTTAAATTACAAATTTAAAGTCCTTCCTCTACAGAAAATAAAATCCCCTCATCTGCATGAACAAAGTATGACTTTATCAAAATCATAGAAGTATTATTAGAAGAAAGCCATATGACACTAAACCACATAAAATAAGGAAGATATGTAAAATGAATTTACCAATGGAAGAATACGAGGCCACAAAAATCTGTGATCTGTGCAGTCCTTCAGTGAAATATCTGCAGTCAGAAACTGATGTTCTGGCTACCCGTTTGGTGCTCTGTCCCCAGAGACAAAACCAAAATGCTCAGAGGCTGCACTAGACAGGACCAAACTTCTATCTCTACATCTAGGAAATGATATTTGGTGCCTAGATGTGTTTCTAGGTGTGCTCACTTAGAAAATCATGTAGTGGACAGCATAGGGCAGAGTGTATGTTATGGTGTAGATATGGGGGCCCCCCTAAAGCTCATGTATGAGACAATGAAATAATCTGAGTAAAGTAATTGGGTTATGAGAGCCTTAACCTAATCAGTGTGTCCGTCTCCTGACAGGGATTAACTGAGTGGAGACTGTAGGGCAGTAGGGTGTGACTGGAGGAGGCCAGTCATTGGGGGTGTGCCTTTGGGATGTATATTTTGTCCTTGTTGCTCAGAGCTTTCTGCTTCCTGGTGCCAGGTCCCCACCTGCTTTCCTCCATCACACTGTCGACCATGATGCTCTACTTCACCTTGAGCCCTGAGAACTGAAGTTGGCTGTTGACAGACTCAGATCTCTGGAACTGTAAGCCCCAAAATAAACCTTTCCTATTCTAAAATTCTTATAAGCTGGTCTTTGGAACAGAGCAGTGAAAACGCTGACAAAATTAACGTGTATAACTGATATGAGGTGAAATTTGTGAACCTCTGATTTGCCTGAATTCCAGTTCATCATGTTTTTTTGCAACTCACTGGGACCTGATGAAAATCAAGAATCAGGGGGGAAAAGTTCAGAATAATACCAAAGCATACCTTGAAAAGATCCAAATTCTGAAAATGTTTAAAATACAACACAGAAATGCATAAAAATGCCCCCCACACAGACTTATATTCTCATTCAATGTACCACTACAATTCTAAATTCTACCTCTTTGTGTATTAATGTAGAACTATATTAAGAAATGGAATTTGACAAAAATTTGTTTGTAGGAAGCATTCTAAATTGTATTTTACTGGATAGAATTAGAGGGGATTGTTGTATATCTAAGCCATTAGCAGTTAGGAAGTTAAAGTTCAATATAATTTCAACTGAGTTTTAGTATCATGTTTGTTTGGAATAGAAACTTATAAAAATATTCAAAGTACTATTTATAATGATTATCTTTAAAATAGTTATTTTATTTTATAAGTAAACATATTGATAGCAGGGTGCTGTAATAAGGCAAAACCAAATTCCAAGCTAATGATATACACAGCCTATTTTAATCTGGGGTTCTTTGTGAAATGTTAATCTGAAAATTATCTAAGGTTACTTATGGTGTCATGAATTTGAATGTTTTCCAACCATTTTAATTAGTGGTATATGTTTAATGAAAATACTTTCAATGTAAGAAATACATTTGAATTTATGTGGTAATAACTTAAACCCATTGAAAGCTGTAGGATCCGTTCATATGCAGGTCTCAAAAACTGAAATTTATAAGTAATAACTATGTGCAACAGTTTAAACCACCTGAACAAATAGTCAATTGGAATATTTTACTCTTCCAAAAAAATACATATATATATCCATAAATTCAATCATGCCTTCCTGTGTAGATATAAAGGACAATGAAATTATTTCATTGTCAATGTTTAGTTGATTCTCATCTCTATTTTCACCTGTAGAGGTCTTAGATTTTTTTCACTCTGTACTATGGTGACTTTGATGCAAATGGTCAATTTCATGGGAATATATTCACAAGGCCAACTATTTTTGTTATAGAGACTATCTTTTTACTAATCAGATTTTTTTGCTTGACAAAAGTGAAACTTAAATCAACTAGAGAAGAGAGGAGGGAGTTATATTTTTTAAAAAAATGCTATAAGAGATTCCTTTATTACAGAGGGTCTGAACAGTCAATGGTGAGAGGGCTGGGGACAGAAGCACAGGAGAGATACTTGGGATGCAGGGCTCAAGTGGGAAAAGGAAAGCCTCACACTCTATCACGTGCATATTCCCTCTCTCCCCTCCCTCCCCACCTTCCTTCTTCCCTATGGCACATTTGGCTTGATTTTCATTAAATAGAGACCAAATTTCTGTACATGACAGTAGACAAGGTGTCAGCAGTTTTCAAGACTCATAGATTATAGTCCTTATCATGGAAAGGGATTGTCCATTTCTGAAGTTTCCAGAGGAGGAGTAGGAATGCAGGACCCAAAAGATGCATGAATCAGAACTTACAGTCAGAATTTAGACTCACCACCAAACTTAGCTGCAAGAAAAACTTAAAATGTTGCCTTATCCAGGGCAGCCATGTGGCCACATAAATTTTAAGGGCTCTATTAAAAGAAGAGTCTATGAATATTAAAGGACAACTAGCACTCAACAATTAAGGCAGAAAAGACATGATAAAAAAAAAAATTCTAGCGCTGACAGATCCATGTAACTGGAGTAGAAACAGACAAGGACCAAAGTGAGAGATTGCTGAAAGAAGCCAGGGGTTTTAGAAGACATCCTTCTATAAAAAAAGCTCTGCCTTGATGCTTCAAATAAGGCCTTTTACTTTCAAACTGTTTTCCATAACATATTTAGCTAGCTCCTTAAAACAGACCAAACCAGTTTTGTTTTGGTTTCCTCAATTGTTTGGTGTTTTATTAAGAAGATTAATAAGCATGTTTGTCAAAGAACCAAACAACTTATTTATTTTCAGAGAGAATACAGTTTGGTTTATAATAACCCTTGAACTTCTGAAAGTTTATGAAAAAGGGATTTAAACAATGTGCTAGATCCTGCCAGTTGCGTCACTGTGCATCTGGTAAAAAATAGGACTTTAGAAACCTAGGATATTGTCTCCACTATGTCAAACGCTCCTTGGTGAGGCTGCACTGAGGGCCTCGCCCTATTTAAGACTGGGAGCAGCTGGGTGACCCAGTCAACCTGACCCCATCCTCTTTTCAATTGCTCCCCACATTCCATACAAATTGCAGAAACAATGGAACTCCTCCCATAGGTATGCAAATCAGAGACACACCCCAAACACTTGTCCACTTATGAGCATCCCCCATGCATGTCCAGGATGTTTTCTAAAGGATGCTTCTATTATGTCCACCTGAATACCTTTCACATTTTAATTCTGATGAGTAATACTTTGTATTACCTCCTGCCAAAATATCTATTATATATTTTAGCGGGGAGCGGATGGCTGCCACATAGCTCAATGGGAAGCGTGGGTATTTTTAGTGCTTGGTGGAAAAGACTTACATAAAGAGCAACTCTATTCACCCTTTTGGGATCTTCTTATGTAAAAGGCTGGCATGAGTGTAAGGTATTATTATGTCTATAAAAGCTCCTCAGTCTGTAATCATAGGAAAGGCAGTACTATGGAGAAATACCACACAGTTGCATGGCAACTGAATCCTCGTGGAGTTAGTTACCACGCAGAGGAGTTATTAAGAGTGCTTCAAAGCAGCCCAGCCAGAAAAGTGCCCAGACCACAAGCAGGTAAACACCCACCTGTTGTCCAAGGACATTTTTTCCTGTTATTGGATGGGATTGAAGATGAAGATGTGGATTTGCTTCCTGCACAAATCTTGAATACCAGTGAAGGGGCTCTGTTTGACCATTTTCTAGCTCCTTTTTTTCCTGTGTGAAAATGAAAAGTCATGTGCATCACAAAGTGTCAGCAACGAGGGAAATCCACAGCGACAGCTTGCACCAAATCCAGATGATTCCAGAAATATAAATGTGCTCTAGTAACTTGTAACATTAGTGTAACATCTCAAGTTCATCTCTTGTGCAAAAACAAAACATAGGTAATTTACGTTGGCTGATTGTTATGTTTTGCCTGCCAACATCCTTTCTCTCTTTACTATTAATAACAGTTTGATCTTCTTTGAGAACTACTCTTTCCTCATTGTCAAAACCTCTTGATTGGGTAGGGCTGACTCCAACCTGCTATAGGGATAAGCAGGTGATCCAGATCTAGCTAATGGACATATTTTGTTTCCCTGGTAACACTGAGCTTGGCTCGGGCTTGAGTAAGTGATGCAGCCAAGACAATGACACTCCTGGGGCTTCAGATGGAACTTTTGGGAAAGAGAAGTTCTCTTTCTGCAGGGCTGGCTCACTCAGCTGGCAGTTCACCAGGGGAGGCGTGTGACCACCTTTCCTCCTGTGGATTTAACTTAACTCTAGTACAGGCAGTATGGAGGAATGCAGAGCCACAAAACTGATCCAGCTGAGACAAAAAACCCATCTGCAAACTTTGACTATATACATATATGCAATGTATGTATGAATGCACATTTGCATTATTCAAATAACACATATTCTTATATATATGCAATCACATAAGCATCTAATACATATATATTATTTTAAATGTAAACTATTTTGAATGATGTTTCTATTGTTTGCAGTGAAGCTTCCCTACCAATATTCAGTTGAGCTCAGGCTGTGAATTTATATGTGCTCTCCACCACTAAGTAGTTGTATGATCCAGGGCAAGTTACAGACTATCTGTGCAGTGTAGTTTCTCATTTTTAAAGTGAGTATATAAGTGGTAGCTTAATTCATGGTGTTGTCAGTGTTAAATAAACAGTACGTGTGAAGAGCTTACCCAAGTGTTTGGAATAAAGAGGTCAGCAAGTGGTACTTGCAATTTGTTCAAGATCTACAGAGGCTCTGTATGACATGAGTGGTGTATGCAGTTACACAGAGAACATGGCCCTCTTGGGGATACTCTCAATCACTCATATTCTACAGTGGGTCACTAATATTTTATTTTCATTTAACCCCAGAAATACTAGTTGACCTAACAGGTCCAGAAAATTCCTATCAAATGGACCTCCTTAGAGCACAGCGAGAAGGCAGCATAAGCCATTGCTATTCAAGGGACTTGTAGAATGATTGGACCTTGGGATGCAGGAGCCAGTCTGACATCTGCCTTATCCATGCACCTGGACCCACCTGGGACAAAAATCCTGTCTGCAAACTTTGTCATTAGGTGCATATCTTCTTTTGTCTTCTAAATTTAAACTAGTTTGCATTAAGCTTCTGTCATTTGCAAGAAGTTCTATACCAATATTTAGTGTGAGTTAGAGGTTTCAAACTTAATCCCTCCTTCCAATCCTCTTCCCACCAAGCACATTTCTCTAAGATAACTGACATAATCTTGGGCCTTCAGGACTTTGGAAAGTCTTTTGAGAAAGTTTTTTTGTTCTGTCATCCAAAATTTTCCTATGGTAATAAAATGCTGGGTACAGGGATAAATGTTTGAAAAGATAATGAGATAAGAAAAAAATACAGAAAAGACGAAACATAAATTAATATCTCACTGTATTGTCTATAAAATAGCTAATATCCCCCATATTATTGTCCACTGTGCTGAGCACAGAAACTCTTTACTTAGTTTGGATGAAGATCATGGAGCCTTTGTTATTTTAGCAAACCTTTTCATGTCATCTCCAGGCCAAATGAACTCCTAATAGTTCCCTTTATTAAATTATCAGGCGCAAACATCTAAGTAACCATTTATATTTTAATAGCTTTGCAACAACTTGAAAATATAGATACGAAAATAAGATAGTCAAAAACAAGATAGTCTCATTTTAAAATGAAAAAAAATTCATAACAGCTAAAGTGTTGTATATCAATATTGGGCATCACACAATTTCTTAAAATTTAAAATCATTATGATCATTGATTGCCAACCTTATTTCCTGTTTCCCATTGATTTTTACATGAGACTTGCCTTTTTATCATCACCAAAACCCAACCCCAGTGTCAGAGTCAACATTTTCAGCATGCAATCTCATGCTGAAACATCAAAGCTGCTAGCCTGTGTGCCATGTTTTCTCTGAAAACTCCAAATATTCTCCCTGTGAGTTTGTCCCAACACTCAGCACAGCTTGGGCACCATGATGCTAAGCCATTTCCAAGGCTTGTATTCTCCATACAACAGTCTTACGAGGTCAGGGACTTTAATCAGGTATTAAAGATGAGCAAACCAGATTTTCAGGTTTAGTAACTTGTTTAAATATATGCAGGAACAGTGGAAGACAAGCACTTAAATTAAGGTCTCCAAAGCCTCTACCCTCAGCCAGTGCTCTCCAATGACTAATGGAGGAAACAATATGTTTTTATTTTTAATGATTTTGTTAATTTCATGCCTTAATTTGTTTGATCATTCATAAAATTTTTGTATTCAGTGCTGAGCCTGGGGCTGGAAATGGAGAGTGAGCATGACCTGAGAAGACTACAGGGACAAATGAGGGCAATACCCTGGAGTACGTCATGTGCAAAAGAATCCTAGATGATAAGGAAGTATTAAGGTACCATCATGTTGACTGATCATAAAATGCCATCTCCTGCTGAAGCAGTAATAGACACAAAGGAATAAAAGTGTAAAAGACCCGAGGCTGTCTGGGGAAAAGGCCTACGGGGGAACAAGGGAGGCAGGGGGAGGGAGACAAATGTAGACCAGGGGCTGAAGTGAGAGGGAGGAGTCAGATTACCAGTGTTTTCTGGAAATATATCCTGCAAGGTAGTATTCCTCCAAAGAGTAATAATGATACTGGAAAGATGCTTTTTAATAAATGGATCTCAAGGCAGTTGGAGAACCCTTTGTGGAATGTCAAAATAAACAATCTTTACAAATTTCTCCTGCCCTCAAAAAAGACAATAATAAACAACAAAAAGATTTTTGCTACTTGAGTATATATATCTTTAGGAGCCACTGATGTAGGCAATAGAAGAAGCTTACATTCTCACCTCCTATAATGATCTTGCTTAAGCAACTTCAGATCAACCTAGTTTTCTTTAAAAGACAACATACTTGCTAACTGTACTTCCTGTCTTCATTTTGGAGAAGCTGGGGAAAGAGGAAAAGTAAATGTAAAGACTATGCTTCTGATCCAGGTGTTCCCATGACTATATCTGACAGATCAGGGTTGCAAGTAGCTGCCAGAAAGTTGAGGTGTAACAATGAGTTTGCAACCTGAGCAGCTCCCATTAGTGTTCTGAACAGAAGCCCATGTGATTTCAGTTACACTTTCCTGTCAAAGAAGCACAGCCTGGCAGACAGGGTGGAGCTGAAATAAATATGCATGCCAAAATCTATTCAAGGAGAGAACAAGGTTGTCTCTACTCAAGGGTAGAATTGGCTCTGTTACAATTCAAACATACCATAAAAATGCTTAATGATGCATTTTCACAAGTCTTGCCCATCAAAATCCCCATGTGCCTGATCTTACAATTGCAAAGCTAATGGATCACAATTTGGAAAGAGATTTATTATTGAATTAATGGGGGAAACGTCCAGATACCAATAATGCTTATAATATATTGAGCATTTACAATGTGCTGAGACCTGTATGAAATACTTTATGTGCATCTGCTCAACTCTCAAACGACTCTGATAGTAGATATAAGCCCTCCCAGATTCACAAACAGAAAAATGAATTGTTAAGCATCAATCATTTTGTTAGTGGCAGGAGCAGGATTGGGATCCGAATACGGGAAAACTAAAGTCAAGAGTCTTACCACTTTTTTTCTTTATCTTTTTACAAACAAACAGCAACAAAATCATTTTTTAAAAATGTGTTTTGGTTTTTGACAGGATACCAAGAGATTTCAGTGCTCAGATCCTATTGAAACTCTGATTTTGAAGCTGTTTTGGATCCCTGCCCCAGAAGTCGGTAAACTTGAGAGAGAAGAAAGACAGGTTGATCCCTGACAACTGCAGGGGTGGACCCTGCAAGGGTGGGTGTGATTGGGAGCTCTGCATATCAACCCTCCCTTCCTTAGAGATTTTAGACACCTCCACTCAGAGGCTTCCCTAGACTTTATGTGAGGTCACTGGCCTCTGGTGGGGCAGCAGTACAGTTGGCAAGCCATTCTCATTGCATCCCCTCAATAGACTATTCTGATTACCAGTACAGAGATAGTTCCAAATAAATATGAAAAGAGACAAATTCATCCAATAAAGAATATGCATTTTATGATTTTGGTTATCATTTTGGAGAAAACATTAAAAAGAAATAAATTTTTAAGCCACCCTAACATTATTTGTGTGTCAATACAATTCAAAACTGGTCATAATTTTGGCAAAGATTTAGAATACTGCTCAATTCACAATAGCTAAACTGGAACCAACCTAGATGTCCTTCAATAGATGAATGGGTAAGGAAACTGTGGTATATATAAACAATGGAATATTATTCAGCATTAAAGAGAATAAAATTAGGGCATTTGCAAGTAAATGAATGGAGTTGGAGAATATCAAACTAAGCAAAGTAAGCCAATCCAAAAAAGAAACAAAGGCTGAATATTCTTTCAGATAAGTGGATGCTGATCCATAATGGGGCAGAGTCATGGGAAGAATGGAGGGACATCATATTGGGCAAAGGGGAGGAAAAGAGGGGATGGGAACAGGCATGGGGGCAGGAAAGATGGTGGAATGAGACTGCATATATGATTCGACAGACACTACGTTGTGTACAACCAGAGAATTGAAAAGTTTTGTTCCATTTATGTACAATGAATCAACATGCATCCTGTTGTCATGTATAACAAATTAGAATAAATAATTTAATTCATAAAAATAAATAAATATCAAATGTATATAAACAAATAAATATCAAATGATGTTTAGATTTAAAAAAAATTAGAAAGAAAAAAAAGCTTTATTATATCACTCATTAGGATATAACAATCATAGTTAAAAGCATATCAATATTTTCACCCACCCTTTGACTAAGCACCCACTAACAGCTACATTTCTCAAAATATACCAAGTGGCAGAAAATAGAGAAACATCAACTACCAAGTAAAACATGCATAATAAATTCTTGTAAACATTAAGATATAGGCACATTAACAAAGTATAAACTAGTCACAAACAAATATTAAATATAATAAATAAAAATAATTTTATTTATTTATTTTTCTGGTTTATTTCTAACTTCCAGAATTTTAATACAAAATTAGAAAAGTTGTTTTGGGCATCACAAAAACTGGCTATTGTGTATACAAAATGATGATTTTTATTGAAGTTAGAGAGGACCTACAGATACCTGGAGGTTAAAGGGAACTCTTGAGGTTTCCATTTAGATGGGCATATTTTCATATTCATTCAATACCTAATAAAGTCTATATTTGGTTAAAAATAATTTTATTTGGCAATAAAATATTTTAAATTAATCATCATTGATTCTGAATGTGCTGTACCTGTCATAGATGGGAATAATGTTCATTCAGTAATTATTCAGTCCCCACTCCTCTTTTGAAATAGAATGCTTCCCTGCTCCAGTGACCTTGAGTCACCTGGTCATGTGACTCACCTTGACCTTCAAACAGAGAACAGATGTAATGCAAGTAGACATGTGGAGCATGACTTGATTTCATGCACTTATTGGAGAGAAAAATATGCCTTAGTAGCCACTGCCTCTTCTCAAAGGGGTAGATTCAACCCAGATTCAACCAGAAGGCTGGTGTGCAGCCTTCTGAAACAGATCCCTTCGTGATGATCCAACCACAAACCTACCCAGGAGAAATCCAGCACATGTTGTTGCATTCTGATGTCATGTGATAGAACTGTTGTATTTAACACCCCACCTCAGTCCACACCCAAGAAGGTCTGACAATTTATTCTAGACCACTATGGAAAACTACCTGATCAAGTGATTTTAGCCGTCAAATTGCTTTTCTGTCTCTAGCCTGTACAAAATTTCTACTTCAAAGATCCTCTTCATTAGTGAATTTTCTTTTCTTTTCTATGGGTCTGGCTTCTAAAATAAGTTGCAGTTCACCATCAACCAGAAGGAAAAAGAAGGACTGGACCACCTGCTTCTGAAAGGCTCAGCATATCCGTGTGGACAGGGTTCAGATTTGTCTGCATACAACTCATCATCGACATGCACTGCTGAAGCCTCATGGCTCTGGTCTCTGACGTTGGTGGTCCAGATGCTCACATCTTGGCAGTGGCTTTCTCATTCTGATATTATCCACTTTCATATTTGAAAAATTAGATGATAAATCAGATGGTCTCAAATAGGCTTCTGCAAAGCATTCTCATATAACTGAGATCTTGGAGACCCAGTCACTACTTCTAAGTGCATCCAATAGTTTCTATTCCCCCTTTTGGGAAAATGGTACAATATAAAATATTCCCAAATGACATTTATGGTCTACTTCCAAGCCCAGGGGATGCTGCAACCACCTTCAGAAATTGGGATGTGGCTTTCATCTTCTCCTAGCCAGCCACAACCCTGGTACATCTCTTTGTCCTTCCCTAGCACCAAAGTAGAGCCCCTTATGAGATACTCAGCCTAAACTTTTGGATAGAATTATCCAAATTTACTCATTGCTCTTTACTATCACAGTTAATTTACACCAGGAGGATTTAAGCTGAGCTAATGTAAAAAAGAGTAATTTACTCATGACTAGGGTAAAAATCAAGATTTAAATTTCCTTATTCAACTGGATATCAATTTGGAGAATTGGGTGAGGAATATAAATTTTAGGATATAGAGAAGGGGATATAAAGTAACTTAGAGAACTCAGTGTGTATGGCCTCAGTTTTTTGGTATGTTAGGTGGTCAAAGAAGTAGATGAAAGAATACAGGAATCAATGTTATATTTTAAGTTATTGCTATGATGTTTCAAGTCACTCATTTTATTTTGCTATTAAGTTAATGCATCCAAAAACTAAATCTGATGACAGTTTGAATTTGAATTGTTGGAAGATCATTTACAGAATGTAAGTCCTATGAGAAATAGGGATTTTGTTTGGTTCACTGAAAGGAAAAATAGCTATCATGATCTTTAAAAAGAAAAAAATATATAGTTGATTAAATTGATAGGAATAAGCCAAAACGTTTTCCCCACTTGATTTTGACTTATAAATATCTGACAAATTTTGGAACAACTTGAGGAATATAACCTGAATATTAGTATTTTCTTTCCATTTTATTTTATTTTTTTAATTTAGCCTAGCACAAAGTCGTCTTACTAGGAAAATGTAAAACATCAGGTACCATGCATATATGTCTAGCTCTTTGTTATTCAAATCTTCATGCCATTTTCTTTTGACTTAGGTTTGAGAGTCATTAAAAATTAACATGTTCATCATATTTAACAGTTTCTATTCATTAAAAGTAAATAACCCATTTTCAGTAACAAAATTCACAAGGTCTTTTTTTCCTTCACCAAGTTCAAAAAAAGCAGAACTATTTTTGAATAATGCAACTGTAATTTTCATAAAATGCTTTCCAGGAAAATCATTTGACATTGATTCATAGCTTCAGTCACTTGACAACCTGTGTAGTAACTTCACTTTAAAATAGAAAATAGGTTGTCAAAAGTTTTTCTTAATTTCCTATGAAAATATAAGTCCATCTCTGAAAAAAAAAAAAAGTTTGCAAAGGCAACTTCATGGATATATACAATCCACTATTGATTTCAACACATCGGGGGAAAAAACATGTTAGCATTTAGTGAAAAATACAGCATCTAGCATGGCTTCCTCTGATTCTCTCGTTTTTCTCTCTCTGCCCCTCAATCTATTAAGATTGCAGAGATACTGTGGAGGAGTAGAGGAAATCAAGCCTCCTTTCAACTTCTTTCTTCATCCCCTCTCATATATTAGCCTAAACCTGGACTGAAAAGAGAAGTGCTGTTTTTCAGCCACTAGAGAATGCAAGTCCGGATTAAGTTGCATTATAACTACCTCCATAGGATGAGGGAATGTCTACCTTTATTCTTAATAAATAAAATATACATGCCTCAATCACATTGTGGATTTGGAGTGAGCAATCACATGTGTATTTATCCCCATGATAAAGATTTATGTAATCTTCCTCTATCTTTTAGCAAGGATGATTTCTGTCTAGAAATCAATACAAATCACCTAAGACAACATGGGAACTTTTTCTATAGGGAGATAAACCTCCACAGATTTCCTATGTTCCTTCATCTGATGAACAGAGGTGCTGACTGCCTTTAAAAAAAAATTAATTTATCTTTTAAATATTTTTTTAGTTGTAGATGAACACAATATCTTTATTTTTATTTGTTTATTTTTATGTGGTGCTGGGGACCGAATCAGTCCTCATACATGCGAGGCATGCGCTCTACCACTGAGCTACAACCCCAGATTTATACTGAAACATCAGCTCTTGCAGGGTCTTGAATGTATGGTTTTGGGACTGGAACTTACACTAGGGCTTTCCTGATTCTCTGAGCTTTGGATTCAGACTAGAACTTAAATATCAGCTCAGGAATCCAGCTTGTTAGCTGCAGCTCTTAGAGCTTCTTAACTTCCATAATGTCTGATCTGACTCCTTATAATAAGTCTAGACAGACAGATAGACAAACATGTGTGTATGTGTATATATCTAAATGTGTATATGTAAGCCTGTATATTTGTGGGCACACATCCTATTTGTGTTGATCATTTACATCCTTGTGACAAAATACTAGAGAGAAACAATTTAATGGAGGAAAATTTTATTTAAGCTCATAGCTTCGAAGGTTTTCTAATGTCAACTGGGTGGATCCTTTCTGGGTCTGTGGTGAGGCAATACACATGGTAGAAGGATGTGGTGGGACAAGGCTGCCCACCTCATGGCAACCAGGAAGAGAGAGAGAGAGAGAGAGAGAGAGAGAGAGAGAGAGAGAGAGAGAGAGAGAGAGACAAGAAGGAAAGATCTGGGCACAAAACATAGTTACCAAAGTCAAACTCCACCCGCCCACTTCCTTCTACCAAATCCCAACTCCTGCAGTTTTTCCCACCTCCTTGTAGTCTATCCAGCTATGAATCTGTCAATAGGTTAATCAATTGATGAGGTTATGAACTACACGATCCAATCAACTCTGAACATTACTTCCCTGGGGACCAAGTCTTCAATACAAAAGCTTTTATGGGATATTCCAGATTCAAACCTTGACATTATTGGTCCTGTTTCTCTAGAACACTCTGACGAATGCATCCTCCTAAGACAATTTTACTTGGTGCATCTGCCTAAGCATACACACTCCAACAGTGTCTGTTTGATAGGAGGTTACTTTGGGCATTTTTTATTCTCTCTTCCCCACCAATATTATTATAAATATCATATAACTGTCCTGCTTAATACGATAGCTATTAGCTGTATCAGAATTCGTTAAAATTAACCAACAGTTGACATTCAGTCCTTCAATCACATTATTTCATTTCAAGTGTTCAATAGCTATACATGTCAACCACAATGTACAGCACAAATATAAGACATTTATTTAACCAAAGAAAGCCCTATTGAATACTACAGGACTATACAACAATGAATTATTATCCCATTGGTTCATAACTGCATAATATTATAATATTCGTGCATCCCTTAATTCTACTTCAAAGTTTCTAGCACAATAAGAACACATAAGGAACAGTTTGTATACAGTAAAAATTGTCTCTGAATGCATCAAGACATGGATATTTGATGCATATAACATTGTGCATATATATAAAAGTACAATGTATTGTTTAAATACTTGTATCTCAACAATACTTGCATATGTGATTTTCAAACATGGTGTTTAAATATTCTATTTATTTTCTAATGCTCCCTCTCCCTATTTCTCTGGGACTGGTAGAACACTTCTGAATTTTGCTCCAAAGTAGGTTTCTTTTACAATGTGTGAGTAGGTTTCCAAACCTGGATAAATAATGTCAATTCCTGGATGTACCTAGTTCACTTCTGGTCTGCTGGTACCAGGGTCATAAGTTACTCTTTAGTTATTACTAAGAGCGGCTTCCTGACCACTGGTGGTAAGTAAGCATGCTGGAGCAAAGCTTGCTCACCTCCTGGTAGCCAGGAAGCAGAGGGTAGGGTTAAGGCTGGGGACTAGAAGATAAAGTCCTCAAGGACCACCCACAGGGAACTGGAGTCCTGCTGGAGTTGTGTGTGAGAAACTCAGGAGGAATTCAGGTGGGGAAATAGAAGAGAATTCTTATTAGTTTGGGAAATATGATAGAGAAAAATAGGTAAGAAACTTAGAAAAATGAAAGGATCTAAGGTATGAAGATAGAAATTGTCACAGCAATGTATGAGAAAGTTGACCTAACTAAAAAACAAACAAACAAAAAAAAAAATGAATAAGAAAGAAAGAATGACTACATATCCCAAGCCAGTGAATTACTGAAGTCTCAGTGGAGATTGTGAAAGAGCCACATGTAAATCAGTCCTACCCTGAATATTCAAAATCTCTCCAACCTGCCAATGTTTCTGGGTTATTCAGATTATTTTGTTCAAAACTGACAAAAACCCAACTGAAGGTAGCATAAGAATGGGAAGAAAATCAAAGCTCTTGTGGCTGAGGAGGCCAGCAGCAGTAGCCGTGGCACAGCAGTATCCAGTATGAAAGCGTCAGGAATCCGTCAGTGATCAGCTGTCAGCTAGGCTCTTTTCCAAGTGGGAGTTTCTTCTTTGAGAACCTCTTAATTCGGTAAACTGGCAGCTCCAGAAAAACATGTCACTGTCCCTCCAACCTTCATACAAAGGGGTTTCCCTCCTTTTCTTGTTGTGCTAGCAAAATTCCAGGTGAGCCAATCCCTGTAGCTGTGCAGACAGCTCTGGACTACGTGATGTGGAGTGTGGTATATTTTCTGCTCTAGTTGGGCAGATGAAGATCACAAAATGATTCCTGGAGCCAGGATTATGGTGATCCCTTTCTCATCCTCAAAGACTGAGAATTGAGCAGTGGTACCCCAAGAATTATCTTGAACAACTTTATTAGAAGATGGAGGATATATACTGGACAGACCAAAATAAATATGCTTCCTGTGATTCCATTTTAGTGCCTTTATCTTCCTGCTTTAATGAGAAGAAATTGTGGTCCATTATTTGCCTTTATTTGCTTGTGATAGTAACTAATAAACCAATGATTATTTCATTGCTGGCACAGAAACTACAAGTGGCTATTTCAAACAAGAATGTGGAAGCAGGTGCCGGGGTTGACATGTTCTTTAATCCTCACAAAGATCATTTATCAGGAGCTATAACCAACCTCCTGCCAGCTCTAATCTGCTACTGCTTGCTTGTTAACCCCATGGTTCAAGTTCATGTTGATTCCCTCATTTTCCCCCTGCCTGGCACAGGAATATGCCAATCATGCTTCTTTTCATTTCCTCTTTCTGATGATGCTCAGCAGATTCCACCTCCTAACTGGGTGGTTCTCCACTGCAGGTAGTGAAGAATGCCTTTGTATAACCTTATATTACATTAGTTCATATGGTGGAAAGTAGACTAGGGCCTCACTAAATTTTCTTCCTTACATTCTCTACCTCTTCTGATTATGTCATCAAGAAAATATCTCTATTTGGATCAAGTATATCCTATTAGTATTTGCTCTTAACTCAAGAGAGCAAAATTGACTCAGATTCCTTTGTGACCACTGGTATCTGGCTAAAAGTCCTCAATATTTTTTATAGTTTTATTTTCTTTGGGTGTATAACTCATATCTCTGTGTGTCAAAAAATGACATTTAAAATGTAAAGGAGTGCTAAAAATACAACTTTATATACTTTTACATAAGTAAAATAAATCAACCATTTTGCTAAAATATTAAAAGCACAGAAATATAAAAGCTATGTTATAATGCAAAACTCACTACAATTTGCAATGATTATAGCTTTGAAAATGCTAGAAAGTTAAAATGGAACTCTGTTTCAAGGGTTCCCAGGATGATTTTATTTATAAGTTGGGACCTGTTAATAAAATATTTTTCTTTTCATTTTGCAAGTTTTTGAAGAATGTGTTTAAATATACAATGTGTAAGAATTATTGTATGAAATAATATTTTTGCAATGTGAATTTTGAGACAAGATGATACTTTAGTTAATTAGCCAACATTTATGGTCTTTGAGACTAGCTGCTTTCATATCAGTTTCTACTATGCAAAAAACCACCATGCTGGCTTGGCGAGGTGGCGCATGCCTATAATCCCAGCAGCTAGGGGTGTGGCTCATTGGCCAAGTGCCCCTGAGTTTAATCCCTGGCACCCCCTCCCACTCCTCCCAAAAAAGCATCATTTCATGGTTCTTCTTGCCAAGAATCCTCATGTCAGTGTGATTTGGGGAGTAACCATATTTTATTAGTTCCAAAATGATCACTCAGAACAACCTTTATGGTGTAGGAAAAAATGGCCTATGGAACTAATTGCAGATTTGCTTGCAATAAAGGTAGCCAATCATAGTTCTCATCAATTTGCCACAGCTTAGGGGGAGCAGACATGGTTCTTTTTCTATTCAAAAGACAAACTGATTACAAGAAGTTCCTTCAAACTCTAATAACTTAACAGTCATTACCTCTCTGGGAAACGTCATAAATGATAATGATATATGAAATATGTATTTCCCTAAATTCAATAATATGGATCAAGTAAATATGAGTCAAGAGTTACATACTGATCTCCCAATAGGGATTCCAGTAAAAATTCTTGTTCCACTACAAACAGGCAGTGAGTGAAACTGAACATAAGAGAAAAAGTACTCATGCTACAAAAGAAGCTCCTTCTCCCTTGACTCTAGACCACAGCTATTAGCTTCAAATTGGACATAGAAAATAGACTTCCTAAGGAAGTTTCCCTAAAATTTACTCACTTTCATTAAAAAAAAACAGACATTTATTTTCAGAGTGCCTCTTCCTTCCCTCATAGACAAAATAAGTAAGTTACAAACCAATAAAAAGAAGTATGGTGGGTATTACACTGCAGTAAGAAACAATAGAGAAAAAGAGAGGGGAATCAGTTTCTCCAGTCTGGAGCATGGCTGAATGGCAAATGTACTTGGTCAGACCTTAGTTAAAACAGGCAACAGACTTTCTACCATTTCAGTCCAGTTTTAAAAAAATCTAGTTCATATTTAGGGGGAATATTTTGAGGTTCAAAAATCCAAGCAACTCTGTAGAATTAACACATTTTAGAGTTCAAATTACTTTATGGGGGGTGCATCATAATTATACCAAATAGTGGGACCAATTATGCCATATTTGTACATACACATAACATAATTTTAAATTCCCTGGTACCTTCCCTTTCTCTCCCCCTGATCTACTTCCTGTACTTTACTGATATCCCTTCCTTTATTATTATTATTTTTTAATTAGTGCAATATAGTAATATGTGTATATAAATGTATGTATGTCTGTATATATGTGTGTATGATGTATTATGTTCAGACATGGATTTAGCATAATTTAGTAGATATCATTCCCAAGTACTTCCCCATGCCCTAGCATCCTCCCTTCCTCTCTATCCACTTCCTCTACTCTATTGGTCTCCCTTCCATTTTGTGAAATCCCTATTTTATGTTTTTTTTTTTTTTTTCCCTCTAGCTTCCATACATGAGAGAAAACAGTCGACCCTTGACTTTCAGGATCTGGCTTATTTCACTTAGCAGGATGCTTTCCAGTTCTATCCAATTACTATCAAGTTACATAATTTCATTTTTTCTTTATAAAGTTCCATTGCTATATATATCATATTTTATTACCAATTCATTTGTTGGCAGATACCTAGGATGATACAATAATTTTGACATTGTATATTTCAATGCTATAAACATTAGTATGCATATATTATTGTAGCATGATGATTTGAGTTCTTCTGGATAAATACTAATGAATGGGATAGCTGAATTTTATGGTGGTTCCATTACTAATCTTTTGAGGAACACGCACACTGCATCCCAAGTTGGTTGGGCTAATTTACAATCCCATCAAATATAAATGAGTGTAGTTTTTCCCACTTCCTCACCAGTTAACTGTGTTCTTGATGATTGCCATTCTAAATGAAGTGAAATGGATTGTGTAGTTTTGATTTACATTTCCCTGGTTGCTAAGGATCTTGAGCATTTTTTCACATATTTATATTTTTTTAGAATTATTTGTTTAGGTCATTTGTCTATTTACTGATTGGGTTATTTGTTTTTCTAGTGTTAAGTTTTCTGAGTTTTTTATATATTTTGGATATTAATTCTCCATCAGAAAAATAGCCAACAAACATTTTTTTGTTTTCCATTCTGTAGGCTTTCTCTTCAAACTCTTGTTTCCTTTACTGTGTAGAAGCTTTTCAATTCGAAAGAATCCCACTTGTTATTCTTGGCTTTATTTCTTGAGATTTAGGGGTCTTGTTAAGAAAGTTGGTGACTGAACCAGTACCTTGGAATCATGACCCCATGTTTTTTTTTTTTTGGTTGTTTTTTTTTTTTTTGTAGAAGATGGAAAAATTTCTGGTCTGATTCCTAAGTTTTTTATCCATTTGAATTGATTTTTGTGCAGAGTGAAAGATAGAGACCTATTTTCATTCTTCTATATGTGGATATCCAGTTTTCCCAGCACCATTTGTAAAAAAAAAAAAAAAAAAAAAAAAATGTTATTTTCTCCAATATATGTTTTTTGGCATCTTTTTTGAGCATTAAAATGCTATGTCAATGTAGGTTTTTCTCTGTTTCTTCTGTTTTATTCCATTTGTCTTCATGTCTGTTTTCATGCCAATATAATACTGTTTTCGTTGTTGTTGTTGTTGTTGTTTGTTTGGTTGGTTGGTTGTTACTCCAATTCTATAGTACAATGTGAGATCGGGTATTGTGATGCCTCCAACATTGATCTTATTGCTCAGAATGGCTTTGGCTATACTGAGTCTTTTCTTCTTCCATATAAATTTTAGTACTTGTTTACTTGTTTCCATATGATTTCAGAGTCCTAGATTTGCACATCTGTTGAGACAGAGTGATTTTTTTATGTTTCTGTAAAGAATGTCATTGATATTTTGATGGGAATTGCATTGAATTTGTAGGTTTTTGGTCATATGGCCATTTTGACAATATTTATGGGAGGATGGGAGGTCTTTTCATCTTTTAAGGTTGTCTTCAATTTTTTTTTCTTTAATGTTCTGCGATTTTAATTATAGAGTTATTCACCTTCTTGGTTTGACTTATTCCCAGTTATTTTACATATGTATGTATGTATGTATATATGTATTGAGGCTATTATGAATGGAATGGTTTCCCTGATTTCTTTCTCAGTCTATGCACTGTTGAAGTGTAGGAAAGCTATTCATTTTTGCATGTTGATCTTTTATCCTACTACTATGCTGAATGTTTTTATTAGCTCTGAAAGTCTTCTGAGTTTTTCAGATATACTAATTATAGGGTCATGTTATCAGCAAACATAGATAATTTGACTTCTTTTCCAGTTTGTATCTCTTTGATTTTCTTCTCTTGCCTAGTTGCTCTGCCTTGAGTTTCAAGTACTTCATTAAATAAGAGTGGTTAGTGTGGACATCTTGTTCTCTATTTTAGGGGAAATGCTTTCAGTTTTTCTTTATTTAGTATGATGTTAGCTCACTGATTTGCCTCCTGCTTTTCCCCATTTCTTACCTCTATTGCTGCTGCAGAACTGTTGATTTAATTCATTCTTTCAGAGCAGCTGTAGACTGTTATCCCCTGAACCACCATTTTTATTCCTCAATTCAGCATTAAAATTGTTTAAGCACATTTTTTGAGAATGAAATTGCTTTTATATGGTATAAAATGTGGGCTATATATTAAAGCTAAATATCAAAAATACAAAGCATATGGTTTCCATTAAAGACATAACATTACACTAATAATTCTACAAACAACAGTAACAATAAAAAGGCCCATATCAAATTTCTGAATTTTGCAGATTTAATATAAAATAAAAATTGTATTTTTAGTGTAAATTGATAAAAAGCAAGTCTATGTGTTATAACTGTGTTCCATAAAAGCCAGGTTCTGTTTTAAATGTACTCAAATATTGACAATTTAAAGAGGCTTTGTGAAAATAAAATTTTAAAATGAGAAAGAAAATAAAACAGATATGAAAATAGTTGTGCATTAGGAAAAATAAGTACTATTTCTTTGTAAAGGAAAAGGGGACTAATTAACATGCAATGAGAACTGTCAAATGGTTAAATCTATGACAAGTTCAATAACATTAAAAAGACAAGAAATATGTAAACACAAAATATGGATTAAAATAGGAGGGTCATAAAGCAAGTCATGAGTAAATAATATTTACCACTCTGTAAAATTGGTGTTTGGGGAAATAATAATTATCAAATTTGACACCTACAGATAGTAGGATGGAAATGAAAAGATCTATAACCACAAGTATGAAGGTCTAAAAAAAATGTTTCAGTGTTTCAGTTGAGAGTCTGGAGGCAGATATATTTTCAGATGAAATATCTTTTTTTTTTGTACCAAGGATTGAACCTAGGAGTGATTACTCACTGAGCAACATCCCCAGCACTCTTTGTTTTATTTTGTATATTTTGAGACAGGGTTTTGCTAAATTGGTTTGGGTCTCACTAAGTTGCCAAGGCTGGCCTTGAACTTGTGATGTTCCTGCCTCAGCCTCCTGAGCCTCTGGGATTGTAGGCATGCACCACCACACTGGCTCTAACGAAATATCGTAAGCTCTTAAAAGAAAATGGAATTTCTGTATTATATAACCTGGGTCAAAATACCATAAGATGTTCAAAATTTGCTCTTTAATATTATAAGAATGCTAAATGACTGTTATTTCAACTTGGTGAAAATGCTTAGTGGCCTTGAGACATTTTTTACTTATACAATTGGATGCATAGACACTAAAGGAAAAAATAAGTCAAAGCCATGTATGTATGTGTGTGTATGTCTGTGTACTGTGTACATATGTATCAATACCAATTGCACTGAATGGAGGCTAACAGTCAAAGATGTCTTTATCTAAGACCATGGTTGTGGAAAGAAACAAAAGCTTGGAGTTTTTAAACCGTGGTATGAGCTACTAAAAAAGCAGCAGAGGATGAAGGGCACATCACTGTGCTCATCACTGTGATTAGGCCACCTCTGTTTGCTAATTGGTACTTGTCAAGGGTGGGTTCCTATCCTCCCATAGACACTGGGAGACAGGGGCACTATCTTTCTTGATAGTCCCATTTTAAAAAAATTCCTCTGTCTTTGACAAACATTTTCCAGGTCTGTAAAACTGGCAAGAGACTGTAGAAAGTTTCACATATCAAAGAGACAGGGAAAAAATCACAAGTAAAAGGGATATCAGGAGCCCAAGGACAAGAAGCAACCCATTTGATGATTAGTCAAACAAAGGGGAAGGTTAAAACCACCTGTTCAACACACACACACACACACACACACACTTTCGTATAAAGGTGATGCATTAAAATAGATTTTATTTCAGAAATTGATTGGTGCTCAAAATTATGATAAATCCTAAATGTCTATTCCTGACTTACTAAAAAGAAAACACAAAAGCACTGAATAAAACAGAAGTAGAATTCTTCTTTCACATTTTTAAATATCTATCTTACATCAATCAGTCTTCATCAGTGTTTCAAATAGAGGCATCTCCAATCAAATTAAGAGTAAAATAAGGATATCCACCATGACCATTATCTATCATTCCCTTAGGGTCCTCGGCCAAAACTTCTCATCCGCTGGTCCAGGAACCAGCAGTATGAGCATCTTCTGGGAATTTGTTAAATATGTATAAAGTGACCCTCACCTGATTCCCACTGAGTCCAGAACTTCAGGAGGTAGAGAGCAGCAGTCAGTGTTTTAACACATCTTGCCAGTGATTTCTGTGCATGGTAAAGCTAGTTCCAAAAATATATATGTATATTCTATAGCAGGGGCAGGCAAAATTTTTTCAGTAACAGGAGCAATATTTTAGGCTTTGCAGCCATATGACCTCGGTCACAACTATTTTACTCTGCCAAAACAGCACATGCAGACATAGACAAGCTTTAAGTGAATGGTAGTGGCTATGTTCCAATTTATTTAAAAAGTCAGGTTGATTACAAATTCAGCAAGCATGTGAAAAGATATCCAATATCACTAATCATTAGCAAATGCAAACAAACCTACAGGGACACACATATCTATTTGGATGCCTACTATATGAGTACTTTACCACAGGAGAAGAATTTAAAGGGGAAAAAAAAATAAGTTCAAGGTTGTCCTTCATGCAGTAGGGTACCAACATCATTTCTAGAATGTAGAATTGGATGACATCAGAAAAGCCTAAAAAAGAATATAATTATTAAAGCAAAGAAGTAAAATCTTCATTATTTTTTTCATTATTTTCAGATAACATAATCATCATTACTTCCTGACAAACTATATATTATAGCTGTGTACTCGTTTATTTTGGTATCTCACAACAAGGGTGTAAGCTCTAGAGTCACTGGGAATTTTGTCTGCAATATTCATTGTTGGAGAGCTAGCTCACAGAGCAATGTCTGACACATAGTAGGAAATCATTTGATATAATTAAGTTGATCAAAGAAATGAATGTTCATTGCTCTCAAATTAATTTCTAGAATCAATATAATTCCCAAGTAGAAATATTTGAAATTTTAACAAAGTGAACCTAAAATTCATCCAAATAGTTAAAAACAGCCCAATTTATTGGGAGGGCGACAAGGAGGCAACATGGCTCTGCTGTTAACAAACTGCACTAATAAAAATTACCAAAATCCTGACAAATTGGAAATGTAGCCAATGAGTCTGGATTTAGTATAATATGAAGATAGAGTGGAAAATCTATGTGACAGTAGTATTAAGTAATATGAAGATAAAATTGAAAATCTATGTAAAATAGTATTAAGTATCAGGTATTTAAAAAAAAAAATAAGCAAAAGCTACCACATCAATCTAAAAACAAGAAACAGATACTAAAGTACCCAACAGAGGAAATATCCAGGTGGGAGTGTTATAGTGATGATTAAGAACTTGGATTTTGATTTTGGAGTCTTAATATCAATTTTCACCTTTAGTAGTTCGATCTTGAGCAAGATATTTATTTTTTAAGTCCTTGAATCATTGCAAAATAGAAATTATTGTATGTATATCATATTGTTTAACTGAATTAATAAAGTTATACACATAGAGAAGTTAGCATTATGTTTATCTCCTAGTAAATTCTTTCTAAGGACTGATTTTTGTTATATCAAAATTGCCAGAGTATTGTGAGCTATTATAAGCAATTATAAGAAATTATTACAAAAACTTTTTTAAAACAAAAATGTAATTGAGGGCTGAGGTTGTGGCTTAGCGGTAGAGTGTTTGCCTAGCATGTGAAAGGCCCTGGGTTCGATCCTCAGCGCCACATAAAAATAAATAAATAAAATAAAGGTATTGTGTCTAACTACAGCTAAAAATTAAATATTTTTTTAAAAAGAAAAAGTAATTAAATAATTTATCATAATCTCCAAAAGATGACAAAATTAAAATTACGTATTTTAATTATATTTAGGGATAGATAAAAAGTATTTGTACTTAAAAGGCAAATGGTTGTGAGAAACAATATACAAATTGGTACATGGGCTGGTACAGACTTGGTTAAGGGATAAGGAGAGATATAAATAAACTAAAATAAAAATGGGGCAAAAAGTACAACAGGATTGATATAAGTTCTCTTTGGGTGGTAAGCTTAAAAGGGACTTTCTAACAGCAGTAAATGCTATATTTTTAGTTACAGAATAAGTAAAGCAACATGGAAAATCTAAATTATGATTTTGTGTTACAGTATATACATATCCTTTGTGTTTCAATAATCACTGAATCAAATTTTTAATAAAATTTTAAGGAAATAAAGCTAACCCAACTTTCCCCTTGAGATTTATATCCACAGTATTTAGAAATCACATGTTTTTGTGTTCATCTTCTCTTAATAGTTCCAGATTGAAAAAGACAGAGCTCCACTCTAGTATTTTTTTTAAAAAAGATAATCCTAAAGGTCATTAAGAAAGTTCAATTCAGTGCTCTTAGTGTAGCATAGAAGAGTAAAGCCAATTTTAAGACCAAATTAGCTGCTTAGAAGACCAATGCCAAGTTTTAGATACAACAACTTGTTTCAAGAATATCTTGAAATGTGATAGACTTAAACCCCTTCAAAATAAATTCAGTTGTTTCATTGTAGAAGATTTGGTTAGTCTTTTGTTTTCACAGTATTTTAGAAGCTGACAATGAATACAGAAATTCAAAGTAAATAATTCACAATTGCCCTTGAAAATTCATGAATGAATCATTGATTGTAGTGGAAAGAATATGGGACTGGAACTACCCAGGTTGTTTCTGGATTTGTCTCTGATGACTGTGTCACCATGGCCAGTGTATCCTAAATCACTGGAATTCAATTCTCTGATCTGAAAAATGAAAAGGCTGGATGGGATATATTTGAAGATCCTTTTTAAATCTAAAGAGAAGAGTGAAATTTTATAAACTGGACCTTCTTGGTACTCTCAGGATAAATGACTTATCTAACCATAGATGTATATTAAAAACAGTATGTTTCATGTTTTGGCAAGAAGAGAGACAACAAAAATATTAAGTTCAACACTGAAATTCTTAATACAGCACATATAGTCCATGCAGCAATTATCAAAGCAAACTTTTTATCCCAATAAAACCTAATAGCAGATTTTCCCAACTGTGCCAACAACCAGAATGACTCTATATTTTAAAAAGTCATAAGCTTTATTGTTTACCACTAAAGGTAGAATCAAAATCTATTTATATAGATCTTGCCATGGGAATCATTCTTTGAGTCAGGACCGTTTTAGACCTTCATGTTGTCTGTATGATAATTTTAATGTCTTTGCCCCATCTCTGTCTCTTTCAGCAACATCTAATGAAAGAAAACTGTCTTTAAAAATATTTTGTTCCACCAAAAATGTTGATAAAATCTTTAATAAAGTCTACTTGGACATTGGAGAAATAGCTTATTCTGACCTTTATAAAATATCCAGCGTCTAAAATCTTTGGTAAAGCTCTACTGACAATTTCCTAGATAAAATATAATGTCTGGGAGGCCTAAATGTAAATTACAATACCTATATTGTTCGTAATATTTACAATATTAATTTTAATACATTGCATAATATATGTGTTTATATGATGGTGTCTCCTTATGAATTGTGAGCTACATGGGTCCAAGTTTCTTGTTTTGGTAAAATCCCCAGGGCTATTTGAAAATGGTGGATGCTGAACACCTGTCTGTACAATTAATGTTGAGATAATATAGACTCACATGTGCACCCTGGATTTAATGCATATTGGTTTAGAGTGTTGGATTTTATTTCTTTTTATTTAAAAAAAATTTGTCTTCTCCCATAGTTCAATATTTTGGCAAGTAAATCTAGAAAAGGAATAGCATAATTATTTGATGGTGAAGTAATATTCATGAAGTTGTTTTATTATATAAAGATCAATTCTAGTAGAATATTATACTTACCAATATAGAATGATATTAAGGGCAATGGGCCTAAAATTAAATATAGCATTCAATCTGCTGATGCCAATGTTCCTAAAATTTCTTGTGAAAATGCAAAACTTTTAATTCTTCCACAAAGGCAAGACCAGAACACAAATACCCTTGGGAAAGAGCAGTTACAAGTTACTGATGTCAAGAATTTTTCAGAGTTGGATAGAGGAAAGGAAAAGTAAGTAGGATATAGAATGGTGAACAGAGGTTCTACAAGAGGAGGTGAGGCTTCCATTTTTTAATAAAATTATTTACAAGTTCTTCCTCATACTGGAAAACAAAGGCAACCAACTTAGCAGAGCTATTCAGTGACCCTGAGTAAGCCATTGCTCTGAACCTGGTTTTCTTGTCTATAAAACTAGCATGGCATCACAGAGGATATGGTCCTTACTTAATGTTAATTTTCTACAAACCCCTTCCACAATATTTATATGATAGGATTAATTGTGATGAATGGTTTTGTTAGTATGCATTCACATGGCAATCATAAAAACAAAAAATGAAAACAAAAACAAACCTAAGCATACTTAAAGACATGAGAGAACCTCTTGATTTGAAGGGGAATAGAGGGGAAAGGATAATGTAGCCCCTGAAGTGCTCAGACCTCCTGTGAAATGTGAGTTTATGTTCCACTAAGATGAATGAATATCTCTTATGCTATATTTGGAAGGAAATTACTTGGGCACAGATAAGTTAATATCTTCATATTGCTAATGCCTTTTTTTATTCTAATAGAATAATGTTTTTGAGTCACTAATCCACCCCACAGATGGAAGTGTGTATGCTTCTGAATCCCTACAGAGACACAAGAAATTGATATGCTTAACAATATTTTTGTAAATATTGGAGAGACATGTAAAAGAGAGTTTGGGTAACTTTTGCAAAATCTCTTATTTTATTTATAAAGTTTTTATTTCCTTCAAGCCCACACTGTAATACTTGTTAATAGTACTCCTGCAAAAAGCTATTATACTATATCAACACACTATTAACAGGAAGTAAAGGGAAAGGCTTAATTGAAAAAAAAAGTATCTGAAAAGATTCTGGTGATATTAAAAGCATAAAGTACAGGGACTACGTATTTTCCCTAGTAATTCATTATGAAACCATCTGTATCTTATTGAGCCAAATGCTCTGCATAACATGTTAGGTAAGCATATGACCAAACTACCTTTGTATCTGGTATAGTTTAGATATGAAGTATCACCCTAAATCTCATATGTGAGGTAATGCAAGAATGTTCAGAGGAGAAAAGATCAGGTTATGAGGGCCTTAATCTAATCAGTGAATTAATCCACACAGGTGGATTAACTGCACAGTAACTGTAGGTACCCATAGGTACGTAGAGTGTGGATGGAGGGAGTAAGTCACTAAGTATGCCTTTGAGGTTGATATTTTGTCCTGGTTGAGTGGAATTTTATCTTTGTTTCCTGGTTTGCCATGTTCTAAGCTGTTTTCCTCTGCCATCCTTTCTGCCATGATATTCGACCTTACTTTGGGACCAAAGCAATGGAGTCAGTCATCTATGGACTGAAACCTCTGAAACTGGGACCAAAATAAACTTTTTCTTCTTTAAGTTGTTCTTGTTGGGTCTTTCAGTCAAAGTGACCAAAGGGGAAAAAAAAAAAAAAAAGAACCTGACTACTAGAACAGAATCAGAAACAGGAAAAGAAAGAAGTCAACAAATTGCAATTAGCTATATAAAATCATGGTCACATAAGAAATACCATTACTGAAATCCTCATACTGCTTCCCCATGGCCTATTCTCTATATATTGCACCTTATTCTACTTCCAGCCTTTGCTCAGACACATTTGAAATGCTGTGCCCATGGATCTTGGCCTGCCAGTCTAACTTCACATGGCAACTCTTAATGAGACCACCCATACTTTAGGAGTTGTTCTTGTATGCTAAGATTCTGTTTTATTTGTAGAGTGCAAGCTTGTAGGAGTCCTTATCTAGAACAGTGTCTGCTACTTAGAAAAAAAAACAGATATTGAATGATGAATGAATGAAGCTCTCTTGTTTAACTTCATAGTGTGGATTGATTAAAAACCAATGTAAGAAAAAGTTGCTCATGAGAAATATTTTCAAATAGCTATTTTTAAATTTTTTCTTACTTCTTTTTACAAAAAATGGGGGGCACTCCTGGGAAAAAATTATATAATCAAAAGTGGACAGATTTCTTCTCCAAATAGTAGATCAAGTGTAGGTTGGCCACCATTTATGCCTTAAAACGTCCTCTTGGGCTGTATAAAGAAAGGGGATGGAGCAAGCAGGCTAGTGTGGGCATGTGTGTGTGGAATGACCCAAGAGAGTTAGCAAGGCTGTTCCTGCCTGCTGCCCCAGCACACAAGAGCAGTGGGAGTTTTATATCTTTTAAACAAAATTGGAAACTAAAATGAGCACTTGGAATCTCATTTAATTCTGCCTCATATCCTAGCCTTTGCAACGTCAATTAACCTGCCCTAACATTTTCTTGAAATAAAAGAACAAAACATTATGGAAATATACTTTCCCCAGCCATTTCAAAAATTGTTACATGTAAAAAAGGATGTCACTCAGACAAAGAGAACATAACTGAACCATTTTATGGGTTGATTATAGGGGGGAAATGCACTTCTTTCCCCCTTAACATTGTACAAATTCAGAAGAGGAAAGAATAGTGCTACACTTCACACAGCCCACTATCTAAAATGTGCATGTACAGATGCAAGAAATATTTATTCACTTGTTCTTTCAGTGAATATTTGTGTATTTAGTACATACTAGTTCTGTGCTAATCACTGCAAATATAGTCATGGATAACATAGCTGAGCATTTGGTTGTATTCTATCATAATGGGCCCAGGCAAAAATAAACAAATAACTGAATGATACCATTACTGACTGTGATAAGAACAATGAAGAAATAAGAGAATAAGGGGAAGATGGTGACTGCTGTAACTTGCATGATCAGGAAAGATCAAACTGGGACCCTCTTGGTATCTAGAAAGTTCTGGGCATATAAAATCATTGACCATTATTATAATTTATTCTTTTTTGTTGTTTTATTGGAGATTGAACCCAGAGGTGCTTAACCACTGAGCCACATCCCCAGTCTTTTTTATATTTTATTTTGAGACAGGGTCTCATTAAATTGCTTAGGGTCTTGCTACATTTCTGAGGTTGGCTCTCATCTTGGGATACTCCTGTCTCAGCCTCCAGAGCTTCTGGGATTACAGGTATTCACCACTATGCCAGACTAGTTTATTCTTTTCTCCTTGAGCATATATAGGACATAATATTTTCATTTTGGAAATTATAATAACTCCTGGAACTTAGAGAGCTTTGTTCTGAGATGTCCACTGAGCCCTTCCCATTTCCCCATTGGATGTAGGCATTTCTAAATGGTCCAAAAACCTTAAATGGTGTGAAGTAACAAGGTGCTACTCCCTCACAAGAGATAACCAGCACTTTTTCTAAGCAAGAACATCACATCCAACATCTCAAAATTAACATCCTTTTCAATTCCTTTGTCTTCAAGTCCATGTGGAGTAATTCGCCAGTTTAGGAAAGTCCAGCAACAACTTGGAAGAGGTAGATTAAGCTGTAGTCATGCTAAATTTTAATTAGATCTGAGGAAAAGATATTGCTGGTTTCTAAATAGCCTGTTGAGTAAATGGAAGAAAGAAACCAGGCAAATGTGCAATTGCAATTAGTGGATATATTTAAACTCAATCTTAGTAATTATCTGTTAAGAATAGGAGTCAATGGCTCTTCCAGTGACCTTGAACAAATCGCATAATTCTTTAGGTTAAAAGCTTCCCAATCTGTTTACCAGGGTGGATACCATTTCCCAGTTTCTGACCCCAAACAATAGGTCCTAATGAATATAATATGCTCTAAGATCTGCCTATAATTTTTTTCATTAATAGGAACCATTATGAGTTTGCTAAATTTAATAAAGTCTTGGTGTTTATATGGCACCTCAAAGAGTTGTAAACTTTTCCTCCATCTTAACACATGCAAAACAGTCAAATTTCTGCTTAATTTTCTCCAAAGGTACTGGTATCCATGTGTTCAAGATGAAGTTTTTTTGTTTTTTTTTTTCTCCAGAACACATTTCTAACCTCTTCAGACCCTTACATATTCCTTTTCATTCTCACTTGTGAATTCTAAATATTCCATTTAGCATCATGAGCAACTTTAAATAACATGTATTTCAGACAGTTAGTAATGATGTTAAACAAAGCCTATGAGTTGTCATACTGATGTGAAAGTAGGTCTTTTTTTTTGAGAAAACTGGTAAGACAGGAGAGATGTGGAAGACTGCTACAGAAAGCACAGCTGAGAAGAGAACATAGGAAGTCAGGAAGAAGTGGAGTAGGACATCCTGGCCGTTATATTCCAGGCTAAATACAATTTAGTAAGCATACCAGAAGCATTGAATGCTGGAACAATTATTTCTTGGGTTCCTTGAACTGGATTGTTCGGAAAACATCTCTGAGCTCCTGAATCCTTGAGTGTTACTAGATGGTTGAAAGTTAACAATTATATGAACTGAAGACCTGGACGGCACTGGGATTGGCACTGGGATATATAAAAATCCTCTAAGACTTGCACCCTGAACTTAGGTACAATTCATTCTGTAAGAAACACAGAAGGATAAATAACTTTTGTCATCCAAACCGAGAAGTGTAAAACCAGCCATGGAGCAGGGGAAAGAGATCAAACTGGGCAACATGGGGGTGGGGCTGGGGCTCAAGGAACAAATGGCATTTGAATTAAGTTTTCATGTAAGAATTTGATCAGAGGTTAATGGGAAGAACTTTGTCAAAGGGACAGAGATGTGTGCCTGCATGTGAGAGTTTTTGAAAGTGAGAAGCTGTTCAAACCTCGAGAGCTTGGACAAAGAGAATAGGCTGAAGTAACAGAGGGTAAAGGTGTTCAACCTGTGGCTGGCCTTGCATGCCTTCCTCAGGGTTTGAGGTCGGCTGGTAGACAACAGCTTGGTTCTGGGAGCAGCAAACAATTTAAAGTTGAGAATTAACATGATCAGTGTTTGTCAGTATTTTGACTGGATCGGTAGGCTAAGAACATTTCAATCCAGTCCACAGATTTACGTGTTTCAAACTATTCTCATAAAAGCTATGCTATTCAGTTGTAATAAATAGATATGTAAGCAAAATTCAATGAATTTTGGTGGATATCTGAGTTTAGCTATTGATTTCTCCTCCATCATAGAAGAGGAAATTAATTGTCATTAAAATAAAAATCAATCCTCTATAGTAAGATGGTATTAGACACCACTTACTAAAATCTTTAGGGTAACAGTATTTTTCTTTAATTTTTCTAGTTATGTTAGAATTAATTAGCTGGGTTCATTTTAAAGCCTTGTTATTTAAAATGTGCCTAATTCTTTACATATTTATATTTATTTAATATTTTTACCTAATTTTCCAGTGATTTTAGAAATAAGTAACAAATCTGAGCTGGAATTTTAAGCTTTGTTTTTAAAAAATTTTTATAAATCATCTTAATATACACTTTAATCATTAATAGATACTAATGCTGATCACATACAATTTTGCAATTTGAGTTAAAACCCAAGTATCAGTCCTCTTTTTTTTATAAGGTATTGTACATCTGAATGCAGATGACATTAAAAGTTGAGTTCGTTGAAAAACTTCAGGAAACAAAACTTTTCTTAATTTGTGGTGTGAGAACAATATGTTCATTTTCAGAGTGAAGCATGTTCCTATACTCATGCAATGGGAATAAAATATTCCCCTATATATTAGGTACAAAAATTACTTAAAAGGCTTCAAACTAATAGTGCCAAGCATGATGCCACCCCTAAATTAAATTATAGATGTATGTTCGCTCAGCGAACACATGGATCTTGCATTGAACTGCTCATAATGTAAATTGATTAAATATGTGGCCATTATCTATTCTACTGACAGCTGTTCACCATTTCCCTGAGGCTTAAACTTGTGTTGTCAATATTTATTGCATATTCATAAAGATTTAGGCACTGAACATACCCTGTGCATTAAGGCTCCATTCTCCATAGAGTTTTACCTTCTGCTAGGATGTCACCTGGTCTTCACAACACTAAACATGTCAGAGTAAGACATAAAGTCAGTTCCACTTATATATTCATTCAACCAATATTCTTTGCTTTTATTTGTGTGTCTGAAACTGTGCTAGGTGCTTGAGATTATATATAGCAAAGGACAGATATATAGGACCAATGTGATCTCTGCCCTCATGAAATTTATGATCCATTCAGCAAGAGAGGCATTAAGTAGGTAATTAAAAATGTTGTAACTGCTAAGAGAATTAGAAAAATTAAAGTTCTCTGGAATCCATAATGCAGGCACTAGGCTAATTCAGTAAGTAAGAAAATTCTCATTATATGTAATTTCTTTAGTTTTGCCCTAGCCTATTTATTTTAGGCTTGGTGTTGAGACTAAACATTCATTTGTTCATTCTGCCAAAGTGAATCTATTTTATGGTCAAGTCTATCAGAATGAAACCTCAGAATACTCATCCAAGCAATTTGGAATTATTCAGTCTATTATATGGCCATTGAATGCGTGGCATGGTTTTTAATTAAAAATCTTATATTCTGGAAATTGTAGAAACGTTTATTTCTGAAAGAAAGGAGTCAAATCTGAAATCAGAATAATTTCCTTTTGATTCCAATTGCTATTCAGGTTAAATATTCCACACCCAAATTTATATACAGAATTTTCAGTAATCAAACCAGTTTGGAAATGAAAGGCATAAAATTTCATTATTTTAATAGAAATCTAAGGAACAAAGTTCACGTGGCTCTTTTATCCATCAGAATTTTGATTATCACTGTTAACTCTGAGAGGATATGATATGGGAGGTGAAGTGAATATTCTGTCTATGCAAAAATAGTAATAAAAAATGAAGGTGACATTATTACTTCTTATCTACTAAGCTTCATTATTTATCTGTCTTATGCCATTTCCCAACCACATTATCACTTCCTCTTTCCCTGGGTATTTCTGATACTTAACAATGGTTTAATTATAGTTACCCAGAATAATACAGAGAACAAAATGATTATGTACTATAAAGGATATTTAATTTCCCAGTGTTGGCCATAAAACAAATTTTGTGTAAATGCCTGTTTTAATTATGACAAGTGTATTTCTATACGAACGCATTGGCACCAGTGAGTTGGCATTTTGAATTCTTTTAATCCATTAGATAAAACCTATGACCAAGATGATACAGTCATGAGTAATATATGGGTGCCTGGACCTTCCCTACTTTCTTATTACACAAAGACTCTCCTTTTTACTTTCCCATTGTAACCCATGACTAATTTACAGCAGCTGAAAGCTGACCTCAAAGAAAAAATTTCTCTTCTGCTCTTCTTTGATCGTTGGGGCAGCTACAAACTAAAATGATTTGCAAATCTTTGAGTCTGGGCATCCAGGGACAGACTGTCAGTCAGGAAATAACCTTTATAGAGAATCAGCCTGCATGCAGGGCACTGCTCTGGAAGCTCTAGTGTATTACAAAGGTACCGCATGCAGTTCCTATGGAAGCCCTGACCATCAGGGGCTCTTAAGTAAGAGACAGTAATCCACTCCCAGATGAATCTATGACTCGACAATGGACATTTCTATAACTGATCCAATTCTCCATTGAATTAACTCTTCAGCCTCTCATCCCATACTGATGGGATTGGCTATGACATTGTTTTATAATCACCTGATGATTCACCCAGAGTAGTCAGTTATTCCAAGGAGAGAATGATGAAAATAATTGCTCTTATAATAAAAAAGTATTATCATGTACATATAATAGATTCTTCTACTATGGACTACATCTAAGTTGACATATTTTAAATTTTTTGTATGTTTTGTCTTTTAGCAGATAGATCCATTACATAACTGAGAAAGGTGACATTCTCTTAGAGTGGGGAAAAGGTTTGCTATTTACCAGTATGACATTCCCACTTGTGAAGAGACAGTCATAGTTTGGGTGGGTGATGACGAAGGAACAAGGGATGTCTTGTTGGGGTGACGAAATGGTTTAAAATCCTGCTGGCACCACTCTGATGGTACTGTGAACCTGGAATGTAAACCCTTAAATAGTTAAATTATATGACATGACAGCTATGTCTCAGTAAACTGATTTTAAAGTTTCTAACTTTCTGTATCTGTATTTAGTTAGATAAAAAGCCCAACCAGCATTCTTGTTCATCTCTTGATGGATTGTATTTGACTACTTACAAAGTTCAGTTTACTTATTTCCCTTAGGCCACATAAAAGAAAAAAATACTTTGCAGGCTGAGCATTTTAGATTCAAAATCAGATATTACCTAATACACATGCTTTAATGAAACACAACCTTTTTAATTACACACCTGCTTTTCATTATCCAAAATGCAGATGAAACACTTAGTTGTTCCCTTCATTCTCTGTCTTGGAGAAGGACCTTCTTGTGCATTATCTGTAGGCAGGGCATGTGGCATTTGAGGATTTTCCTTTCTTCCTCATCTGCCCCAAATAGTTCTCAAATGGACTGTGCTGCTACTGAAGCATTAGGCCTTGGTGAGAGCGACTGAGTTGTTTTCTAAGAAGCACTGTTGCAAAATTATCTTTTAGTACATTATAAGTACATAAAAGATACTGTAAAATGTATTATATTATTCCTAAGTAAGTCATAGAAAATGTGTGTTTTATGACTTGCTTGCTTTGATCCTTTCCTAAATGGATCCCCAATTTAGGTTGTAAAAGACGTGCATGTAAAACCACAGCAAAATGTAAACAAACCAAAATCACCTCAAATGACATAATAATTCTAGCAAAGGAAATAAAGAACTAGAGCACAGAGAAACAAAAGAGATAGATACCAGGTACAGATGGCTACTTGGCTACTAGAGATGCAAGACAAAGCTACATTATAAAAAAGACATATAATTATAAATATAAAAAGTTCACATAATGAACATTTGGCAATGATTTTCAAAGTTCATTGGGAGTTCTAGTTCTTCCTAGCTTAGAAGAAATTCTGAAATCCAGGTTGAATCTAGGCCAATTTGAGAGTCTAAAATTAATAAAGATTTATAAGGAAAATGGGGTAATCCAAGGGATACCCCAATATAAACATTTATGCATTCACCCGACATCCTTTGGGTCAGCACAGCCCAGTCTTTCATGCATAGGACTCATCTTTAGACTTGAAGCAGCAAAGATTCACAAGAATTGAAAAACCTGCCTTATCATTTATGTCCTAACAGTGGATGATATCATCAAATATCTTACTCCTCTCCTTGCCTGTTTTACAACTATCACCCACTAAACATGGGTACTCCTCAAAACTCTTTACTTAGGTTCCACTAACACTCTCCACATTGTCTTCATGAAGGCAGATCCCTTCTTCATGGACTCAGTTAACACTTTTATGGGGAATCTCAGGTCCTCATTCCCAGTCTATCTCCTTCTCCAGTGCCAGGACTCAAAAAGCTGATCAGGTACATTTACTTAGATTTCCCTAGATCATCATGTCTGAAACAGAATTCTGCATCAACCCCATCCCCAAGAACATCTTATCCTAACTACTGTCTTTTTGTCAAGGCCATTACCATTTTCTCAATTTCCTGAGCTCAAAATGCTACCATCATCCTTAACCATCATTTCCTTCCTTTCCTGCATTCATAAATCATTGCTTGATTGATTTTTCCATTAAATTGTTGCATAACAATTTAGAAACTTCAGTTTTTTTTTTCTATAAAATTTCTCCTGACTTCTGAAAACTTTAACTAATTCCCCTTCCTCTGAATTACTGCAGAACATTCAATTTATGTAACTTAAACTGTCAGGTAATTTCATGAGGTTTTGTTTATAGTCAATATTCATGAGTGTGAATTGGGTTTCAGGGGGATAGTGTCTAAGTCTTTGATGTTTTAGTAATGATGATAATGGTGTCTTAATGATGGTGATGCTGATATCAAGTCACTCCCACATATGCTACAGCCATGTTGGAACGTAAGTTGGTTATTTCTGGGGGAAAAAAAAAGAGGGAGCCAAAGCTGGCTTGGAAGGTTTGGTAGAAAACAATGTCTCCCAAGGATAAACCAAGAGCCAAATGTATGAAAATGAGGAATATAGCAAATCCAAGTTAGTAGAAGAGGTAGGTGGAAGGCAAAAAGGGGCTTCTAGGAAGCGAGTTCCGTCTGAGTCACAGGTCAAGGCAATTCTTTCTAGTCAACTTGATAGAGTCCAGAAACAGAATGAAGCATCTGGAAAAGGAAATGGTAGTAATTACATAAGAGAGATGTAGGTGGACAACTTACAAGAACGGAGAGAACAATAGGCAAGGTAAACAGAAGACCATGTCAATCCAGAAACCAAGATGTCATGGACTAGTGGGACTAGCTCCTTCCTGTTCAAAGGATGTTTTCTATTGTTGTTTTAATGGTAAGTATTTCTAAGATACATTTTCTTTATACATTTCTGGGTTCTGTTCCTTTTCTTTCCTCTTGGTCAAAGCATAAAGTGAAAAATTCTGGTGATGGGTTTTATATCACTGGTTTGTTTTCAATTGAGGAAACTTATCCAAAAACAATTCATCAGTCTCAGAATTCTAATGTCTTTTCTGTGTTTTTTTTTCTCCTTCCAGGACCAGTTCAGGGGATATACTTGGGTAAGTCTCTAATCTGAAGACTACTTTCCTTGGACTTTTTTGGGAGTATAAAGGAAGACATATTCTCTTTTGCTTTTGTACTAAATCACTTTCTCCAGCATTGGCAACAGGTATAGAACCTATTGCATAGGTGAAAGGAATCTGTAATCTGTTCAGAAATAGGTGCAGTCCATGATGAAGACAGGATAAAATATTCAAATTAGTTTACTAGCTCAAAGCAGAGAGGACTAACGATTCTAGAATGACTCAAGAGGATAAGATCTTAGTGGAAACTGGAGCACTAAATATATTCCTAAAATGATTCTGGTAACATGGAGACCATATCTGTATACCACAGCTTTGGGTAGAAGATTTGTATGTTTAGAAACTCATTGGCTTGAGAAGTCCTGCCAAAACGTATCAATTTCAGCTTTGATAAATAACCTGAGTAGTGTCTTCTTGGATATTTTTGTTAAAAATAATATCATACAAGCAGACATAAACACACACAACCCCCCCCCCCCC
>NW_026000005.1:41535585-41575336 GCF_001458135.2 Marmota marmota marmota | reverse complement strand
ACTCCCCTGTGTGCTTGAGAGACGCCGACCACTCTACGAGTATAAACACACACAAACCCCCCCCCCCACACACACACATACACACACCTACAAATGTTGCCCTAAAGAAAAGTTTTGGTTGTTATTCTGTACAGAAAGAAAATTTACCCAAATATGAAATTAGAGGACTAAACTGAAATTATTTAAAGACAGGTCTTCTAGTGGAAGTTATCAGTTTTGTTATACTTTGGTTTAATAAAAGATAAGATGTGATTAGTCTAATAGCATATTAGAAATAAAAACATACTTAAATTTTGAATAAAAAATGAAGCAATGAAGAACAAATTACTTACCCTTACTATAAAATAAAACATTAAATATTAAAGAATAAATTGCTCATATTTGCCATAAATAAATTTCTATGGTTTAAAGAGGCATTGAAAGAGATTTTAAAAATATTGTACTATTTTCAGAGCACACAACACCACCATTCATTTAGTAAAACAAAAACAAAACAAAAAAACAACACTTATGATTTTTGCCAAACACTCTTCCAGCAGTTAGATTATAAGGAACCAGGCTATATATAGAAAATTGATTACTTCAAAGAGCACCTTTGAGCTGTCTTTGTCATTTCTGCATCTCTCAGGGTGCTGAATAGCCTTCATTTGGCTTCTTTTTTATATACTATGGAAGCATAGATGCCTCCTGGCTTTCTAAATTACAAAAAAACTATGAATATATATTCTTATATTGATTTGGTTGTATTTTCCTTCCTCATGACTGAAATTCAAATGTCTAGATTTCTAAGATGATACCTTCATATTGTCTTAGTGCAGGGAAGAACTTTTCCTTAAAGAAGTGCCAATGAGATACCTGGAAGGTCTAACAGTACCTCACAAAAAGCATCTGATACATTTTTCTACTCTATTACTTTCATTATTGAATCTCATAAGATATACATAATACAAAGAAATGAAAAATAAACTTCAAGGAGTCTTGTGAAAAACAACAGCAAGAAGGCTGAAAAGAATGGAAGTATCTGCCTTCTTTCTATTGCCCAGAAGCCAGAATATAGCACATGGGCCAAGCACATCAGCTGTTTGCAAGGTCAAAATAAAATACTCTGCAAAGATAACATCATCCCAATCTCTACAAGTCATCAATGTCAGTAGAATCATTTTGAATTCTTTAAATATGAAGTTTGCAAAGAAACATAAAACAGAACTTGAAAAAAAATGTAAAATACAGGATAACCCAGAATATTGGGCTTATAAACAAGGACTCTAAAATATCTGTTACAAAATATTTCTTGATTTAAAACAAAATCTGATCATAAGGAATAGATAGATAATCCTAGCAAAGGAATGTAAGCCATGAAAAAATCTAAATATCCTAGAACTGAAAAACTAAAACATCTGAAGTGAAAAATTGACTGGGTTGGTCTGAAGTACATTGGAGATGTGATAAGAAAGTAACAGTGAACTTGAGCTAGGCCTATGGATATCTAAAGATCTAAAAACACACAAATGAAAAAAGATTTGAAGACAACAAATGAAAAGATAGAAAAAATAAGTATCGAATATTCATGTCATAATATTAAATGAACTACCAAACCTGTAGCTAGAGTTCTAGAGGAGAGAAAAGCAAGAGAATGAAGGCAGGAGGTGGGGGATCTAAACATAGTCCCAAAATTTGTTTTACTTTGGATGAAAAAAACATAAACAAATCTAGGAAGTTTAGCAAACAACCAAAAAGATAACATATAAAGAAAATAATTATAGAACCAACATAGTTAAGCTACTCACACCCAAAGTGAAAAAAAATCTCAAAAACAGAGCACCAAACTGTCTGAATAGAAACAATTGCATGGATTCCTTATCAGAAACAACAAAAGGCAAAAGGCATTTAAACTATGTATCAGCTTTAAATTACAGAAAATACAAGATGTTTGTGAAGTCAGAACCCTACATCAAAAACGATATCTTTAAAAATGAAGATGAACTACCCCTCCCTTTCAGTAATGGATGAAACAACCAAGCAGATCAACAAGGAAATAGAACACTTCAAAACACTATAAATCAAGTAGAACTGTTACCTGCAGAAAACCTCACCTGGCAACATCAGAAAGACGTTTCTTTGAATGTATTCTTAAAACATTCCCTGGTAAAGACCATGGTGTAGGCTATAAAGTAAGCCTCAGTGAGTACAAAATGAATGAAAGCACATATAGTGTGTTCTCTAATCACAATGGAATCAAATTTGAAATAACAGAAAAAAATAAGAATATTATAAAAATGTGGAAATTAAACAACAGCCTTCTAGCAATCAGTGAGTTCAAGAGAAAATTCCAAGAGAAATTTGAAAATACTTGGAGATGAATGAAAACTAAAAATAGAAAAAAACTTACAAAATCTAGTAGCGGTTACTGTCTTCAGAAGAAATTTTATACCTGCAAACACCTATTTTTTTTTTAGAAAAAGAAAAATTTTGAATCAATAATCTAAATTTTCATATTTAGAAACTAGAAAAATATAAGCAAATGGATCACAGACAAGATATAAGGAAGAAAATAACAACAACATCTAGACAGCAAATAAATCACATAAAAAATACAGAAACATAGGAATTGGTGATTTGGAAAGTGTTAGAGTCTGTAAACAAGTCTGGATGGTGCCTGGCATTTTGCCAGAGGGAGTGGTTTGTGAAGTTAGGCCAGGGAGCCATTAAGTGTGGAGATTCCTTATTGGTTGACTGCTGTATTGAGTTTATGTTAATTAAGATAAGCTGTGTGGAATGTATATATACCGCTCCTGTCCTACAATAAAGGGTTCCCACTCCTGGTGTATCAATGTACACAAGTTGTTCGTCACCCCCCGGCTATTTTGCCCAGCCATCCGGGCTGCGGCAGGAAAGATCAACAAAATTGGCAATCTTTTCACTAGGTTGAAAAACAAGAAGAAAGTGGAAGACAAATTAGAAAAGTCATGTATGAAAGAGGGGGGCATGATCTTACAGAACTAAGAAGGTTTAAAAGGAATAGTTTAAGCAATTGTGTGCCAACAGAGTCAATGAGATGGATAACTTAGCTAGAATGATATAAAACATTTTGTTTCCAGGTAGAAAAATTAAAAATTGCCAAAATTAAATAAAAAAGAAATTTAATATCTAAAAAATTCTGTAAGTAAAGAAATTGAACTTTTAATAAAAAGTCTTCCCACAAAGAGAAATCCAGGTCTAGATACCTCACTAGTGATGTCTACCATATTTATCCTACACTTTTTCAAAAAAGAAGTGGAAAAAAAAGTGGCAAAGAACATCAGTGTTTATAGCCACACAATTCATAATAACTAAATTGCAGATCCATCCTAGATACACTTCAATAGATGAATGGATAAAGAAAATGTGGTATATATACCAATGGACTATTACTCAGCATTAAAAGAGAATAAAATCATGGCATTTGCAGGTAAATGGATGGGGCTGGAGAATATAATGCTAAGTGAAGTAAGCTAATCCCCCCAAAACAAAGCCTAATGTTTTCTGATAGAAGGATGCTGATTCATAATGGGAATTGGGGGGCATGGGAGGAATAGACAAACTTTAGATAGGGCAAATGGGAGGGAGAGGAAGGGAAGGGGCATGGGGATAGGAAAGATGGTGGAATGAGATGGACCTCATTACCCTAAGTACATGTATGAAAACATGAAGGATGTGACTCTACTTTGTGTACAACCAGAGACATGAGAAATTGTGCTCTAATTGTGTAATATGAATTCAATTGCATTCTGCTGTCATATAGAACAAATTAGAATAAATTAAAAAAAATTAAAAGAAAAAGTGACAAAGATGGAGGAAGAGAAGGAAGAGGAAAAGAGAAAAATCACTTCTCAAATCACTTAATGAAGTCAATATTACCCTCATATCAAAACCATTTAAACTTGTCATGAGAAAACTATAGACTCAAAGTTCTGAAAAAAGTGAAATTTAAAACTGAATCAAGTAATATGTGAAAGGAACTATGCACTATGAGCAAACAAGGTTTATCCCAGGAATTCAGGAACAGGGTAATATCAGACGTCAGTTAAGGGGTTGGGACTGTAGTTTAGTTGTAGAACACATGCTAGCATATGCAAGGTCAACACACACACACACACACACACACACACACACACACACACACCCCAGTGAAAATAATATATGAGCTTACCAGAATAAATGACTAAAACTGCATAATATCTCATAAATACAGAGAAAGCATCTGACAACATCCAACATCTCTCTCCCAGATGAAAGCACTCAACAAATGAAGAACAGGAGGGAACTTCCTTACCTGACAAAGGGCATCTCCAATAAATCTGCTTATCATTATGATTGATGGTGAAGAACTGAATGCTTTTCTCCTAAGACCAGGAAAAAGAGAAGGATCTCTGTTCCCACCGCTTATGCTTAATGTTGTACTGAAGATTCTATATGGGGCAATTAGACAACAGAAAGAAATAAAAAAGCATACAGATTGGAAAAGAGAAGCAAAATTATCTCTGCAAGCATATGACATCATCTTGTATGTAGAAAATCCTAAGGAATACACACACAAACACACACACACAATTAGAATAATAGTGTGTGATATAAAACCAATAAGCAAAAATTAACTATACTGTTCAGAGATAAATAATCTGAAAATGAATTAAGAAAAGTTTTATTTACTAAGTATTAAAATACTAAAATATTTAGAAATAAATTTTATGAATGAAGTAAAAGATTTGCTTGCTGAAAACTACCACACATTAATTTGATCATAAACTTAAGCATTGAAGCCCTAAATCTGCTAGAAGAAAATGACAATATCTTATGACAATATATTTGCGCAATGAGTCAGAATTAGTACATTTTGTTCTCTAAGAAATTTGCTTTCTCTTACTACATAGAAGTTCTTTTATTTGTGCGTGTATATGTTTGTGTGTGTGCATGTGTCTATGAGAATTTTTATTAATTTTAGTTATACATAAGGAGGGGCTCATTTTGACATAATTATATAAACATGGAATAAAATTTGCTCCAATTTAGTTCCTAGTACTTCAATACCTCACCTTTCCCTCTCTTTCTCCCTCCCCCAATTTCCTTTTCTCTACTTTATTGATCTTTCTTCTGTGTATTTATAACTTTTTTAGAATCAGTGAATTATGGAGATATAGAGAGGTGAAGTTCACTGGGATATATTCATATTCGTACATAGGAAAGTCTGGGCAGATTCATGTCCAGAGTTCCTCCCTTCTCCTGTCCTTCCTCCTCAATTGCCGTTCTCTGCTCCATTGATCTCTCCTCTGTTTCCATGAAATTCCTCCCCCTCACTCTTTTCCTTTTTTCTCTTTCTTTTCCTTATTTTGATCTAACCTCCACATATGAGAAAAAACATTGCACCCTTTCCTTCTGGGTCTGGTGTATTCCACTTAACATGATTGTCTCTAGTTCCATCCATTTACTAGAAAATGACATTACTTCATTCTTCCTTATAATTGCATATATATGTGTATACATATAATATATATGATATATATTATATATATATCCCATTTCATATATATATATATATAATACATATTCACACATATATACAAATATATCATATTTCATATATGTCACACACACACACACACACACACACACATAATTTCTTTATTCATTCTTCTGTTGACAGGCACCTAGGCTGGTTCCATAGCTTGGCTATTGTGAATTGTGTTGCTCTCAACATTGATGTGGCTACATCCCTATTAATGTGCTGATTTTAGATCTTTTGGATACACCAAGAACTGGGATAGTTGGGTCTTATGGTAGTTCTATCCTTAGTTTTTTTTTGAGGAATCTCCAACTTCTTTCTAGATTGCTTGCACTAACTTGCAGTCCTACCAACAAAGCATGAGTATAACTTTTTCCCACATCCTCACCAGTGTTTATTATTATCTGTATTCTTGATAATTGTCACTCTTAGTTGAAGTTTTGTGTAATTTTGATTTGCATTTCCCTTATTGCTAGAAATCACATAAAAATGTTTAGAGAACAAAGGCAATAGTTCTAAGCACAAGAATGAAAAGAATTAAATTAAAACAAATCCTTACAGAAATTAATAAAAAGTCATAGAGGCAAAGAAGATATCTGACCAAAGTTCTGATATTAAAAATGTATAAATACTTACTACAATTAAATAAGAAGAAAACAAATCAGTTTGTAAAAAACACACAAAAGAAAAAAACCTCAAATATTTTCAAAAGTATTTATGAGTGACTAAGCAGCATATAAATAACTAATGTATATAGTTAATAGGAGGTTGAAACCACAATGAAATATACTGCAATCCTACCAGAAAGACTAAAAATAAAAAGACTGACACCACACCCCACTCAACTATTGGAGAGACTGTAGAGAAACTGGGACTTTCAAATATAGAAATAGGAATATTTTGGAAAATTATTGTTGTTTTATTTTTTGTTGTTAAAAAATTTATGCATCCTCAATGTTTATAGCAGCTCAATTCACAATAGCTAGACTATGGAACCAACCTAGGTGTCCCTCAGTAGATGAATGGATAAAGAAAATGTGGTATATATACTAAATGGAATATTACTAAGAGTGAAATTATGGCATTTGCCAGTAAATGGTTGGAGTTGGAGAACATCATGCTAAGCAAAATAAGCCAGTCCCACAAAACCAAAGGCCGAATGTTTTCTCTAATATGTGGATGCTAATTCACAATAAGGTGGGGGGCACTAGTGAAAAATAGCATTACCTTAGATTAGGTAGAGGGAAGTGATATGTGGGGACAGGAAATACAGTAGAATGAAACAGACATTATTACTTTATGTATATATGTGACTACATCACCAACATGATTCTGCAACATGTACACTCAGAAAAATGAGAAATTATATCCCATCTATGTATGATACATCAAAGTGCATAAATGTATTCTACTATCATGTATGACTAATTAAAACAAATAAAAAAATTAAAAAAATTATGCATACTCTTAGCTACAATACAGAAATTGCACTGCTAGGTATTTAATCAAGAGGCATGAAATAACATGTTTACAAAAACATTTAGGGACATTCATAGCACCTATATTCATAAGAGTCAAAAACTATAAGTATCAACCCATATAAGTATCAATCCATATAAGAAAGGATGAACAAATTGTGGTATAATCAATCAGGGAAATAATACTCTAATACTCAGCAACTGAAAGAGATATAGACACAAAAAACACAATAGAAGAATCCTAAAATCTTATTCTGAACAAATATGCCAGACACAAACTGATGTGTAATATATATGTATGATTTTCCAAAACTGACAAAATTAATATTTAGTGAAAACACAGATACATACGCACATGCGCGCGTGTGCGTGCACGCACAGACACATACACACACACAAACACACACACTGAGATAAGTAATTTTCTATGGGTAAATGGGTGGAAATCAGCTGGGAACTGATAAGAGGGAGTTTCCCAAAGTAAAGGAATCATTTGTAACTTAATATGAAAGCAGGTTTCAAGGGCGTATGTATTTTTCAAAACTCTTTAAATTTTATCCTTAAAATCTTCACATGAAAGGTACTCAGACCTTACCTTAAAAAAACTTAGCAAATAGTGAAAATAGAAAACCATGAAGAAAAGCATTTATGTAGTGAAAGTACTTTCTCATGCTTAATCCCCTTTACAAAAATATTCTTACCTGCACAGGATGATTGAAGGCAAGATAGGCTTAGGGATTTAAGATTATAGAGAGTAAGTGCTAGCTAGAGGAAGCTCTCTGCCTCCATGTACAGAACAGTTTATTTCTGTTATGTGAAGGAAACTTTCAACCTAATTAATAAGGACAAACTAAAGTAGTTGAAATGGGCAAAGTAATGGTATTATAAAATCTTACAATCTTGGAATCACTAGTTACAAGAGAGGGTAACGCTCTATAGACAAGATTACCTCTGTATGTCCAGATATGGAAACATAGGTGTCCAGGTTTTCACATATCCGTTACTAAACACCTTTCAGGGTCATGGCAGTGCAGTGTCAGACTAGGAGGCATCATTCACTTTGGAGCTTTGTTCCAGGAGTGACCATTCACAGCAGAAATAGTCATCCCTACAGGTACACAATGTGGTAGGTGGCTCAGGTGCCATTTATGCCTGATAAGAACTGAGCTAAAGGTAGGAATAATGACACAAGCACTGTTCTCAGAATAATCACATCATTAGGCAGGGAAACAAGGACATGTGCACACTCACACACATACACACATGCGTGCACATTAATAATTCCAAGCAAATCGGCTAAATTCTGTAGTAATATCTGTAGTAGTAATAAGTGGATAGATTCGTGATCATTCAAGAATGATCAGAATTAATTTTAGTATTTTGAAATCATGGGAATGATAGGTAGATTGAAGAACATCAGGGACAATGATGGAAGGAACTGAACCGTTCAGATGCACATATCAATTGTAGCAATAAATAGAAAGGCATTAAATATTCTCCTTCAAATAACATGATTCCTAGGCTGACTGAAAAATCTAAATTGATGTTTTAAGTGAAAAGCCTAAGATTAAAAAGATTTTTATGTTGTTAAATTCTAACAATTTAAAATGGAATAAAAAGATGTATTAATAATAAAGGGAAAATATTAACACTACAATGGGGAAAATTTGCAGACACAATCTTAACTGAGTAATGAATGAAATCTAATATAACCACGGAGGGAATGGATAGATATCACAGGCCTCTTGGTAGGATGCACTGAAATTCTTGTGTTGTTGCTAAAGAGTTCATAGCTTATACCTAACCATTAGGACATATCAGCCTAACTCAAAATGTACCTTCCACAAAGTAACTGGACAACGTGTTTCAAAATTATCAAGGCAAAGTAAGACAAAAAAAAGTTCCAGATTTTTTGTTTTTCTGGTAGTGGGAATCTGACATAGGGCTTTGTGCATAGTAGGCTATGATCTACCACTGAGTTAAATTCCAGCCTCAATTCCAGATTTAAAAGACTAAAAAGATACATTACTCAATTGAGAGGTTTTTTTTAGCTGTGAGTCATTTCTGAAAAATTACACAAAATTATTAGATTTTGTTTAAAATAGAGGATATGAAAATAAAATTCTTAGGGAAAAAAAAGAGATTAAGGAGACTTGAAATGTAAATGTAATGGCTGAACCCAGGTTAGATCTTGAACCCAAGGGAAAACTTGTGAGAAATGACATTATGGATACATGTGGCAAAATTTGAACAGCGTCTATAGATTACATGACAATATTGTTACATTTTCTGCTTTTGAGAATGGTACTATGGTTAAGTAGATAGATAGATAGATAGATAGATAGATAGATAGATAGATAGATAGATAGAAAATAGACGATAGAATGAATGTAAAGCAGTTTTGTAAAATCTTTAAAACTTGTTAGCAGGTGAAGAGTACATGTGAACTCTGTATATGTGATTCTTGTGACTCTTCTGAAGTTTGAAATCATATGAAAAATTTTAATAATATTGAATTTCACTACAGATAGATGAAATTTTATTACTTTTTGAGTCAAAGAAGTTAGGAGCAAAATCATACAATCTTTTTAATATCTAACATGAGAACAATTAAGGACCATATGTAAGTTATTTTTCAATATAACTATTAGACCAAGAAGTTTTTCTGTGTGAAGAACTCCTTATACATTTTAATAGATCAACATCAAAAATTCTTTTTGTTTTGATCAAAACTGTATTTGAAATTCCTTCAGTAGTCTACCATGAGACAAATTTAGTAAACAAGTGTCACTGGGAAGATTTCCTAGCTTTAACATCTCCTCTCAAGATCTAGGTTTTTGGAGGCTGAATTATTCATTCCCTCACTCTAGTTTTGAAGGAAAGAAGAAAAAAAGATACCACCTCATTTGTTTTATTCAGCTCTCATTCCCATTTGACAATTTGACACTGTCACTTTTTTTTTTCTTTCTGACCATTCATGCCAGGTAATGTGGGGAAATAGAAATATCACGCCTGCAGATCTGGTAGGGATTTTGCATTGCCATGCCATTTAATTTCTTTCCTTAGGAAAGTATAAAACAGTTTCTCCTCCTATTTCTGTCCCCAGTGTTACACATCTTAAAACTGGTTATGTATTGTTCCTCAAAAAAATTAGTGTCATATGGAAAAAATTAAATAAAATCTCCTAAGCCTACAGCGATGTAAAGTCATCTGAGGTCAATATATATAATTTGATTTACTTTAGTAAAACACTACACTAAAATAATTGAAAACAAAAAATCAAGCAAAGAAGCAAAAAAATAAAAAATAAAAAATAACCCCTCTTCCATCACCTGCTGAAACCAGTGCATTCCTGGTGGCTCTTGAATTTGTCCATATGAAAATTCCAATTTTGCACATAAATGGCAAAACTACAGATAAATGTTACTATGTACATAATACCTCCCATACACTTCTGTTTGGCCATTTTTCTTATCTGTCCTCTGTGTGTTTCTTATTCCTCCTCTAGACTCCCTCCTTTGATATCCAGTGTTAGCAAATTGACAGATTCTCTGACATGTGGATATCTTGCACAGAATACACAAACATCCATGATGAAAGATCACTTATCTCATTAGCCAGAATTGGTAGCTGCTCAATAAATGAAGAGCATAAACTGATGATATATAATTCAAATACATTTTTTATTTAATCATATACATTCTTAAACATCATCTATATTTATCAGAGTATGAAACAGCTGACTTTAAACTTTCTTGCATAAATCACACCAAAGTTTCCAATTTGGGTTTCTTGTTTGCCAAGTGATTTAGTGTAGTATTGTTGTCCTTAAAGTTGTTTGCAAAGCAATTTAGTGTAGAACTTTTCCAGGTTTGGGTAATTTTCTTCCCAGCTTTCTTCACAGTTGTTTTGCGAACATGTAAGTATGTATTTTTTAGTAATTTTCAACCATGTAGCCTCGCCAAAGTTTTTAATTTTGTTTTCATCAGAACAACAAATCATTTTATCACATACGCATGGATATACATATACATATTATTTCATTAAATGTCATAAACACAGTAACAAGAACAAATGGCATAAAGGCATTTGGTAACAAACACAATTGGCCCTTAGTCAGTGAATGTTTAAAGGTCAGAACAAAAGTAAGGATAATGAGACTGAAGTCAACTTTCAGGGAGCAGCCCTGCGCCCTTTGCATGTTTGGCATAGAGAGCATGGGTGGATTTAGTTGATCAGTTAAATGGAAAATTGTTATAAGTACTATTTCTTTTGTATTTTTGGGTTCCTTTGTTTTATTTTAATGAAATTATCCAATACATATTTCTCATGAACTTCCTTTCCTCAATTAAGGACACACAATTGTTATTTTAAAAAAATATTCATTCCTCTGGCTGCATGTGGTGCAGAGTCACACCAGTCGTGTAATCATACATGTATGTGGGGTAATGATGTCCATCTCATACCACCATCCTTCTCACCCCCACACCCTTTCCCCTCTAATCACTCCCCAATCCGAAGTTCCTTCATTCTTCCCTACCCCACCCCCATTAGGGATTAGCATTGGCTTATCAGAGAAAACATTCGGTCTTTGTGTTTGGGAGTTTGGCTTATTTCACATAGTATTATATTCTTCAGTTCCATCCATTTACCTGCAAATTCCATAATTTCATTCTTCTTTAAGGCTGGGTAATATTCCATTGTGTTTATATACCCCATTTTTTTTATCCACTCATCTGTTGAAGGGCACCTAGGTTGGTTCCATAGTTTAGCTATCAGCTATCATGAATTGAGCTTCTATAAACATCAAAGTGGTTGTGTCACTGTAACATGCTGATTTTTAAGTCCTTTGGAATAAACCAAGGAGTGGGTTAAAATGGTGGTTCCATTCCAAGTTTTCTGAAGAATCTCCACACTGCTTTCCAGATCACCAATTTACAGTCCCACCAGCAATGTATGAATGTACATTTTCCCCCACATTGCCAACACTAATTATTGAATGTTTTGATCAAGATCATTATACAGACGTTTTCAGATATTGCTGCATTTATTTCTGCAGAATAAATTCTCTAAAGAGAGTATCTCTTTCCATTTCTACTTTAAATATCCTTGAATTTCATTCATAATATAAAATACGGTAAAGCAAAAAAGGTCAGGGTATTAAAGTAGACAATTATAATTTGTGTTTACACTTGAAAAGATTTTAAATGGTTAAAAAATTTCAACCCATCTTTGAAGCCATTCCTTACAATTTTGGTCAGCTAGGACTCAATAGCCCATTATCCTCCTATCCTGTAAGTAAATTTCTCTGCTCCATGTATTTATTTCACATGAAAAGTGCTGTATTCAAAATGACTCTTACTTCTTTCTACTGTTTCTTGCACTGATAAATCTGCCATCAAGTTCAAGAGACAAGAAAGCAGTGTACCCTGAGATGGTTAGGGGAAAACATAAAGCATTTAAACACATAAAATGGTAACATAATAGATGTGTAAGTACACGTTTTCTATTTCTTACAAATCAAAACAATGTTTTTGTTAGGTCCATTTTTAGTTACCCAAGATAATGTAAATTATTTTGAATTTTACATTTGTAGTGGAATAGTGGGATAAAACATACCAGGGTGTGGAATGCTTTTATTAAACAGTGACCAGGATTAATAAACTATTTGATGCAGATTCAAAGCTCACAAATACCCCCAGAAAAGTATCAGGCCCATCAGGTGCCATGAATCTTTAATGTCTTCAATCTCCTGCTACAGTCTTCTAAATCAGCTGCTGTGCATGGGCATCTAATGATATCTGATTGCTGATTCTGCAAGATGCACTCCTCCGGGATTCCATGAAGAGGATACCTGATGTATTAATAGAAGAGTTGTACTCTTGATTATCAACAGCTTTGAGGTTCTGTAGTAGTTTCTTCATGACAGGAAACATGCAAGTTTGGCTTTACTGTAAAGTTTTCTTCCCTCATTTTAGACATCCCGAGTATATGTGAGCCAGAGATGGAAAGATAACAGAAGTCCAGGGTTATAAAAATATACTTTGCATTATTTTACTGATTGAAAAACATGAGTACTTCTTTCCTGGCTGACTATTCTAGACTAGAGTAAAATACAGATTCTTAGAGAAACTGTGAGATTTTATATGTCTCCTTCCCTCACAAACCCTTTTTAGACAAGAACAATGATGAAGTCTGTCTTAAGGTTTTCATTAAAGCCTGACACCAAATTGCTGCTGTGAGTTTACATAAATCTTGCAGTATATGCACATAAAATGACTACACAGGAACAAAAATTCCATAGATGGCAGGGTTATTATTATTATTTGCTAAAACCTTATCCACAGAGTCAGTTTGAACCTTTGCTCCCTCAATTCCTGAGTTAACAGAAGCAAAATTTTTTATCTTCATTTAACAAGCCATTTGTGAAGGTGGCCTATTTGTAATTTTATGACATGGTATCTATCCAATTTGCTGTCTTTCTGCTATTTTCTACTCAATATTTCTGTAAAAAAAATAAAATCTCCAATCCTTGGAGGACAGAGAAGAGAAGCAAAGTATAAAAGTAGATTGTTGCTTGCAGAAAGGGTTTCTCCACATCCTCCAAGTAAGCAATATGCTATAATACTGAAACTCCAAGTCTCAAGAGTGAAACAAATTGGATTGGATGTATGGTAGATTTTCATGGTGTAAATATTCCCATTATGGATGATATCAAGTGATCACTAAGTGCAGACTTGAAGAGAGATGTTGGCAATCAGTTTTGTCAAGCCAGCACCCTTCCTTTCCAACAAGCCAATTTAAAATGGTTTTGTCCCCATCACCTCGTATGCTTGATCAACTGAATTTGGATAGGGGATGGATGGCAGGACTGAAGAGGTCAACAGAGAAGTTGTACTTCTAATTCACAATGTACCTGGGAGAAAGTGGCTAAGTAGAGTCGAAAGGAAATGACATTTCAGATATAGCTTCAGCAAGACTTTATTTCAAAATAATGTTTAAGCATCAGGCTACCTCACCGCTCAACCAAAATGATGCAAATATACCCTTGTCCATTTGGCACCCATCAAAGTATACTTAATCTCTAAATAAAGACAAGGAAAAAGTGTAATTATGCTTAATATGGTACAACAATCCTTGGTGCCATTGAAAAGATACAAACCACTTCTCCAGAAAAGAGGTTAAATCCTTGTTTTATTTTGGTACCAGGGATTGAACTCAGGAGCACTTGACCACTGAGCCATATCCCCAGCCCTATTTTGTATTTTATTTAGACAGGGTCTCACTGAATTGCTTAGTGCCTCACTTTTGCTGAGGCTGGCTTTGAACTCATGATCCTCCTGCCTCAGTCTTCCAAGCCACTGGGATTATAGGCGTGCACCGCCATACCAGGCAGGAGGTTAAGTCTTTGAGCAGCATTTACTGTTTTCCTTAATCTCTTAAAACTTAAATACTATTATTGTAAAAATTGACAATACTTACGCCCTACAACATAAATCCAATACTTCTAAAGCTACATAATGGAATAATTTAGGGGAGAAAACAAAATATTGGTTTATTATAGGTAAATAAACATGCAAACATATTAGAATCAAAGTAGGGAACACTGTTAATTACTGTCCTCATTTCTTAAGCCAGTTATATAGTTATAACTGGTTTATAACAATCTCTGACACTCCCCATTCTGTATTTCCTTCAGCATTTAAGTTGGTTGTGGTTCTTCACCTGGGGATGAGGGTGATCCTGTACTTCATTCTCCATTAGTCCTGTCTGGATTAGGTGGTGGTAGTTTTCCATTGACCTTCTTTATGGAGCAGGGTTATAATAAGGAAGACCCTGAAGGATCTCCAATTCCAGACTCAATCTCCTTAACCTACCTTATGGTTTAGTAGTCCAGTTTCCCTGGTTACTTAAGAAACTGCCAGCACAGGAACACTCTTTGCAAGTTGATTCAGAGGCACGAACATGTTAAAGTGGTGGGGCAGTCATTTTGGATTCCTATCTTCCTACTCAATGGAGTTATGGAAGAATGTTGGAACATTCTTCTTTTTTTGAAACTAAGGACTGAAGAGTAACAGAACAAAAGGTCATGGGAACATGAAGCATACATTTTGCTGTTGGGTCAGTAGGGATACTGGTGGATCATTTGATTTGCATTCCCAATCGTTGGACTTGATTCCTGGACACGCACCTCCTCCATCGGAGAGAAACAGCATTGTATATTGCACACTGTATCAGAGCACAAAGAACCTTCTGGAAGACCTTCTCAACCACTTACACAGCACTGCGAGTCTTCAAAAGGCCATTCTACTATGTTATCAATCCAGCTGCTTTAGGAAGGTTGAGAACATGGTAAAACCAGTGAATTCTGTCAGCTTGGGATCCTAGCCATACTTCTTTTTCTGTGAAGAGAATTCCTTGATCAGAAGCCATAACAGTGGATAAGGCATCCCATAAATTCCCAGATGGTAGTTTTGGCAAAAGCATTGAATGCATGGAAGGCATGTTCATATCTGGAGTTAAGTGTCTATTCCAGTAAAAACAAAACATTGTCCTTTCCATGATGGAAGTGGTCCGATATAATCAACTTGTCCCCAGATAGCTGACGTATCAACCTAAGGAATTATGTTATAGTGGGAACTCTTTGGCTAGCAGTTGGGCACTCGGCAGTGACCATAGTGTGGTCAATCTTGGTAACTTAAGTTCCATGCACTGAGGCCATGTAGGAACTCTCACACTTCATCTTTGTTCATTAGTCCATTGAATGATAACAGGAGTAACTGAGGAAAGAGGCTAACTGGTATCCCCAAGGTGTGTAATTCGGTCCACTTGATTATTTGGTCCTCTTCTGATGAATGTGTCCATGGAATGCACATATATTCATATTTTCTTCCCTATAGAGAAATCTATACATATACCTATTCCCTAGATTTCCTTGTCATCGATTTTATGTAATGTCCCTTCCAAATCTCCAACCATTAAACTATCACCTACAGACATGTTCTGATATGTAACTACATACATGCACATTTTCCCAGCAATGCAACATGAACAATCAGGTACGATTCTCAAAGTACTAATCACAGGAAAGATTTCCCTTCACCACTGTTTTGCAAGGGTGTTCTAGAAAAATGGTATAGGGCTGAAACTCTCCACTTTCTGGTGATGTATCTGTATAATTCAGAATCATCTATAAACCATATCCCAGATTCCTCTGCTTCTGTCAGATGGGTGTAAGAATTCCTCATGAAGCCACAGGTTAAGAAAGAGATGGCATTAAAGCAGAGGTGGAAACTATGGGCATTAATCAACTTCTTTATGTGTCTGAGCAGGCCCTGAAGGCACAAACTACATAAAGAAGTGTACCAATATATTATATAGATTCACACACACACATATTCATACATATATACTGACATATACACACATATGAATATCTTCCACTTGATAATGCAATGTTGCCATGCAAGCCCAACTCTACAACTTTGTGCATCAAATAATGTGCCACCTGTGATATGCAGCTTAAGTTGCATAACTTACATGATAGCCCATTTTGAAAATTAACTAAAGTCCATAATTTCTCCAAATTTCCCATTGGTTTTATATGACATCCCTTTTTCTCTATTCCACAATACTATTAAGGATACCATATTATACTTCTTCATTTTGTCTCCTTAGGCTTCCCCTGCCTGTGATAGTTTCTCAGAGTTCTCTTACTTTTGAACAAGAAAATTTTGACAGGGCTGAGGAGTACTGGTCAGGTATATTGTAAATTTAATCATAATATGCCTCTATGTTGGAATTTATTTGATGTTTTCCTAATGATTAATCTCAGGATGCATGTTCAAACTGGAGTTGTGTATTCTTAAAGGAAGATCGTAGATGAGAAGCGACATTTTCACCACATCAGGAGTATATACTGACAATTTGACCTCTTACTATTGATGTTGACCTTGATAACCTGATTGAGATAATGTTGTTGGACTTCCCCATTGAAAAATTAGTCTTTGTTCCTCCGCCAGTTTCCATGTAGTATTCTTTAGGAAGAAGTCTCTATGGGCCTCCCAGCCTTGAGAAGTAGGGAGTTGTGCTGCATTCCCTGGAAGATTGGAGAGTCTGTGCAAATCATTTGAAAATTCCTGCATGGGAGATTTGTATCTTCTGCCTTATTTGTTTTATTCAATCAGCCATTTATTTATGAGGATGTGAATATTGTGTTTATGTTATGCTTTGGATTATAATCTAATACTATTTTCTTTTGTTGTTCTGATTGCTTCAGTTTTAGCCATTGGGAAATTTGTTTATTTGGTTATTTTAATGGGTACATTATAATTACACATAATAGTGGAATTCACTTTGGCATATTTGTATGTGCCCATGACATAATTTGAATAATTTCATTCCCCAGTAACTCCCTTTTCTCTCCCCTCTTTCCTCCTACCAATTTCACTTTCTCACCCTTCTATCTCCATGAGGTCTTTCTGTTTTATCTTTAGCTTCCACAGCCGAGAGATGACCATTTACTTTCTGATTCTGGCTTATTTCATTTAACATAGTTGTCTCAAGCTCCATCCACTTTCCTGCAAGTGACATAATTTTGTCTTTATGATTGAATAAACTCTATTATGGATATACGTTATATTCTTTATCTATTGGTCTGATAATGGACCCTATGCTAGTTCCATAGTTTGGCTATTGTGAATCATGCTGCTATGAACACTAATATACAAATATCACTATAGTATGCTGATTTTAATTCTCTTTGATGAGTACTGAAGAGTGGTATAGTTAGGTCACATGATAGTTCCATTCCTAGTCTTTTGAGGAAGCTCCACACTGATTTCCATATTGATTTTACAAATTAAAAATGCCAATAAGAATGTATAAGTGTTCCTTTTCCCTGCATTCTCACCAGAATTTATTATTATTTGTATTCCTTACAACTGCCATTCTAACTGGAGTGATATGAAATCTCAGTGTAGTTTTGATTTGCATCTACCTGATAGCTAAAGGTTTGGAACATATTTTCATATATTTGCTAGTCCTTTGTAGTTCTTCTTTTGAGAAATGTCTGTTTAGTTTATTTGTTTATTCATTGCTTGGGCTATTTGCTTGTTTGTAGGTTTTTGTTATTGTTTTAGTTTTTTGGTGCTAATTTTTCTGAGTTCTTTATATATTCTGGGTATTAATTCTCTCTCAGAAAAATAGCTGACAAAATATTTTCCCATTCTGTAGACTCTCTCTTCACACTCTTGCTTCCTTTGCTGTAGAGAACCATTTTAATTTGATGCCATCCATCTTATTAGTTCTTGTTATTTCCTGAGTTTTATGAGTTCCTACTGAGGAAGTCCTTGCCTCCGTTGGTGGCCTGTGTTTTGGTATTTCTTAATACAATTTTTTGAAACCAATAAAGTATGTTTTAAGGACCTCTGTGATTTTTATGCAGCTTATTAAAATACAGTTATGTTTGTAAATGTATGTTCACTGTGTTTTTTGATGTGGGAAGTGTACATTTTCATCACATAGATTTTCAAAGAATTTCATTTTCTTTCACAACAGGAATTTCAAACAGAGATGAGGACTTAGCTAGAGGAAAGTAGAATAAATGTTAGAAATGAGCACAAATATGGTAAACAAATGAATATTTGAATGAAATCTACTCCTTTACTACTCATAAAAATACCTACATAGATGCTTTATTTTTCTATCATTAATTTTAAAATATATGTTACTGGCTTTATAAAACACATGGACAGTTATTTAGCACTTGACAATCCATTGAAAAAAATCATCTTAAAAAGCTAAAATTGATATTTAGTTGAGAAATAATTTACTATAATATTCCAAAATATCTCATTTTTAAATATATCTGTAAGCCTGTGATTGTTCTAAATGAAGCAAACAAGCTTACCTATTTCCTAAAATACCTTTGGACCCAGTCTAAAATAGCAACAAAAACATTTGTAATATAAAATAATTAACAAAAGTTTTTATAGGTAATTTTTCATTAGTTTGTCTTCTATTATGTGACTTTCATCTCTTGGGAAAACTGGTGGACCTAGTCATGTGCTTAGAAGACAATATGCATTTTGTTTACCTGCCCTAGAAGAACTTTGGAAAAAAAAAAAAACAGACCACCTCCTTTCTCCAATTAAAATGTCAAAGGCGTGCACAAAACAATTTGGCTGGTATACACAGTGATAAGGAAACACAGGCTTAGTTTAATTCATTTTTCTAAAGTGCCAACTGACAAGCTTTCATTGAATGCAGTCCAGGCTCAAAAGTATAATTGATGTCAGCTCAAATGCTCAGCCAACAGCCAACGACAAACACTGAATCTGTTGCTGTTGGCTTTGTTCGGGTTTCAGGTGCAGGGCCCCACCATATGGTATCCTTGAGGCAGAGTTGTTGTTATGGTGTGTGTTTGTGTGTGTGTGTGTGTGTGTGTGCACGCGCGCGCACGTGCACACGTGCATGCTTTATAATATTGCAAACATCCTTTATTTGCAAAGCAAACAAAGAAAAGGCAATCCACTCATTGTCTAAAACCAATAGAGACAACAAACTGCTGGGTGTTATTAAAGTTACACAAAGCATTAGACAAACAGAAGTTCCTGTCCAAGATATTGCTTCACCAATGAATTCTTTATTTGCCCTTGACATCCTGTTTTCTTTTCACCACCAAATGGCTGTGCATTTATAATTAATGAATTGACACTGTATTATTAACACAAAATTCAAGACATTATGTAACAGCCCAGTAAACTTATTCCACATTTTATACCCAAAGAGTTTATTGAATCATCAATGCCTGTGACAGAACACATTTTTATACACATAAAAAATATTTTACTTGATATTGGCAAATCACTTAGACTAAGTGATAAAAATGTGAATGAAAGAATGATTGTTTATGAAAAAAGTGATTGATAAATTTAAAATATGGATTTCCCCAACACAGTCAATATATCTAGTAGTAAATATAATATACCTGGAAATTTTCAGTATGTTATTTATGTGATTCCAACTCTATTCGATTACACAATTATCAAATACTTATCAATTTTAGGCATCACATAAGGAAGACCTTATGGTGAACATAGAAATTAAAAATCTCTACACTCAAAGAACAGAGTTTTCTTATCCAAGAGAAATGCATACAAAACAGTGGATATTAGATACTGTCGTGGACATTACAGTCAGAATGTAATCATCAATCAGAAGAAGCATAGGATTAAAAAAACAGGGATTTAAGTAAATCCCTGGAGATTCCATGAAGGAAGTGGATATGATTTTGTAGAATGAATGGATTCTATGTAGAAAAGCTTCAATATTGATTGTTATTCCAGGAAAGACTAATAGTATGAAAAAAACCAGGAGGCAAGAAAGAATATGCTGGGTGATTAGTAACCAGACACAAGTAGGAACACAGTGCAGCAGAGAATGCTGTTGGATAATTCACCTGTAAAGATTGGTAAGAACCTGTTTAGACTTGATGTAGTAGGAAAGTGCTGTCAGTAAAATCTGAGATTAGAGATCACTGTATCTGAAGCCCCTGAAGTTATCCGAATAGATCATGAATGGATCCACTGGGCAATCTCTTAATTTGGTTTGTTTTTAATGGAAGAAGACAATGTAAAAATTTGTCAGTTGAAATGTCTCACTTCACTAAAGAATGTTTTAATGAACAATAATAAACTTCTGTTTCCATAAATCAATCATAGGATAAGCTTAGCCCGTGTAAACACATGTGCATTTATAGTATGATAATTTATTTTTTTCTAATTTGGTCTTCATTGTGAGTCTTAGGGATTTATAAACAGAACTCAAAATTCTAGAAATCTATACTCTTGTTTATACTTACATTTTTCATTTAACTGATACCTTAATTGTAATTATCAAACATATCCCCACTATAAACAAATTCATTGACTCTATTGAAGAAATACAGCACATAAAGTTAGATGTTAAGTTGCTTCTGCCAGATACTTTAGGACTAGTTTTCCAAAATAGTTACAAATAAGAGAGTTTTCTCCTGTCTTCACTGTGTATGTTGAGTTCTAAGACTAATATAAAATATTTTCTTTGTCTATTTCATATACCTCTTCTGAGCCCTCATACATATAATAAATCTAAAAAAAATAAGTATACAAGACATGAGGTTGGTTGATTCACATTCAGTCATAAGACAGCCTTGGTTTGATTCATCTACATAATTCTGGCTTTCAAATTATATTACAAGCATAGTTCCTCCTAAATAGTGTGATTTCCTAGTTAGTTCACCTCTAAGCACTTCCCCAGCAAGTACCCAGGTCTGTGTTTTCAGTAGTCTAACTTATGAACTGGAAGGTTTCTATGATCAGCATGCTGACTGATGTACATTATGTCAGATTCAAACAGGGAATTTCAACTTATTTTCAAGATGTTGCTCCATCAACACTGAGATAACCCCTCCACTATGTTTCTTTAAATACTCCTCTGAAAGGTCAGGCAGGATTGGCCAATATGTCCTGTCAGATATTGAATTTGACCTTTCCCCCTAATCCTGCTTCCTAGATACACATTTGTCACAAATTTCAAAGAAACATGGTGACATCACAAAGACTTTATAGCAATTCATGAGCCTTGGATGAGAAGGACCTGATGAGAAGTTATTAGTATATGAATAATTGTTATGTACTCATCTGCAGCTTTTCCTTGTTCCACATCTATTTCTTTAAAGTGGTGGTTCTCAGCTTTGGCTTCACACTGGAATCCCTTGGAAAGCTTCCATACCACTCAATACCCAGGTCCTACCTCAAGCCAATTAAATCAGAACCCCTGCCCTTGGGATCATCAGCATTTTGAAGAGCTTCCCAGGAGATTCCAATGGGCAGTCAAGTCGGAGCATCATTGTGGTAAAGGGGTGCTTTGTCATCAAATCCTTCTTTGACATCTCTGAGGAGCACTGAGACTTTTCCAAATCTCAGGTTTTCTGTCTGGAAGTTGAATTGGGTCAGTGTTACGTGACTCCAATTCATGGAATATTTGAGGATGTTGTGTGCCATCCAAATGATCTTAACTCAGTGTACACTTTGAACTGTGGGGATGAAAGAGGAAACGTATGCTTCTAAGTCAGATGTCACTGCAGTCTTTCCTTTGCACATTGTAGAAGGATCAGCACAAACAAAATGAGGACAACAGCCACCTCACTGAGTCATAAAACTGAAATGCTCTGGAGTAGGGACAGCCCAAGGAATGTCTGGATTTCAGAATTCAAATAGAGAGATCACCAGGACCCAGGTCCTCTATCTCTTGGCTCCATTTTCTCTTGTGCTGGCTTCATGCCCAGGTCTCATATTTGGGCCCTTTTAATTGCAGGCTAACATTATTCTAAGTCCAAGTTGAATAGCCCAGGCAGGCTCTTCCCTCAGTCATGGTTAAGCTCTGGCAGTCCTTCTACTTGGCCAACTAGATCCTGTACTCCTCGACCTACTCCTGGGGCAACTATGATAGAAGAGTATTTAGAGTCTACAATTAGACTGTATTTCTCATGCTCCCTTGCTGGAGCCAGGGGAGAGGGCCAATCTGAAGCATATTACCTAAAACTGGAGATGGAATTTCTTCCAGAATTCATGTTGTTCCTATCTAAACAAAGAGGAGCAAGACTGTGATCCCTGAAAACATGCAAAGGAATGACCCCTAAGGGCAAATGACAGTGTGGGGTGAGTGCTCCCTTGTACATGTGACCACACTGAGCTTCTGCCAAGAGTGAATGATAGACACCTGAGAGCACCTGAAAGCATGTCATTCACGGCCACCTTTCCGTGGGCTTCAAGGCAGAAATGACCTAACACAATGGTTCCAGGTTTCAGGACATCTGAGGAAGAGCAGGAATCAATGTTAGTTTGTCAACATCAGCATGTCCTTCTTAATGAAACACAGACAGTAAAAACACCTATTCAAGAAAAGAGAGAGAGAGAATGACAGTTTAGAAAACAATATGGGAGATAAGCAATGGTCCTTTTTAAAAGAAAAATATAAATTTATTGAAATATCTTATTGGGAGCTCAGAGGCAGGATTGGTTTGATAAGCCTCATCCAATTCTTCCAGTCATGAATCCTTGTGATTCCCTGGGATCTACTCCTTTCATGTATCTGCTTGTCAGACTGATAATGACGGCAGCCTACAGTCACATCACTGTCCATCACAACATCCAGAAGAGGAAGAACTTCCCTTCTAGCACTCCATGAAGGAGCACCAAGAGGCAAAGCAATGGTGCTTTTAATTTGGTCTGTTTCTTTATCCTAGAAAAATACTCCTGAAAGTGGTCATTCCACTTTAGTCAGCCTACAAATAGCCCACAAATATTTGTTGAGATGATGGTGCAACCATACAAGATGATAATGATAGAAAAAAAAAAAAAACTACCCTCATCCTCATTAAGAGGATCTGACCTAGAGATTACATGGGTTTGGGAATGAGAGACCTATTGCTGAATTTGAATTCCAAATAAGATTTGGTGAGATTTTCTGCATCTCTAAGCCTCAGCTACTTAATGTCTAAAGTACCAGTAATAATAACTCTTACTATAGCATGATAAAGGGATCCATCAAAGCATGAAAACAATCTTTAGGACATAGTAAATGCTCAATAAATATTAGATATTCACCTCCTGCTTCCCTTTTCCTTCTTATCTCCTTTATCTCATGATTGCTAACAGTTGTTAGTACATAATCATTAAGGCTAACACATCAAAATGATGTGCTATTTTACTTTGGATTCATTAGTTTGATTAGCAGATTTTTCTTTTCTATTTCTATTTTGTAAACAATAAGATATATGGGAGAAACAAGTCACAGAACAAAAAGGAAAAAGAAATTATAATTCATAATAATAATATCATTCACATTTAAGTACCATTAGGGATTTGGTGTTTTTCTTTCCTTTATTTTCTTCTGTGAAATTTTTCATACCTAATCTTGTTTGCTTCTCTTACTTTCCTGTCATTCCCATCTTCAAACATGTCCTTTTATCAACTGGACGAGATTTCAAGACCTTTTTTCCTTCCCCCCCTCCACTGCCTTCCTAACTGATCCGACTTCTTTCCTTCCTAATTACTGCAGGAGGTTTCAGTTGGTCTCTCTGATTCTGTCCTTCCAGTTCTGTTGATTCTCCATGCTCCTGCCTGGATGATTAGTCTGACCATCTAATTTTTTCACTTTTAAAAATAACCCAACAAATTTTCCATTGCTTCTGGGCATGGATGAAATGGATCAGACCCCTTGCCATGTCAACGAAGTCTTCATAGGTCATGTTTCCATGTTGACATCAGGATTCTGTCTCAGTGAGCATCTCGCCTGCTTCATTCCCTCTCCACCATACCTGCTGTGTTTTCTGGTAGCCCAGATAATCCCAACATTCTCTCAAAGCCCAGTTTCTTTTTCTGCCTACATTCACTTGCATATGCCATTTTTTCAGCTCAGGAAAGAATATCAGGATTAGCATTTGTCAGGCACATACAATTTTCCAAGAATCTAATCTTCACAGCATCATAAAGATGTAGGAATCATTGTCTCTAAGAATAAGAATAAGACACTGGTCAGAAGGAAATTGTCTAAGCACATGACCATGATTGACATGACAGCACTGCCTGACTTAATATCTTTGCTCTTTCTCTTATGTAGATTATCCTACACCAGATTCTTTTTAGGGGGGAGGTAACCAGGGATTGAACTCAGGGGCATATGACCACTGAACCACATCCCTATCCCTATTTTGGATTTTATCTAGATTCAGGGTCTCACTGATTTGCTGAGCACCTCACTTTTGCTGATGCTGGTTTGAAATTGTGATCCTCCTGCTCAGTCTCTGGTATTACAGGCATGTGCTACCACAGCCAGCCCATTTTTTTTTTAATTAGAATATTATAGTTACACATAGTAGTTGGGTTCATTTTCACAGAATCACTCATGTATGATGATCCTCCTTCCTCCCTCTTTTCTTCCGATCTTCCTTTTACTCATTTATTTATTTAGATGGGTACTTTATACATGTTCATAAAGGCAGAGCTCCCTGTGGTATATTAATATGTGCACATAGCATGACTTTGTTAAATTCATTCCATATTTCCTCCCCTTTTCCATTTCTCTTCCCTCCGTCTCAATCTCCTTCTTCTACTCCACTGATCTTTTCTACATGTTCATGATTTTATCTGCCCAATCTTCTTTCCTTTATTTTGCTCTAGCTTCTACATATGAAAGATAACATTTGGCTCTTGATTTTCTGAATCTGGTTTATTTCACTTAGCATGCTATTCTCTATTTCTATCTATTTACCAGCCAATGCCATAATTTCATTTTTATAGCTCCATTGCCTGCACTCCATTCTTTGCCTTAAAAAAATCCTCATTTTCATCTTTAAATCTCACTTTAGGCATTATTTCATCTCCATTTCTCTCAGACAGAAGAATGGACTAACCCATAGTGTCACATACCTGATGGGAAATCTCAAAAGTTCTATATGGGGGACTCAAGGGAGCAATCCATTTGTAAGGAACAGACAGCAGGGGAGACTAAGGGACTTACCTTGGAGCTTTATGTATACAAGGGCCACAACACTTCCACCTCATACACATGAAGATGATGCCAATGTGGATGTCCCTAATAGCTTGTGTGTGTGTGTGTGTGTGTGTGTGTGTGTGTGTGCTATGATATGGCCTCTCCTGTGATACAAGCTGTACTCTAATTTGACACTAATAAATCTCCCTGCCAGACTGAATGTGATCTCTGTCACATCTCATACAACATCTTATTCATCTTTTTATCCCAGGTCCTTGGCAGGAACTGGCTTTGTGTAGGAATTCTGTAAGTGGGGGATACTAGAAACATTGAGTGAAATGGTCATTTTTTTACCATAATAATACTTTAGAATCTTTTCATCAAAATTCATCGGGAAACGCTTTGGAAATTTAGTGTTTTAATTATCAAACACCAAGGCCCCTATCTGCTAATGACATGTACAAGTAACTTAGTAATTAGGTAGTAATACTTTTAAACAAATAGGTCACTTTAATATCCAAAGTCAATGATCCTTTCATCCAAGTATGTGCCAGAATTTGCTCCTAAAATGATAACTTCACAGCTAATTCACTTCAATCTTGGGAAGGATTGTATTCTTTCATTAAAATTAAATTAAAATTAAACAAATGTTTTTCATAATCAAGGCTTGAAATTTGGATAACTTAGATGAAAAAAAATAGTAATTGTAAATTTTATGAGTCTAAGAAAGTATGTCGCATATGCTTTTTCCTCTCAAAGTAGGCCCTTCAGGGACAGGGTTGTGATTCTAGAGGGAAAACTTAAGAGCCAAGACCCTGATATTTTGGTCAGACATTGAGAGAAAAAAATATGACAAAAAACCTCATGCAGATTCTTGCGTCTTCATACATTCAAGAAAAGAGGCAGGAGGCAATCATAATATTTAATTCTCTCACTAATCTAATAGCAATAAAAGTGGCTGCTATTTGAATTTCTATCAGACAAAGCACTAGTTCCTTTTCATGAACAATATCATCTAATTCTTACATATATGCTGAAAGGCATGTCTTTTCTCCTGCAAACTAAAGTTCAAAGAGCTTAGATAATTCCTAAAAGCAAGCAAAGGGTTAAGGTTTGAGGCATGATTTGATATGCATTTTCTGTAACATATCTGATATCTGGAGCCTGGCAATTATCTCTGTACCATCTTGACTTTATAACTATTAACTGTACTTAGTTATTTCAGGCATATTGATTCTTTAAGGAATTCTTTAACAGCGTCATTCAGAATTACAGGCATGTATAAAACTTAGCCTTCGTAATGTCTCAATTTACTTCATGAAATTATTTCAAGGATTAAATGATAGAATCAATGAAAAGTGCCCAGTCTGGTTCAGAGCTTATAAACTTTGATGATGATGATGATGATGGTGATGATAATTTAGTCTAACCTACTCATTATTCAATGATTCACTAAGAAACCAACTTAGAGAAATTGAATAAATTGCAAGAACTTATAGAAAAACCATGGCAGAGCCCAATTCTCACAACTGGGTAGGGCACTGGGTACCTAGACACTGCTTGATGGTGTACTGTGACTATGACCATGTATATCCTGCCATACAGGTGAAAATACCAACAAAAGGAGATGGTCTTCATTGGGATCAGGATGATATAACAGTGCCTTGCTACTCAATGTGTGCTGCAGTACCTGGACGCTGGTTACAAATGCAAACTCTCATGCTGCTCCTCAGACTTGCTGAATTGGAATCTTCCTTTTACCAAGATACCTAGTGAGTCATAAGCCCATTAAAATTGGAGAAGCATTTATAGCACACATCTCAATATGGAAGTGATGTAAAGATGAGGAAGAAGGGCTGAAGGGAGACAAACCAGAGTGCCAATCTTGTCCCCACCATTCTCTAGCTGTGAGACCCTGGAAAAGTTCTCATTGAATTAAAGGCAACAATGTAATTAAAGCAGCTAGTAGAGTATGGTCATTCTCACTCACATGATAATGAAGACAAGACCAGACAGCAAGATGATGAAGCCTGCTTTAAATGACAAATAATGAGAGGATCTTGGTATGGGTCTAAAATGTCCATCTTTTAAATCAAATGGGAGTAAAGGAGTAAATTTTGACAGTAACTGTGAAACATCTACATTTACTTTTTTTAAAAAAATGATGTATATTATATATACTTAAGGATATATATCCATATATTCAATGTGATTTCTCAATTTGTTGTAAAGTGTTAGTTATCATTCCCAAATACAAATTATATACATGCAGGGGAAACAAACCCTATTCAAGAGTATATTTTGGATACTGTCCACCAAGCCTAAGTCCTTCATTGACCAGCTTATTTTATCATAAATCAGATTGTGTAGAAATGGACATTTTTCATTTCTTGAGTAGAGAATTCACCAAGTGTTCGAGTTTCTTATTTTATTAATTTTAATAATAGCAGTGGGGAATTGATGGGATGACCTCATTCCTAAGGTTATAAAAGCAGTCTGGCTAACATTTCGATGGGTTTTAATGTGGCCTAAATCCCAGCAGATAGCAACATTAACCAGGAGAGATGATGGACTAGCCATCAGTTTTGGAGACCTTAACTTTTCTTTAGCAAAAGTGAAGTTATTTCACCAGCAGAACGTAACAATCGCCCTTAAATTCCAACGTCTTTTTCTGCAATTGTAAAATGATGACATTATGATGGCCAGTGATGAAAAGATATTTTGGAGCAGATTTGAAAGCATATTTTGTCACTGTTACTATCACATGATTAATCCAAGTCTGGCCAAATGCCGGCTCTTACATTGGGTGCTGGGAAGTAGACACTTTCCCAATGAAGATGGGCAATCTTCCTCCGCCTGCTGTCTGGCAGCATCTAAGTATCTATTCTCTATCAGAGAACCAAAAAAGTGCTCTCTTAAATTTATTTTGGCTGGTGTTATAAATGAAGCATGAGTAATCCTAAACTTCTATGATCACCAGATGGCCTTAGTGTAGATCGGATAATGGGTTAATAGTATTACAGTTTCTCCGGGGACACTGTTTCTCCATATATGCATAATTATATCTTCCCTTATTTGCTTGTTTTTCTTTCTGAAAATAATAAGCAAATTATAAATTAGTGACTCAGTTTTCAGTCTGTGTTTTAGTATTATCTAACATTGGTCTTTAAGTATTCTATGTCTATTAGTGGCACTAAGGTTAATGTCTAATTTGGGACACACCTAATTCCTGGGTTATTTGATTAAGGAAATCAAAGGCTGTATAGACAGATAAGTTTAGGCTATTTAAAATTAACGGGATTCGTTTTCTTTTAAGTAATAAAGGAGCCTGGGTTGTGACAAAGATCTGTTGACCTATTTCTCAACAAACCGTTCATCAATAAAGCTGGGGACTTAATTTTTAGTTATGTTCGTAAGCTTTCATTCCATTAGCATCAGTTCACAGAGAGGACCCTTAGGGAATTGCTTGTCAATGCTGATTTTGAAGTCATTCTAGAGACCCTTGAAATATTATATTTGATATCATCCTAAAACCTGATTAAACTGGCTTGGATAAGAGCCTTTTTCCCCTCACACCTCAGTCAAAAAGTAAATCCTCTAGAGCAGTGAAGAGCCAGACAGAATGACTCCCATCCTCCTTTCCTAATCAAAGCCTGCATAAATCTCCTTCTTTTTTGATTTTTTGTTTGTTATTTGTTTGTTTTTTTGGATTTTTGAGGTTAGAATGCATCGGATGTTCTCCCCTCTTAATAATGATGTTGCACAGGTATCTGGAAACTTACATTTCACTCTTTATAATATAGCATTCTTTTCTCTCTGAAGACTTTTAATTTAAGCCATTCTTAAAATTATTTGAAAAGGTTCTTATTGCAATAAATTATATAGACTTACGTTTTTTTTTCATTGATTTCAACAGCTCTTTAAATTTAAATATATGTCTTTAGAACATGTTCCCCATTTTAAGATTAACAGGAAGTTATAAACAATGCTTTAGTCCCTGAAATTCATATTCTGGCCCCATCTACAACCATCATACACCTAAATACCACTAAAGAATTCAATCTGCTCTTCTTCTTTTCTTTTCTTCACTCAAGCCTCTAGTTCATTATATTCATTTGTTAATACTATTTTCTATGTGCCCTCTTCTAGGTTCTAAACTAGAGTGGAGGAATGAGAGATATAATATTTCTACCCTAAAGACCTTATGAGCAAGTTGAAAGAATAGAATCATCAAAACACACACACACACACACACACACATACAGAGAGAGAGAGAGAGAGAGAGAGAGAGAGAGAGAGAATGTAAAGTTGCTGGTTTGATTAGTGTCAGACAAGAGGAGCTGTGCAGTAACTAGCAGGTATTAATGAGAGGTTGAGGCGGCCCCTCAGAGCAGGGAGAATCTCACTGAGGAGTGCTTCGGAGAGAGAGCTAAAAGATGACAAGGATCCTTCCAGGAAGTCTTCCCAATGAAGAGGGAGCAGCTATGCCAAGGCCCTGGAGAGGAGAGGAGGCATCTGGAAAAGTGGAGTGGCAAGGTGCATAAGGACACCTAAAGCCAGGCTGTCCTTCTTGTAGCTAAAGGGCAGCTTTATTCCTACCTCAACCCATGCAAAGGGGTCTCCAAAGGAACAGCCATAGTGTCCTTGAGAAATGGAAAATCTCGAGATAGACTTGAATGCAACAGAACAGAGTAGATGGCCTCTGTGCCTAACAATTCACCCATTTATTACCTACCATGTAGTTTTTTTTATCATTCCAACAATATGTTGTTATATTGAGTAAAGAAGACAACTGAGAAATCAAATGTGGAATATATGCTTTCAGCAAGTAATTACCATGTAAATTTACACCTGAATTTGAATTTTGGAAATTGGAGTAAGAAAAGCAAAACTACAGTTAATGACATTTCATTGTATATTTCAAAATAGCTACAGAAGAGGATTTTGAATGTTCTTACCACAAAGAAATGATAACTATTGGAGGTAATGAACGTGCTATTATGCTAATTACCCTAATTTGTAAACATGTCTTACATTATTGCACTGTATTTCTCAAATATGTACAATTATTATGTGTCAATTAAAAATGAGATTAGAAAAAGAAATTTAGAAACAAATGCACATTTTCTAAAACAAATGTTGACTTTGAATACTTAGAAACTATTTAAAGGTAAACGGCAGAAAATTAAATATTGACACCCTTACGAGGATATCAATTTGATGATGAAGTTCACTCTAACTGTGGCCCCGAGCAGGGTTAAAAGATACTCTCTCGTCTCCAGACTGACCATACATCTTCCCTTTTTCCCAGGGATGAACTACGATCTTGCATATTTGTGGTTACCTGTTAGTTATTTCCATCTCCCCAGACCTTGATCCTGAAATCTATGGTCTACCTTTGCCTGAAAGTGGACTTCACTGCCAGCCTTACAGGAAGCAGCTCTTCCTCCAATGTGAGGACCACAGGGAGATTTTGCCACCCAATAACCATTGTAGACCTCCATTAATCTTTATTTATATTAATTTCAATTATGGATCATTTTGTCTTTTAATACAACTTTAGGTTATTTCATTATCTTGCTCCTCATCTATTTTACATTTTTATCTGCTATTGTTTTCTAACTTCTCATTCCAAAGTTATACAGGATTTTAGTCCTATCTTTTTCTTTCTCCTTTAATGTCTATTTTTCTCAGCTACTATTTTGCTTTCCCCCTTTGTGACATTTTAAATTACTCAAAAACAATAATGAAATCAAAAGAAAAAAGATAAAAAGGGAAATTACTCATAATTCCAATACAAAATATTTATCTGAAACTTCAAAGAACTTTTAATTTTTGTGTTTACCCCTTTCCTGAATATCTCTCCACATTTTTATTTCTTTATTCCTGTGACAAGGACAAACAACCAGTAAGGCTCTGAGCTCTGAAAAGCTCTTGGCACTTGTTTCAATGGCCCATACAACATGAAGAGCTGTCAGGGAAGAGAAAAGCATAGAACACTTATGGTGATGTTGTCATGACTAATTTAAGAGTCCCCAGATGAAGCAGTTTATGTTTGAACACATTCCAAAAATATCAGCCTCCACAGTCATGCTTGTGTCCAAAAGCATCTGACATATTAGCAAAATGCAACATTGACACTGCACTCTGCTGTGAAGAGGAGATCCAGGGAGCATCCCAGCACTGCTAGAACAAGCTCAGGTTCACTGCTTTCTGAAATCCACCATTCACCAGAAGACATCACTCCTCACCTTAATGAGTCTGTGAGGTTGAAGAGGTTTCAAAAATTATCACGAATACAGGTTCTTCATTTCTCAATTTTCCTGAAATTTTAGTAAAGAAGTAAATAGGTTCTCAGGTGGCTCCTTAAAGGGTCCAACTCTAGAATCCCAGATCTCAATCTTAGTGAGTCAATCACAGAAGTCTTTAGGAGCTAGGTGTGCAATAGAAATGAGTGAAATCACAGGTGGGTACCACACCCTGCTGCCAGACACCCGGCACCCAGGACTGGGCTCATGTTTTCTAAGAGCAATGAAGGGTAGATTTTCACCCTTTTAGCCCTTTGTCCTTTACCTCACTTAAAATTTCCTCCACTCTTGAATTATGAATATGTACTTTGGAAGAGAATGTGAGACATTATTTCATTAATTAACCAACCAGTCACCTCTATATAGATAAACTAAGCAACAGTTTGCCCATGTAGTCATTGAGCCTTAATTCTAAGATGTTCGAACATAAAGAAGCTGAAGTCTTTTTCCATGTTAACTTTATTGTGTTTTCTATGAAAAGAATCCTTTCTAATCCTACCTTTTATCCTGTGCTTTTTAATCTATTTTATGTTTTTCACTTTTATTCTCTGTCCCCCAGGACAACCATTTGCTTGATGTGTAACCTATTTTATAATAGGGCCTTGTTTAATGTGTATCTTAATTTACATAAATTACACCATTCTGTTTATTTCACTTCTCTTCTTTATTTTTTCCACCAAGTGCTTTATTTTTAACATCTTCCCATTTTGCTCTATTTATGTAGTCTCCTGCTTCTTTGTTAGAATAGTTTCCTATTGTGGCTTCAAAGAACTACCACAAATAAAGTGACTTCACCAACACAATTTATTCTCTTATAGTTTTGGAGGTCAGAAGACCAAAATGACTCTCATTGTGCTAAAATCTTAATGTTGGCAGCACTGCTTTTTTTCCTGGATACTTCTGAGGGAATGTGTTATTCTCCTTTTGCAGCTTCTGGAGGTTTTTGGCACCTGGGCCCTCTCCATCCTCAAAGCCATAAATGGCTGATGGATCTTTTCTCATGTTGCATCTCCCAGAAATGTCTGTGTCTCCCTTTTCTCTAGTTAAGGATCCTTGTGACTATATTGTATTATTATTCTAATTATACTATATTAGGTATCCTAGGATAATATTGTTATTGTAAAATCAATTGATTAGCAACTTTAACTCCATCTACAACATTTATTCTCCCTTGTCATATAATGTAATGTAATGACAGGTTCCAGGAGTAAGATGTAGATATCCTTGGGGGATAATTATTCTGCCTACTTACCCTAAATGGTATTGTACCCCATAGTTTTCATCTGCACATTCACCTCTTCCACTTTGTCTCTTCTGAAATATATTATTGAAAACTATTGTTACATATTACATTGGAAATTAATATTATGTACCATTATATTGTGTTATATAAATATGTTGTGTTTTATATAACATGATCTCTCCTTTTTTGGATCACAGTGTATATGTATATTTAATTCAATGTAATCTTTCCAGAATGTACCATTCGCTAAGTATGTGTCCCTATAAAGCTTCATAATTCTATCAACACTTATTATTAATGAGTCTGAGCATTTCTTTATTGAATTTTTGGACTTCAGATTTCCTCCTTTGTAATTTTTATGTTCTTATTCTTTGCCACATTCTTGTCAATCTACAGAATTTTTTAAGATAACAGTCCCTTTGTACTATTAAATATAACAAATTTCTTCCATTTTGCTATTATATATCTGTGAAATTTGCCTATCATACTCTTTGCTAGACAGAAATACTGTGATGATAAGTCTTTCACACTGTTACCTTATGATCTGTGTCTATAGAATTATATTTTGCTTAAAAAATCCAAACTTATATGTCATATATTTTTCAATATTTTCTACTTGTAGATATTCACATTTAGATCTTTTAATGTGTTTGAAGTTGATCTTTATACATATGCTATTAGGTACAATGCAATGGTTTTCTCTAGACCAGCTACTCATTAATTTGCAATGCCAAATATGTAATTCATTACATTTGTTTGTGAATGAGTGTAGTTCTAAGTTTTCCATTCTATTCTCCTGATTTATTCACATGTTCTTATACCAGTAATATACTACCTATATTATTATGTCCAAACTATCTTATAGTTTGTATTAATATTTGAAAGAGCAAGTTAACTCTACTTCCATGCAAACTTTTAGGGCAAATCTATAAATATATGTTATTTTTACACATAAATTCTTGTTTACCTGCAATATCTCACTAGGCAGAAGTCACCCATTTTCATGAATGGTAAATCCAATTTGTATTTGTATGAGAAACTTAATTGATTCAATTTGTGCAATTTATGCTTAATTTGTGTTTTGTTTCTTAAGTAATAACTCTAAGATAGCAATTTCAATAATTTAAATATGAGATTTAGATTCTATTTGCATAGTGTCATTTGGGAAAAGCACACAAAAATGAGTACATTTTTAACTTTACATCTGAATGTTTTGGTGTGGTTACATCTGTGAGACAAGTTTCTAGTAAAAATAGATCAAATATAGATTTCCATCTTACTGAAAACATTCTTTTTGTGTTTCATTGTTTGATGAATGATTCCATTTAAACACTGACATAAAATAAGAGTGGTAGAGGATAGCAATTACAAATCAGAGCCCTGCAGTCAACTAGCCAAGTTCAAATCCTGGCTTCACCATTATCTATGTGACCTTGAGCAAATTACTTAATTTTCTTGTTCATCTATTTTTCTAACAATACAAGAGGGTAACTGCAGGATTACTATAAGGCTTAAATTAGGTACTGAATATTAAGTATTGAAAAAATAGTTAACAATGCTTAAGTTAAACTGTTATTACAAACACAATAACTTAACAGAGCATACCCTATATTAAAATCACGTACAATACAGTTTACATTTATGTTTTCCCACCTCAAGTTAGATAGCATTAGCATCATTTTAATAACTCTATATCATTATGTTAATGGGCATAACATTTTTATATTCCTTTCTTCCTTTCCAGTTCCTTAGACAATGTCACAATCGAGAATTTCTTATTCTTACCTACTTTGTCAGAACAATTTGTCAACAAGTTCCCCTGTCATCCTCTTCACCATCCAATCCATCTTGTGTGATTTTGTTTGAATTTTCTTTAGGAAGTCCTGCTTAGCATCCTTCTTGTCTGCAATATGAAATCAAAGTCCCACAGTCTGAGCAAACATATCCCCTTATTCCTCTGTCCCCCCTTCCACATTGTGGCCATTGTTTGATCCTTGTCATTTCTTTTGTCTCTTAAGAAGTTATTTTCTGTCCTTTGGCACCTCTTGAATTCAAGTTTTAGCAAAACTGAATTTTTGCATAAAGCCCTTCTCTGAACTGAGTTCTTTGGTCACACACACACACACACACACACACAAACACACACGCTACCCCAGTTTTCTATTGCATTCCTCCCTCTGTCCCTTCATTTGTTCCCCTTAATCATTTTCTCTTCCTGTCTCCATTATTTGTAATTTGTATACAAGGCTGAGTTTTCATACTGTTCAGAGTGAAAATGTCACATTCAGACCCAACACATCACCTAGACCTAATGTGTTAATCACAGGTTGAATGTAGATCACAAAGAAACAGAGGAGGGAACAAGTGGTAGGTCAGGGGAGAGTGGAGGGGATGGTGGTGAATGAGCCACGCAGGTTTGCAACCCAAATTAGAACAGCTAAGTTCTTCTGTGTCTGCAAAAAATAGCAGAGCAAATTTGACATCATTTTTCTTTCCCTTGTCCCCAAGAATGTTTGAATGGTTTGTATTAAGAATATACAGTAGGATCCAGATTTGCCCTTCATCATAAATAAATAAAAAAAGTCATCAAAAGGTATTAAGAAGAGAGTAAAATGTTAAAATTTATTTTAAAACAAAGAAAAAAGAAGACACATTAAGTGCTAGAAACAGTGTGCAGAAAGTTTTATCTCTAAAATTGGAAATCCTAAACTGGGCATGGTGGTGTACACCTGTAAGCCCAGACACTCAGGAGGCTGAGGCAGGAGGATTGCACGTATAAAGTCAGCCTAGACAATATAAGGAGAACACATCTCAAATATAGAAATAAAATTAGAAGTTTTCTATTATTTAGAGTTCTTTTCCTACTTTTTCACACCTTGTTCTGGGAATCCCTCTAATTCTGGTCTCAATGCACATAATTAATTCATTTTTAAACATTTTATTGATTATTTTTAGTTATTCATAACATTAAAATTCACTTTGACAAATTATAAAAGCATGAAATATATGTTCTAATTCAGTCCCTAGTATTCCCCTTTTTCTCCCCTCCTTCCTCTCCCTTTTTCTTTCTCTCTACTGATCTTACTATTTACTTAATTTTTTTTTAATTAGTGTCTTGCTGATATGCATGATGGTGAGATTCACTGTGGTATATTCATATATATACATACATATACACACACAGGAAAATTAGGTCAGATTCTAAAGTTAGGTAACATTTTAACAAAATTTTATGTAATCTGAATAAATTTTGTTTGTTTTTATTGGTATTAAGATTTTTGTGTTCTTTACATATCCTGGAGATTAGTGCTCTATCTGATGTGTGTGTGGTAAAAATTTGCTCCCATTCTGTAGGCTCTCTCTTCACCTCACTGACTGTTTCTTTTGCCAAGAAGCAGCTTTTTAATTTAAATCCATCCCATTTATTGATTATTGATTTTATTTGTTGTGCTTTAAGAGTCTTGTTAAGGAAGTCGGGACCTAATCTGACATGATGAACATGTGGGTCTGTTTTGCCCTCTGTTAGGCATAGGGTCTCTCTGGTCTAATTCCTAGGTCCTTGATCCACTTTGATTTGAGTTTTGTGCATGGTGAGAAACAGGGTTTTAATTTTATTTTGCTACATATGGATTTCCAGTTTTCCTAGTACCATTTGTTGAAGAGACTATCTTTTTTCCAATGCTTGTTTTGGATGTCTTTCTCTAGTATGAGATAACTGTATTTAGCACATAATTAATTCTGATATGGTTTGTAAACATGTTTCTAGATTCTTTTTTCAATCTTTTAAAACTCTTCTTTCTAGCAGTATATTCCTTCCATATCTGTCCTGGTCTAGGAAGTGTTTTCTTAAAGCCATTCTATTTTGGAGATATAAAATCTACTTTTTTAATTACTCACTCTCATAGAAAGGAATAATCTCTGTCTTTGGGCTGAAGAAGGTAAGAACAGAAGACAAAGGCGAATCAGTTGCTCAGGAAAACATAGGGGCAGGTGTTCTGAGAAACCCACAAAAAAAGGAGAAACTTCTATGGATGCTTTTATTCATTGTTAATAAAATTGCTTTATGTATGCACAGATTTTGTTTTTCTGAGTCTTCCAAAAAGCTGTCACTTCCTGGATTTAGAAAGGCCACATAAATTCTATATTAATAAATATTTTATTTTACTAGTTATATTAGTTTTACATTGCTGTTATAGTGATTTCCTACAAACTTTGTTTAAACCAGAAATCCAAAATCAGTTTTACTGAGCGAAAGTCATCCTGTAATCAGGGAGGAGGACTTCTACAGGAATTGGGAAAATTTGTAGACCTGCCCTTTCCAGCCTCTGAGCCACCTGCACTTCTAATCACCTAACCACTCACCTCCAGGATCACATCTCCTACTTCCTCCTCTGTAATCAAATCTTCCTCTGCCCCCTCCTTATGAGAACACTTGCAATTACATTTTAAAGCCACCTGTCTGAGCCAGAGTAACTTCCCACCTCAATATCCTGAACTTCATCAGATATGCAAAGTCTCCCTTGCCATAGAAGTTAGCATTCCCAGTTCCAGGGATTAGGACACTGACAACCTTGGGAGACCACCCACCCCAGACTTGGTACACAAGGCACAACTTCTCATGATTTCAATGTATCTACTTATTTAAAAATTATCGAATACATATTATAAATACATTTTAGGAAAAATGCCTTACAGTGATATGATGACTTTAAAATAAAATGCTTTTTGGAATGGAACTGGTGATGATCATACAAAGGAATATTCTCTGAATTGCTTTTACTTTGGGGAGTAGGGTTTCCAATAAATTCTGCAATAAACACACACACACACACACACACATTATTTACATTATAACATTGTATAAATGCTACAAGCCTGCTTTACATCTGAGCCCTCCTTAAACACTCTCATTCCAATACGAACCTGCCTTTTACTTTATTTATTTTTGTGGTACTAGGAATTGAACCCAGAATCTCATGCATGCTAGGCAAACACTTTACCACGCAGCTAAACACCCAGCCTTGAATCTGTCTTTAATACCCATGTGCAGGACTGATTCTCCAATGCCAGATTCTGTCTCGACATTAATTTCCAGGCCCTTCTCTAAGCCTAATTACTCCAGCGTGCAAACCTGCCCTGCACTCTTAGCCTTGGATCAAACTGGCATGGAGGATTAATTAAAGGATTTTATTTTTAGCTATCTATAAATGCTGTTGAGCAACTTCATTGAAAGCTTTGGTTTACAAAAATAAGAAGACGACTTGCTCAGATGACCCATGTGATCTTTACATATGAATTAAGTGTAACTTCCACAAGGTGTCTATTTTGAACCTCCATACCCTTCAATCACACACATCTCTTATGGCATCTTATGATAAAAGATAAATTAACATTTTGGAAGTTTATCACTTAAAACCACCATTGATCATTATCATTAGTATTATTAACAAGGCAATTTAATATATGTAGCATAAAAGAGTGTTAGGAATCTTAATATGAAACTTTGAAATTAAACCATTATTTCCTTATCCCTGCTAAATTCTTTCATTGTCCATAAGTTTCTATACTGTTGATTTATTTCACATGGATCACTTATACTACAGATTGCACAGGAACAGTTGGAAGAAAAACTGGTAAAAAGGGAAAAGTTATGGCTTCTCATCTTAGATTGACAGCTATATCCATTGCAGGTATAGATGGAAGAGATTTAATTATTATATCATTGTTGTCATTGTTGTTTGGGGGCAGGTATCAAGCCCAGGGCCTTATGCATGTTGAGCATATTCTCTACCACTGAGCTACATAACCCAGGCCCTAATAAAATTATTTTAAGAGTTTCTTCTAATTTAAGGTGGTGTGGAAATAGGAAAAATAAGATATTAGAGTGCTACAGTAGTAGATTGTTGTCCTAAGTCCCAAATGCTTTCTTAAAATTTTTGAGGGAGACAGAACTGTTAATTAAATAACATGTTCAGTATTTGGCAGAAAAATTGAGAAAAATCATATGTTTGAATTCATTGCATCTCTGTCACAAGTATTTTTTCTGGGTCATAGATAAATACATGCTTCCAACTTCCCTCAAAAATTACTTCTGCTGTTCTATATACTGGGTTCTTCTTTTTACCTTTGTTTTCCTGGATAGATACATCATTTGTTTACTTAATTATCTTAAATTAAATAGAACTTTCCAGGTATGTATAGACCAGACTCAAGTAGGCCAGTAAAGATAATTGGCTCTTTGAAATAAGATATAATTACCCCTATAATATCAGGTCAAATATATCATCTTGAAAATTTCCAATGCTTTGTAAGACCAAAGCCCAGGGTTGTTCACATGTTTTAATCTTCCATTGTTCTACTGCTATCAGACATCTGACTGTATTGCATCATGTTTGATGATTTTCCCCCCTGGAAAGATACATACATTCAGCATGAAGAACTTGGAAGACAGGGGATGCCATTGGTGAAGCAAAGAGTAGAGAGCAGATGGGAAGAGCAGATTAGTTATCAGTTTGTGCTTTGCTTCCAGGAGACACCAGGCCAATGCTACTGGAAGCTGCATTCTCAGACATTTAGTCCTAATACTCATTATGTCATTGGTAACAGAATTTCCTTTTCTAAATATATATATATATATACTCAA
>NW_026000005.1:41511222-41535567 GCF_001458135.2 Marmota marmota marmota | reverse complement strand
AATATATATATATATATATCTTATATATATATCTTGTTCAAGAAGGACAGGAGTTTAACATGCCATCCTTGTTGAAATAAAATAAAATCAATTAAAAAAACAATGTAATAGGAGAATTTGGGGAATCAACTCATGTCTAAGATTTTTTGATTATTTATAGATGTCAACCTGGTTGGTTGGAATGTCTGAAATGCCTGACTTGTGTACACTGGCCTTTCCTTAGGACTCAGCCCTTTCTTTGACATGCTTTTCAGTGGATTCCAGAACTTATGAATGAATGAATGAATGAAGAACAAAGAAAATGTACAAAGAGACAAACCGCTATAAATACAGGGTAGATACAGAAGTCCTTTAGAGAATTTGGCCAGCTCTGTGCATTCCCATGTATCTGCTGAGACCCGTGCGGCATGTGAGGCCTCAGCTGCAGTTGTCACCAGAGCCCTTTATTATTTTGTCTCCCAACTCTCCAGAACATCTCTCCTCCTTCCCATGCCCTGTTCTCTGAAGCTTCCCTGGTGAGGCATAGGACACATGAGCTTTGCTCTGTGGCATTTGATAAACTGGTAACCAATGAAATAAAGGTACCAACAGATACATCCTTCCTCCCTATTCATGGACAGCTTTTTGTGGGATGTAGATATTCATGTGGCCTCTGGAAGACAGTCTTATGAAATCAAGTGATCAGTTGTTCTTGATGCCAAGCAGAGTCCCAGTAACTAAGGCACCATCTTGTATTTGCTCTTTTATCTTCCCGACTCTCATTGCTCACTCTTCACTCTTGCTTCTGTAGACTGTTCTTAATAAGTTTTTTCCTCATGCCATGCTTTTAAGAGAACTGGTCTAAGATAAGTGGTTGTGGCCAAGGAGATGCATGGAGGTTCCCTCTCTAACCAACCTCTGACAGATGTTTTAAATTAACCCAAGATCCTCTTCTAGCTTTGTCACTTTGAATACTTTACCCTGTAGTTGGACAAGTCTTTTTGGAACTAAGTACAATATTATTTCAAGTAAAGTGCTGATGTATTCAGTCATCAATTATAACCCACTGATCATTTATTTATTATAAGAAAATCATGATTTGAGGTATGTCGAGTAAGTCTAATAAACATGATCTACAAAGTCAACATTGAATAAGTGGTTCCCTGGTGAATAAAAGAGACACTTACTTTTCAATCTCGTCTCAGAAAAGGAGACAGAATTATCCTATAATTAGACTTCATTTGAACCCAGGGAAGCTGTGTAAATTGAACTCTACCAGTTAGCTGTGCAGTTTGTTAGAGACTTTCAAGAGATAGATGGAACCAGGGCATGCGATGCGTTTGGCTGGAAGGTGGTTAAAGTCCATGTTCCTGCACTGGCCCAATGATACCTCCATCATCAAGATGGTGGATTCTAATGTTCAGTTTGTAATTCTGTTTAACTTATAGTATAGTATCACAGAGACCAATAAAATCATCTAGGAAGCCCATTAGTACACAAGGCTCTAGGGCAGCACTAAATGTTGGTGTCAGGAAAATTTTTCACTCTTAAACATTATTGAGGACCCCAAAGAACTTTGATTCTAAATGTGGATTATATCTATCAACATTTTCTACATGAGAATTTAAAATTGAGAAGTTATAAAACTATTTATGTGTTATTTGAAAATTAATAAACATTTTGTGTCTATATAGGTAAGATACTTTTAAGAAAAACATTTCTAAAACAAAAAGATACTGAGAAAAATATAATTGTTTTATATTTCTGTAAACATATTAATGTCTTACTTAATAGAAGACAGCTGGATTCTCATGTCTGCTTAGTATTAAATCTGTACTTAAGAGAAAGGGAAGTATTTCAATAGTTTTCCAGATAACTATGGATATTCATTTTTGGTTCACCTCTGAAGCTTAACAGGAAGTATTTTAAAGGCTTTTTCTTTGTACTGTAAATCTGAAACCACATTGAGAATTGGTTCACCAAGCATTCAGATCTTCCAAATATTGACATCATTTACTATACAAAAACATAAACATCATAATTGGTAATATCACCACCAGTGTAATCACAAATTTTTTTTAAGTACTGGAAAGTAGTCATGTGGTCATAATGGCAGACACAGGTTTTCTAAAGTTCTAATTGCTGTTAGAATGCTCAAATTTCTTTCACTGACAACAAACACTGTTGGTTATTTGCTATTAATTGACAAATAACCAACAGTGTTGGGTTTTCCATTTTTGAGAAAATATCTGCCAAATGTCCAAATATGATAACAACAGTTGTCCTGTCAGTAGTTTTTTCAAGTAAATATTGAAAAAAAAATGAGGGCTAGTTGAACATGTAACTAATATCATCTTTTTCCCTAAGACATCCGACTTCAATATATAACAAAAAGTGCTTTATGTACTTCCCAGATTACAGTATTAAAATGCATTTGAAGTCAACATTTAATAAAAATAATAACTTATGCTGTACTTATTAAAAAGGACAATCTCTGATTAGTGTGTGGTGGTGAAGAATTTTAATATCTCAATAGTTTGGTAATAATCATAGACATACTGGTGCCGTAAAGAGGCAGTGACAGTTTTGCCCACTGTGGTTTTTGTACTATCTCTGCAAATGTTAGCACAGTGATAAAAAGGGAATAACATCTTGCCGTGATGGAAATTGTTCCAAACTCTTGGACTGGTCAACCCCAGGGGATTCCACACACGGTACCTTAAGAACCTCTGTTCTTGGGAACAGGAGGGGGTCCTAGAAAGTGCTTCCATGAATCTGAAGTATAGGCAGAGGAAGAGAGGGGACATCTCTACTTCGGATATGAAAGATAAGAGTCTCAAAAGTACACAAGGATTAAGGAAAGGGAAGTGAGGGTGAATCCTCCACAGAAGGCCACCAAGTCAAAGACGAAGATGAAAATAAGAGAATACAAGCCAAATATATAGTTTAGAAAGCAGAGGAATACTGTGATAAGGAGGAAAGTATTGATCAGGACACCATCAAGAAAAAGACCTGAGTGAAATTTGGAAAGAGACAGAAACCCAAGGCTGTTTGCCTCAGAAACTTCATTGTGTAAAATATAGGGGAGTGGGTTGTGCGAAAGAGGCCAATAACCATGTAGCTCTCAGGATCCTCCATTTTGATTGTTGAGATACATTCATGAATCATATTTATATTCAGATGTACCCTGCTTTCAGGAAATACAATGCCAAAAATTAAAAAAAATAATAAAATACAAGTCAAATTCAACTCTAAACATAACAAAGTGGATATTGAAATTAGGAAAAATTCAATGTGTTGTTTCCTTCAACATGGCCCTATAAACTTCCTCAATGCCTGCAGAAAAGGAGATGATTCACAAAACTTTGGAGACATAAAGTATTTACACAAGTAGATTTCCTCTGGGGAAGCAGAGAAGTGAAAACATTTCTGATCAACACAGCTTCTTAAATTGAATTCAGCAACATTAATTAGACTCTCTAAATGGATAAGATATTCAAGAAAACCAAGCAATAATGTACTGCAATCAAATTCAATATTTTAGTAATTGTGAAAAAAAATAGAAGCCACAAATAACATGGGAAAGAGCTATAAATAATGCATCTTTAAAATCTCAACAGTATATAAATTTTAAAAAAGAAGATTTATAGTGTCACTACACCCCCAAGGCCTTAAACCATGTTTTATGTAATTTTTTAAACTCAGGTTTATTATGGTAAAGTTTACATGTAATAAAATTTACCCTTCTAAAAGTGAAATGTATTTTGACAAATACATACAACCATGCAACCACTACTACCACAAGCAAAACATTAAATTCTCGAAGAATATCCTCATGCCCCTTGGTAGTCAGTCTCCAGGGCCCCACAGATCTAATGGGAGAAACTTGCTGTTCAATTTTTTCCCCATAGTTTTCAATATTTTCCATGTTGTTCTTGAAGCTGCAAGTCCCATCTTTCCATACATAAGTAGCATTGTATTATCCATTCACCAGAAGATGGACATTTGGGTGCTTTCCAGTATTGGACTATTATAAGTTCATAAAATCATTTGCTTTGGGGGGGGGTCTTAGTATACTCATATTTTTATTTATCTCAGGTAAAAAATTAGGAGTAGGATTTGCCAGGTTACATGATAAGTATATTATCAACTTTATAAAAAACTGCCAAGTCACTTTCCAAAGTTGACTGTACCATTTGGCACCCCTGCCAGCAGTGCAGGAGAATTCCAGGTGACCTCCATACTTAGGGGCTTTCATCTGTTTGTTTGTTTTAACTTCCATCTCTATGTCAGACATACAGTAGCAACAAATGTTGGGGTTTTGATATATGACCAAAACATTTTAAATGTTTTTGTTAGTACACTACAGTCATACATAATGCCAGAGTTCATTTTGATGCTCCTTTTCAGTGCCCACTGCTTTTGCTGTCTCTCCCTCTTCCCTTCCCTGCTCCCCTTCCTCTACTGTAACGGCCTCCCCTCTATGTGTTCGCTGTTCTTTGAATTGATGCTTTCTAGGTACACATAAAGGAGGTGTTCGCGGTAGTATATGCATATGTTTACATTGTATAACATAGTTAATTTTATTCTGTAATTCCATCTTTTTCCTGTCCCTTTTCCCTCCCTCTCAATTCCCTTACAGAGCTATGGTAATAAAACCAGCATGGTATTGGCATTAAAAAAAAAAAAAAAACAGACATGAAGACCAATGGCATAGAATAGAAGACACAGAAACAAATTCGCAAGATACAATCTGATACTCACCAATGATGCCAAAATCATATATTGGAGAAAGCATGGCTTTTAAACAAATGGTTCTGGGAAAACTGGATATCCATATGTAGAAGAATGAAACTAGGTCTTCATCTTTCAACTCAAAGTGGATTGAAGACCTAGGAATTGGACCAGAAATTTTGTAACCTCTAGAAAGAAAAACTGAGGTCATCACTCTAACATATTTGTACAGGCATCAACTTCCTTAAAAAGATTACTAAAGTTCAAGAAATAAAACCAAGAATAGTAAGTGGGATGGCATCAAGTTAAACAGTGTCGCACAGCAAAACAAACAAAAGTTGAAGAGATGCCTCCTGCTGATTCACTCTTCTTGCTAAGGATTGTTTTGACTCTTCTGGGTCTCTTATTTTTCCGAATGAATTACCAGACCTTAAACTCTACTGCAAAGCTATAGTAAGAAAAACAGCATGATACTGGCACCAAAACAGACATGTAGACCAAAATAGACATGTAGATCTAGAAGACAGGAAAAAAAAAACCACATAAATACAATTATCTCGTACTAGACAAAGGCACCAAAAACATACATTGGAGAAAAAATAGCCTCTTCAACAATTGGTTGTGGGAGAATTGAAAAAGCATATGCAGCAAAATGAAAATAAACCCCTATCTCTCACCATTCACAAGACTCAAAGTGGATCAAGAACCTAGGAATTAGTCCAGAAACCCTGAACCTAATAGAGGAAAAAGTAGGCCCAAATCTTCATCATGTCAGATTAGGGCCTGACTTTGTTATCAAAACTCCTAAAGCACAAGAAATAAAATCAAGAATGAATAAATGGGAAGGACTCAAACTAAAAAGCTTCTTCTCAGCAAAAGAAACAGTCAGTGAGGTGAACAGAGAGCCTACATTTTCAGAGCAAATTTTTGCCATACACATGTCAGATACAGTACTGATCTCCAGATATGTAAAGAACTCAAAAAACTTAACACCAAAAAAACAAATAACCCAATCAATAAATGGGCTAAGGGGTTGAACAGATACTTCTCAGAAGATATACAATGGATCAACATATATATAAAAAATTGTTCAACATCTCTAGTAATTAGAGAAATGCAAATCAAAACTACTCTAAGATTTCATTTCACACCAGTCAGAATAGCAGCTATCAAGAATATAGACAACAATAAATGTTGGAGAGGATGTGGTGGAAAAGGCACACTCATACTTTGCTGGTGGGACTGTAAATTGGTGCAACCACTCTGGAAAGCAGAATGGAGATTCCTTAGAAAACTTGGAATGGAACCACCATTTGACCCAGCTATCCACTCCTTAGTCTATACAAAAGGACTTAAAAATCAGCATACTATAGTAACACAGCCACATCAATGTTCATAGCACAATTCACAATAACTAAACTATGGAAGAAAACTAGATGCCCTTTAATAGATTAATGGTTAAATAAACTGTAGTATATATACAAAATGAAATATTCTTAGCATTAAAATGAATAAAATTATGGCATTTGCAGGTAAATGGATGGAGTTGGAGGATATCATGCTAAGCCAACTAAGCCAATCCCCAAAATCCAAAGGCCGAATGATCTCTCTGATAAGAGGATACTGATCCATAACGGGGAAGGGGGAGGCATGGAGAAAATGTAGTAATTTTGAGCAAAGGGGTGGGAGTGTCGGGAGGGTGCATGGGGTCATGAAAGATGGTGGAATGAGATGGACATAATTACCCTAGGTACATGTATAACTGCACATATGGTGTGATGTTACATCACGTATAACCATAGAAATGTAAAATTGTGCTGCAATCAAGTACAATGAATCAAAATGCATTCTGCTGTCATGTATACCTAATTAAAATAAGTAAATAATTTTTTTAAAAGTTGAAGAAAAAGCCTACAGAATGGGAGAATATTTTTGCCAGCTACTCTTCTAATATACAGAATATATAAAGAACTAAAAAATACTTAACACCAAAAATAATAATAATAACCTAATCAATAAATGAGCAAAAGGTCTTAACAGCCACTTCTCAAAAAATGAAATATAAATGCACAACAAATATGTGAAAAAATGCTCTAACCCCCTAGCTATCAGGGAAATGAAAATAAAAATTAAACTAAGATTTCATCTCACTCCAGTTAGAATGGCAATCATCAATAATACAAATAATAATAAATGTTGGCAAGGATATAGGGAAAAATACACTTATCCATTGTTGTTGGAACTGTGAACTAGTACAGCCATTTTGGAAAGCTGTGTGGAGATTGCTCAAAAGATTAGGAATGGAACCACCATATGTCCCAGCTATCTCAGTCCTTGTTATCTACCCAAAACACCTAAAATCCTAAACTCAGCTTAGTGTAGTGATACAGGCACAACCAATGTGGTTTAATACACTTAGTGCTGAACATGTCTCCATTCGCTTATTTGCCATATCATTTTGGTTGTATCTATTCAAATCATTTCCCCATTATTTGTGGAGATAAGTGGTGGGTAATGTAAAGACTATTTCTGGGGCTTAAGATAAATAGTTTTCCTGTTCAGAAATGGAAATGCCTCTTCTGTCATTCAGGTGAAAGGGAGTTGAGTCAATGTGCTCAGTTGTTGAGCAGTGTGTCATTTTCATTGCTTGGTTTATTAGTGCATCAGAGACCTCATATCCCTGCAGCTCTAGGCTGCTGTTAGCTTGCATTTACCATGGAATCTGGGGAATGGGAGGCTTTCTCAGTGTTCTTAATTCATCCTTAGGTTTACAGCAGTTCCTGAACAATTGTATCAAAGGTGCGGGGGTCACAGGTTCTCTCTATTCTATTTCTCCTGTAATAACAATAGACTTCTTTTGCTTCTAACTCCAACCTAGGTTCATGGTGGGGACAGAGTGGGATTAGTATTGGGGTAAGTGATGTTGGTTTTCTTTTTTTCAGCCTCAGTTTGGGTCAAAGTCCTTCCCAATTCTCCCCATACTTGCCTACCTGTGTCAGCAAATCTGTATGTAACTCCAGGTGTGTTGGTAGGAAACTCTCCTGTGTTTTTCATGACAGTAGACTTTGGCTCTGTATCAGCATCCAGTCTTGGGTCCAACAGTGTTTACAATGGTTTCTGGCATTCTCTTGAGAACAAGTGAATTTTGCTTATATCTATTCACAGAGGCACTTTAAATTGCTTTTTTCAGAAGCATAAGCCCCTTGCTTCATGTGTGAGAAATTTCCGGGGAAGTTATATCTCCTCTGAATGGTGGCAAATCACCAGCAGCACCCTCTACTACCACAGGAGGCTCTCTCTGGTCTCTAGTCCTTCCTCCTCAGTCTTTCTCACAAGGATCTGCCCAATGCAAAATAAAAATAACTGATTTTTTTTTAAAGATGGGAACAAAATACATGAAGATGCCAATAGGTTCACCTTTATAGAAAAGTTGGCAATTAATTTTTAAATACATGTTTATAGTTTTCAAAATTTATAAAACAACATTCAATATTCATTGAACTGTTTATTAATGATCAATTTGAATATAAGAAAAAGAATTTTTGGAGTGCTCACTGGCTATCTGCTTAGTGGAATGCATGACTCTGGGTATCACAGTTTAAAAGGTGTGGCCTTTGTTATCCTGAGTTCCCGGTTTTTAGTAAATGGGACATGGAGTGGCATTTTCCCAGAACTTTCATACCCCTCATTTCATTTGATCTGCCCAAACCCTTTGTGAGACAGGTAGGTCTGCAACTACAGTGGTTTTACAGATAAAAACACTGAGACAAAAAGAAGTTAAATGATTTGTCAATGATCCTGTTATTCTTCTTTCATTTTTTTTAGAAATCTCAGAAAGTAGGAGTTTAGAGAAATCCATTTCATTTTTTAAGCTTTTTAAAAAATTTTATTTGTTTTAATTAGTTATACATGACAGTAGAATGCATTTATGCACTGTGATGTATCATACATAAATGAGGTATAATTGTTCATTTTTCTGATTGTACATGTTGTAAAATCACATAGGTCATGCAGTGATGTATGTATATAAGGTAATAATGTCTGTTTCATTATACTATCTTTTCTATCCCTATATCCCTTCCCCTCCCTTCACTCACCTCTACCTAATCTAAATTAGCATCTGCACATCAAGGAAAACATTTGATCTTTGGTGTTTGGGATTGGTTTATTTTTCTTAGTATGATATTCTGCGACTCCATCCACTTACTGGCAAATACCATAATTACATTCTTCTTTAGAACTGAATAATATCTCATTTAATATATATGCCACATTTTCTAGGTTGGTTCCATAGTTTAGCAAATGTGAATAGAGCTGCTTTAAACATTGACATGACTGTGTCACTGTAGTATGCTGATTTTAAGTCCTTTGGGTATAAACAGAGGAGTAGGATAGCTGGGTCAAATGATGGTTCCATTCTGAGTTTTCTGAGGAACCTCCATACTGCTTTCCATAGTGGCTGCACTGATTAAAATCAGGAGCAAAATAAAATGGTTGCTGCAAATTGGTGCAACCATTTTATTTTGCTCATGATTTTGATTAGTGGTAACTTGGCTTGGCTAAGTGCTCTTTGCTTGGGATCTCTCATCAAGTTGCAGTTAGGTGTTGGCCAGAGGTACAGTCATTCAAAGGCTGAATTCAAAGAACATTGATTTGAGTTCAATGGTCAATATTTGAATTAAAATTAAACCTTTGCTTTCCTTGAGGAAGATCAAGATGTTCTACCATTACTGATGATTGTTTTCTTTTTTTCTTTTTTTTTTTTTGCTATTTGAAAAGATGTACAAAACAAAAAGCAAAGTCACTTAAGTATCAGAAGTAATTATACAGTATTTGTATAGCTGAATAGAGGATTAACTTGTCATGATTTGCTGTAAAAATACAAAGGATTAAAATATCCATTACTTCTCATAGAATTGCAAGTTATATTCTATCCATAGAACTCGAAACCACTCTTCCATTAGACCCAATAACTGGAAGAATAAAAATTTCTAGGGGTTGAATAGGATATTGTGCAGCTCACTTTACTGTTGCTGACTTATTATAAAAGGAACACTTAAGTGTACTCTTAGTGGAGATTTTGTTGATATTCTGAGAATTATAAAAATGTGCTCATGGTTTTGAGCCTCTGGGCATTGCTGTATGGAGGACACTGAGCCTCTGACTTCCCATGCTCTCTTTTCCCCAGACAATGCCATCTGTAGTCAGAGTTCACAGTCACCTGAAACTAAGGAATAATAACAGCTAAACACAACCATTCAACAGAAAATTCAGATTCAAAATCTATATAAAAAACTGCACTCAATTAATTGCCCTTTCTAATAGTTCTCATATGGACACCTCTGGGTACAATCTCAATTTTCTTTGTACATAAAGGTGACAGCACATGGATGTTTCTAATCTACATAATGAAATCCCAAATCTAGACAGACCAGAAATAGTGGCTAAATTATCTATATTTCTCTTTATTTGTCCATATTTATTTAATTTCATTCTAAAATCTTTTGAAGTGATTGTATATATGATCTTAGCAGGAAGGAAAGAAGGGAGGGAGGGAGGAAAGGAAGGAAGGATTCAAATCCTGGCATTATTTCATGTTCAAACACGTACATACAAAGATGGATGCACATCTTATAAACTAATGCAGGTTTTTAAATTTCTTTTGTTTCTGTTTTTACATTTTACTCTATTTTGTGGGTTTATTCTCTGTGTGACTTTCCTGTTTCATGTTAGAATTTAGTACTAAACTCTTTAACGTTGGATAAATCTTTTTCTTCACTTATTCAAATCCCTGAGCAGTATATTAGTGTGAATGTGAGGGAAAGTTGGCACAAAAGGCACTAGGAGGGTTTTTCTTTTCACCTACTGAGCACTTCCCAAGTCTAGCAGGGTCTGCTTTCACAAGTAGAGACATTTCTGCATAAAAGATTTTATGCCTCTGAACAGGTGACCAAACTCCAAAAGATAGCAAATACAAGCACAATATTATCAACAGTAAGATATTCTCCAAGCATCTTGAACAAAGGACTTGCAAAAGAAAACTGATATGAGAAGGCAGACAAGGAAAAGGATTTCCTCATTGTTACTATATTACTCTGGGGATTAGGAAAGCCAGTCAGCTAAAGTCCTTTTTAAACATCTTCATGTAGTTTACAGAGTAGATGAGGATGCTGTGCTTTTAACTTGGCTTGGGTTCGTTGACATATGTTCAGGGTGAACAACAGGGTGCTACAGAGCAACGTAGAGTTTTCCATCTTCTTCACATGGGAAATAAATACACCAACTCTTTACAATCCCTGCTCCATACAGTTCATATCTTTTTTCCCCCAGTCGAATGATATCAGTTGACTTTGTGAGACTGTCTTAAACAATACATGCATTGTAACTATATCCTATTTATGCAAAATAGCACTCTGCACTCTTCTTCTAATATTCCAATAATCTCTGATTAAGTAGCCTCCTTAATTTCCATGCTAAATTTCACTCAGGCAGTGGGCTTCTGAATTTTAACTCTCTAGAATCTGCTTTCCAATTGCTAGCATCAGAATAACCTGGAAAGTTTTCTAAGACACAGGTCTCTGAGCTCTGTCCACAGACAATTGTATTCCTTGCATTGGGAATAAGGTCCAAGCACATGAGTTTCTAGTTCAAAATGTTTGATGTCAAATATGGCCAGTGCTTCATGCCTAAGGGCTCTGATCTAAGTAGCAAATCCCTACAAGAAAGTTAAGAAGCACGTCCTCATCATCTCAAGGAGTCTTCCAGTTTTTAGCAGATATTGTGTCATGTTAAATCCAAAGCATAAGTAGAGTGTATAATACTGATTAGCCATTTTATTTAAATTTAAGCATACTTAATATAAAAATTTAAATATATAAGATGAATGAGAACCTACTTGTACCTACAGAAGCACAAATGTGCATAGAAGTTTTCTATATCTCAGCTTTATTTATACTTTGTATGAACACCAACATATCCACATTTATTCCTGTTCTGGGGAAACCGCATGAACTCGCTCCATAGTCAGCATATATGATTTTTTTAAAAAATCACCAATATCAAGGTCTACACTGATGTTGTCTAATAAAATACAGAAAACCACCCAAATTTATTTTTTCCAACTAATGGATTCAGATATTTATTCTAGGTTTTCCATGTCTCATAGATATGTTCTTGTCATCATCCTCCTTTATCTTCTTTCTTCTCCTCCTTTTTCTCCCCCGCCCCTTTTGCCTTCTCTTCTTCCTCTTAATACAAAGATCTTTATGAAGCACCTACTGTATGTTGGATGCTCCAAGCTTTATGAGGAATGCAAGCTCAGACTCCTTTAGGGAGTTGCCATCACATTTAGGACAATGCAGCCCCTGTGTGCATGACTACATCATAAAACGGGGTCAGTATGGACAGCATAACAAGGAAAGTTAGAGGAAAGGCATCATCTCAATCTGGAGGGATAAGTAGGGTACCATGTTGGAGTAGCTGAAACAGAATCTGGAGCACAGAAGATGCCCAATAAAACACTGCCTAATGGAGATGCCATACGGCTTGGACTTTTAAGGACAAATGCAGAATCTGGACATAAGAAGATGAAAAAGGTAACATTCTAAGAGTCTGGAAAAGACTGAATGGTGGAAGAAGACAACTAAAGTTTGGACTTACAAGTGAGAGGAAAATGAATGTACTTTGATGCTACTTTAATGTGCATGAACAAAAGATAAAGCAAGAAGTCTATTGTTGTAGACAGATTTCAGTTCCATGATAAAGATTTTGCTCATTATTTGGTAGAATATTGGAAACTCTTGGCTATTCTGGATAAGAAAAATTTTTACAAAGATTAGTCTAGTTGTATTTATATTTAGAAAGGAGAAAGAATAGGAAGTGGAAATCTACTAAGGGGCTAGATAATAGTAGGGCTCATGATAGAGCAGTGGATATGGAGAGGAAGAAATGGTTTGACTAATGCCAAATAAGTAGAATTTATGCTACAAGAAAGCTGGTATTTACGTGTGACAAGGGAATAACCCAATCCTAACTGCCAGCCTTCAAGTTTCTGCCACCCAGACTTTTGAATCCAATATAATGATGATGAGGTAATTTGGAGACATAAATAGTTTGAAGAATGGGTTAATAGCAATACTTATTTTCCATTTTTCTCATCAATAGGAAACTCTCCTGTAATGATTTTTAAAAATAAATCTTTAGCCAGAATTAAGTTTCAAAAATATGTATTCCCAACCTGAAACCTCCTTTGACCAAGATAGAAGGAAAAACAACTATACACATTCATGTTCAAATGTGATGGCTACACAATTGCTAAAATGAACTTTCTGGCAGGCAAGTACATTTTCAGGAATAGACAAGTGCAGTGTGCTTCATAGTGATTACTGACACTGTGGCGTGCCAGTGGAGTTGCAGCTCTGACAATCTGTTCATTTTGGGACTCTCAACAGAGAATCAACGGAGTGAAATCATTCATATGGCACTTGTCACTGAACATGAAAATGACAGAAGTCAGCACATTGGCAAAGCCATCATCCATTCATTTTCCTTCTAGAAAAACATTGTGTTTGGCTTTTGTACCCAGCTATTTCTCTTGATTCATTTTTCCCAGTTTATTATTCAAATACAAGAAAACAGCTCAAATGCCCCTAAAATCGATGGATACATTTACTTGATCAATACATGATTTTCATTTTGAGAGAGCAGGTGACATCCCAGATTTTTTTAAGAATCAAGAACTTGGTTGCGTAGGATTGGAACGTGAGGTTTGTGTCTTCTGTGACTATTGCTAAAAGAAAAAGTTCAGTTTTGGATAATCAAAGGTAATTGTTAAGACTTCAAAACTTTTGTTCAAGTCAGACGACAGAATTTGTTAAAATATATGCTTTCCTTGCAATGGAGAAAAATCGTGCCTCTCTCCATTTTAGGTAAGGATTATAAGCTCCTTGAAATTTTGTGCATATCCAGGTACGCAGCTATCTTCCGCCTTCACCTCCAGGACAGTACTGATGTCAAGATACAGAAAGGGACAAGGGGAGTTTGAAAACACTTTCAAAAATAATGAGGTTGCCACTGATCATGCCTTTTATCTACGGGTCATAAAGCACTGCACATAACAGTATTCTTTCTCAGTCCTCATGAGGTGGACTGTATTACCTATATTTTACAGTTGGATAAACAGGAGCTCAATCAGGTTTAAAATCACACGGTGGGAGGGCTGGGAGAAGAGCCCAGAAGATCATATTCCCAGTTAGTGGTCAGAATCATTAGTGTTGCTCTAAATACACTCTTCTCCTTGGATTGTCAGTGAACTGTGACCCTACAAAATGGGGAGAAGAAGGAGGAAGAGATGAGGGAAAGAGAAAGGGACGTGGGAAATAAGAGACGAGGGATGTTTATGGATGCACATTATATTTTCATGTGTTCAGAGTGGAAAAGACAGGCATGGATTGATCTAGCACTATCCATAGACAGCAAGAACCATATGCCTCACAGTCACTCACATAAAAGTACACACACACACACACACACACACACACACACACTGCAGTGAAAAACAAAAAGCAATAAAGCATAGTAAATCATATGTTCTCTAGTTGCTCATCTTATTCTGAAATTTCAAATGAAATGATCTTGAATAAATTATTAAAAATTTTGGAACCTCAATTACTTATATGCAAAAGTCGGGTAGTAACTCATACCTTGCTCAACTATTATGCAGGTTAAATAACACTTATATGTACAAATTGTCCGATTTACCATAGTCCAGTTCCATCCATGTACAGGTGCTCAGGACTTTTGTGGCCCTACTCACATTGCCCCTCTGGATTTTAAAAACTCCTCTGTCAGTTTTGGGTCCATGATTAAGACTTTAAAAAGTGTGTGTTTCCTAACTGAAAAGATTGGGTGGGGAATTTGGAAAAGCTAAGCACACAGTTGGGACAATTTCTGCTGGAAAATATAGAGGAGATATCTGAAAAGCTGCTGGTGAGAGGTCTCCATCAGATCACAAAAAGATAGGGATCTTTAGCATAGGCAAAGCGAAGAGTTCATCCACGTCTTAACAGGGTTTTAACAACCAAATCTAGTTTCTCCCCCATGCCATTCTTTTCTTTTGAGATGATTCTAAGTCTCCTGCAAAGCAGCAGTGTGGCCCTGTGGGACCTGTGCAGAGCTCTCGGATTGCCAGATCCGAAGTGAACTTCCTTGTAGGACCCTCAGGATTTGGCTCATTGATTTCTGCACAGGGCCATCCCCATCCCTGCTTTCCCCACATTGTCCTGATCAGGCAATTAATTCCCATGTTGTCTTCCTGACAGTGAGCTGGGCTAGGCCACCTTTTATTCTTTTTCTAGTCTCTCTCTGCATAAACTCAATGTTTGTCATCCTTTGAGGCTATCTCAAAAGCTTTTTCTCCCTTAATAAATAAATAAGTGGGGCTGGGATTGTGGCTCAGCAGTAGAGCACTCACCTAGCACAGGCACAACCCAGGTTCGATTCTCAGTACCACATAAAAATAAAGGTATTGTGTTGTGTCCATTTACAATTAAAAAAAAAAGATACTCTCTCTCTCAAAAAAACAAAGAAAGAAAGAAAGAAAGAGAAATAAATAAATGAATAAATAAATAAATATTTTATCCTCAGTGGAAAACTTTGGTTTTCAGGATGTTATTCCTGTTATAGGACCTCAGAGCTTATTTGAGATATTTTAACAACCAAATCTGATTTCTCACTCCACTTGCACCATTCTTTTCTTTTGAGATGATTCTAAGTCTCCTGGAGGCAATGTAAATGTCACTGACTCAACTAGGGGATGTGTCAACTACGAGAAAGACTGAAGAGGAATGTACAAAGATTAAGAAGATGTCAAGACCTTGTTTTGCCTCATGGGGAAAGCGCGTAATGCACTGTCAGCCACAGGTTAAAGATCTAATGAACAGTTGGTCCTATTCCTGTGATGTCTGTTGTTGCGTAATGTGTTGGATAAAGCTTTTTGCACGTGCTTTTGAATCCTTACGCCATTTACAGACATTCACCTACCTGCTAAGGATCAACTTGTAAGCTAGGTACTGTGCTTGTTCCTGGGAAATAGTGAGATACCCTGTCTGACTCCATCTTTAAAAGAGATCATAGTTACTTAGTGGAAGAGACAATCGGGTTGACAAAAGTGTGCAAGGGAGAAGTTATAAGAGTGTTTAGGGACTTCAAAAAGGAAGTCATGATGAAAGATGGGAGATGTCAGATTTTTCAGAGGAAGTGATGTTTGGACTTGGCTTTGAGGGAGAATGTGTCTTCCAAATGGAGACTGACGGAGGGACCAACATGGACGAATACAGGGAGGCGTGGAAATCATGAAACTGCAAGGAAATTACTCCTTCCAATTAGAAATATAACAGAAGGAGATGCAGGGAGTGGTGGGAGCCAAGAAGTTGAAAGAACATGGGTCCAGATTGTGAAAGCCCTGATCTGCTTTCCTCCAGGATTACATAACCCTGTGAGCAAGGACAAATGATGCCTTCTGATGTTTCACAAACCGTCGGCTGCATCCCTCTTCCCTGACAAGTGTTCCAACAAAACAAATCACTGATGATTCTTTTCCAATGTTCAGAGAATGTATTTAGTATAAATTGAAAACATAATATTAAAAATGTTTTCTTGAACTCCATGACAAAAAATTTACCAAGTAACGTTATGTCTTATAAACTAACATTAGAAGATAATTTAGTCTATGTCAATTTAAGCCTGTTGAATTAACAATTAAACCTTCTCAACAATAAAAATATCAATGAAAACATTTTCCCAGTGGCAAATCATAGTAACTACAAGTCAAATTTCATGGCACTCAGTTCTAGGTCAGGAGAAGGGCCTTAGGCACACCACTTAATCATAGGTGGCTCCTTCCTTGTCTTCACATCTTTGTGATGTCTAGCCAAGAAGCTGTGTCCCGGTTGTCAACACAATTAGTCAGTGGACCATGATTACTCATGAGATTATTTCAGTTGGTTTTGTGATACCTCTGTTTCCAAACAGCTGTCAGAAATGCGGGTTCTTAGGCTTTGAAGACACACCAAAAGGCAGAAGGAAGCAATGCATGGGGGCTGAATGATATGTCAGTCCTGGGCTGATGACTGAGGATGGGCACAGACTTCCAGGTCTAATGAGCCTTTTTGTTGAGGAAACACTTCCAAACAAGATAAGACCCTATTCATGTTCATGGCTGTTATAGCTCTTTTATATTGGGAGAACTGCATTTGACTATCTCATTTAGAATTACACACATGGTTCTTTTCTTATGGTGGTGTTTTGGGCTGATTTGAAAATTAGCCCAGATTTACCCCATTTTGTTCAGGCACCTCACCGTGTGTGAATCTGTACCCCCATCCCCATGAGCCCACTCCCATAGATGCTAACACTTCCACCCCCACCTACTTGCACCCTGACCACAATATCCTTGCTCTAGGGGATTAATGCAAGAAAGTTTTCCTGAGAATGTGATTTCTATGACTCTTTTTTTGTAACTTCTCATTTGTATGAAATGTACCTTATGATTATGATGGCTTCTCCTGCCCACTCCACCCCCTTTATGCCTTATAAGCATGTTCCTTTTCTCCAACTGGGGTCGAGGGTTGCAGAGAACTGCTTGGTTCTTTGTGCTTTTGGCCCCCACCAGAAAATAAAGATATGTTTTCACTTTCAAAATACCCAGAAAATTATTTGGAAACTTGGGAATAACCTCTTAACAGTGGGTGTGAAAATACTGTGGAAATTTTTCCAGTTTAGCCATTATGAGGTACATTGCTATTTTTTCTTATTCTTTTTTTTTTTTTTTGGTGTTGCTTTTGGAAGTTTATGAGCACAACTAGATTAATGTGTAATGGTCAACTCATTGAAAAATCAATATGATGTTTTAGATGAAGAAGCACATCTTTTTCTTACTCAATTGCTATAGCTGGTCTTTGGAGCAGAAGCTGCCATTGATCTGTAAAGTGCTCAGGTCCTAACTTTTGCTTGCTCAAAACCAAAAAAAAATGTTTACTTCACACTGTGCACTCTGCCGAGATACATTTTTTTTCTGACTGAAGGAGTATGTAATCAAGGAGGAATTCAAGAGTATTGGAGAGATGATGAACCTAGAAACAAACTTTAACCAACAGCAGACAAGGAGCGGTATAAAAAACTTCGATTTCCTTGGTCCTCACTGGGCATAACTCTGAAGTGTCGTTCATACAGTTCCTCAGAGTTCCCCTGTGAGATTGTGTCCAGTTGCCCATGGTGGCCATGAGTTTGGTAACTCAGCTTTTCCTGGTTTTCTGTGCTTTCTTGCCTCTATTTGCCACTCCTCTACTGATGTTTCTCAAATCACTTCCCAGATAAACAATCTATGCTTGTTTGTAGAGTAAACCAGACCAAGACTGTCTAGCAGAGCCCTGGGTGCCTTCAGTATAAATATATGCACCCAAACTGTGTCTTATCTTGAGAGCCCACAGTTCTATGGATTCTAAAATGTGATACTTAAATTTCTTTAGTTCATGGTACACAAATGGTATAAACCCAGACCCTGCAGCATGTTAGACTAGATATTCACGGCTTCAGAGAGAGGAAGCTTCCTCTCACCCTCCCTGGGCTGGTGGCTGACTTTCACTAGTGCCTTTTGGATACATGGGCAGAAATGCAAGGGGTCACCTGTTTCAGCTTCAAAGTTTCCCTCCATCCTGGGACTCACCTCCTGCTCACCACATTCTACTCCACCATGTTTCACCCCACACAGAGCCACGCTGGGATGCCAGCTTGCCCCAGCTCTTTCACTCCCTTCAAAGATTCTTCCACTTCTGACTCCTGGAAATATTTTTCATTCTCATTCTTTCCTTTGATGAAGTATTAATTTGCCTATTTAATTTGAAGATGTTATTTGATAAAGTTTTAGCAAAAGTTTCTTCCAATATATTTTCACTTATCACTATCTTTTATTGAAAAATATTCAATTGGTGTATATAATAATGTAATAAACATCTAAATATGCACAACTCAGCTTCAACTACAAATTACAGATATGGATCCAGATATACATATGAGTGCAAAGATATAAACACATAGACATGAATATATAGTGATATTGTATACAAACAAAATTACATGAGATGGCATGCAAGTTTAAAACATATAAATATATATATATATATATTGGATATAAAATGGTAGCATACAGAGGTGTGTTATCATTATAGCTAATCCAACATGTATACTGGGTAAAATAAGTGATATTGTTCTCACCAAAGAAGTATGTCAAGTCATGAGGGATGCCTACCATTTTCAAACCATCTTTTCTTTCATTTATTATCACTATAAAAATACAACTGCATACTGAGCCAGGGTTGTGGCTCAGTGGCAGAGTGCTTGCCTAGCATGTGTGAGGCACTGGGTTTGATCCTTGGCACCACATAAAAATAAACAAATAAAATAAAGGTATTGTGTCCATCTAAAACTAACAAAAATTAAAAAAAAAAGATAATTGGATACTGTTCTTTAGTTGGCCATTTTGGAGTGATTGATTCATATTTCTCAACTAGGAATTATAGAATTTAGTCTTCCTTGCTACCAGATTTCAAAGCCGAACATTCAACCTCTTTTATTTCTTCCTGAGAAAATTTATAACTTCCAAAAATTATGGAAAACATGTACTTTCTGGGTTTGGAGTGAAGAATTAAAATTGTCTTAGCCCAGGTCTGGTGCAGGTGTTACTGTTGGTACTATGGTTGTTGTCACAGGATGATAGGTTGGGTAGAGGAAAAGTTCCTGGAAAGTCACAAATAAAAGATACCTAATGACTGCAGCAAGTTTCATCCTGAACACCCTGGGACTCCATGTTAAGAAGAACCTAGGGATGCACCACGGTCAAGGAGAAGGGCACCATGCTTGGAACCAAAAAACACTGGTGAAGCCTAAGAACTTCTCTTTAAGACAATTACTAGGTGATAAAGGCTTTTAACCCAGTGCTATCAGATCCCAGAGTCCCAGATTTTACCAGAGGGCTACATGGCTCCTCTTGATTCGCAGAGAAAAATGAATTCTGCATGATCAGATTTCACTATGATGGGGCCCATTGGATTTTTTTGCTATCAAGATTATCTCTTTTGATGTTGGGCAAGGTGCATAACTGTAAGTGATGCAGGAGACTGAGGCAGGAGGATCTCCAGTTCAAAACCAGCCTCAGCAACTTAGCAAGGCCCTAAGCAACTTAGCGAGACTCTGTCTCTAATAAAATATAAAAAGGGCTGGGGAGGTGACTCAGTGGTTAAGTGCCCCTAGGTTCAACCCCTGGTACCAAAAAAAAAAAAAAAACCAGATAGTGTCTTTTGGGTTACCAACCAACGACAAATTAAAATTCATTCTGGAAAGAAACAGTGTGTAACAGCTGGTCAACTGCTTCATTATATAGTCATATTTCTCTTTTTCATATTTTTTCTTCTTCGGGGCTTAGAACATTTGAAATATGCTAATTCAGCCTAAAATAAAGCAGAAGAGTAATATGTTACATACAATTTAAGGTTGGATTATTTGTTTTATTTTTTTTACTGTCTTTTTTCTTCCTCCAGTAATGATATTAGAAGGAAATCCAGACAATGAATGGCAAGTAATGGTTTTCTTTGACTTCATCAAAAAGTGCTATAGTATCGAATATTGCCTAATTTGAAAGTAATTAATCCTCCATTTTAAAATTGCCTGAGATTAAATTGACTCATAAAAGGTATATTTGTACTCAATTTTATCAATACATACTCTTTTATTTCTCTATGTTCTTATAGCTTCTACCTACAAGACCTTATTACTACCGCAGATGCTAATTCTTCAAAACTATAAATAAATATCCTGGTTTCTGATGGGATGAATTCAGCCAAACAAAAATATGGTTATGCACTGAACTGATGAATTTATGTATAGGAATTTTTTTAAAAAAATTAATTGCATTAAAAATACCAATATACTAAGAGTCATAGTCAAAAATAAATATCTGCATAAAAAGGTTAGAAAGGATGTGAAATTAAGTTAGATAATCCAAAGTGCATGTAAATGCATATATTAAGATGTGTTGAAAACACTATCACCTGAAACTTTAGGGCTTAAATGGAAATTGAAAAATATTGATAAGAATATGTAGTACAGAAAAATTATATTCTGTTTTAACTGAAATTATATATTATAATATATAATTATATATAATATATACATATAACATATATGTAGTTATATATATAATTAAATATGTGTGTATCTGTATTTTTTTGTGTGTGTATGTGTGTGTGTGTTCCCTCTTAATGAAGATAAAACAGAAATTTGAAATTCAATTTCCTAAAATCATTTTGGTTTCCCCCTCTGGCTATATTTAAGTATCCCAGGCTGGATTTTAAAAAGACTCATTTACCCGTTTTCTCCTCCTACCTCAAAATCTTGGCAGTTGCATGCATCTAGTACCACAAGACTGAAACCACACCTTCACTCTGTCACACACAATCACATGAGATCAAGAAGCTTGGCAATGCAATGGAGCATGAACCCCACTCTTTACCAGCTCTCAGATCCTTGAGTATAAGGGTGATTTATGTAACCATTTGGATGTATGTTGCATGTATGCTTTCTCTACTAAACTGTTATTTGAGAGCAAGGAGGGCATCTTCACTCATTTTTATATATTGCACATACATATATTCAAAATAATATTAACTGCCATTTATAAAATTCCCACTATCCGTGTCTTACATATCTGTGGATGTATTTCAAGCCCTTGCATCTCTGTGAGTCTATCATCTCCACCATCATCTGTGACAGAGCAAACTTCTGTGATAAAAACCACACAGTATGAAACATTTCCAATTGAGGTTTATTGGATGGAGGTTATCTCATCCCCTTGAAGAAATGTGTGGAAATGCGTGCATTTGATTCACGTGATAACTGTAACATGGAGCATGTTTAACAGGAGGAAAACCAGGATTCTAACTTCCCAGAAATGTGAGACATGGCCTTTCTCAGTTAAGAATGGTCTTACCCCAAATGACAAGAAGATCCCATTGAAAACTACTGGTAGGAGATTGATGACTTTATCTCCATTTCTCTATGAAATGCCTTTTTAAAAACTGCATCCAGCTGCAGTCGGGCATCCTGAGATAGTGGACTCCAATAAGCAAAACAAAACAAAAGGGATTCAGGGAAAAATAAAGGAAAGGGGGAAGAATTTGATTCTTCTGGTTTGGGGCTTCCTATTTTCAGCACCATATCTTCACAATCAGGTTATTTCTAGGCATTTAACTCAAGTGCCTTTTCTCCCCCCATTGACCCTATTAGTCAACTGATAATGCAAAAGATGTTAAATGTAATATGTTCTTCCCCTTGACACTCCTCACACTGTGAGCAAATTAAGAGAGTACTCTTTATATCACTGTTTACTATGGGAATAATAAGCCTAGAGCTCAACATGCATTTTATGTACTTTATGGAATAAATCACTTGCAAGTGATATTATGCCCAGATCTGTCTCATCTGACAAGTGAGTTGTTTGCAGTGCTGCAGACTGGAAATGACACTAAAAGCATACAGTGATTTAAGAGGCTAGTTGACTCATGCACTAGCAATGGCAGAGTCAATGGATGGCTGAGGGGACTTAAAGAGAGCTGGAATATCTGCATATTTCCATTGCTCTATGAAGCCAAGGCAGACATGTTTTTAAAATAATCTTTTGTTCATTACACTCATCCTTGGCTTTATAATGAGCTTAATAAACAATTAACCCATGGGTCTTTAGCCTAATTAGTGAAAACCCATCCAGTTGTTTTTCTCTGTTTTAACACAGAGCAGTGATATTGTCATGGGTTGCAGTGGGTAAGTGACAGTATGATAATAAAGCAGCCCAATCAAAACCCGAAATTCTCCCCAGCAATAGCTTGGAGAGACAGAAGGCAGTTGGGAAACGAAGCAACATGTTCTAAATTAGTGTGAAGTTGCCAACCAATACTTCACTTTTGCTCTCCCACAACCTCTGCTGGCTGATGGAAGTAACAGAACCAGTTTCTAGATGTGAGGGGCAGCATTTCAATGGTGAGCACAGTTGGCACCTTCAGGGTCAAGTGCAAGACCAGCCTTGGGTCTTGATTTCAGAATCACTCCTCAGTGTTTTTCTCTCTTCTTGTTCACATTCCCCAGACCTTGAATCTCACTCCACATTTTCTCCTAACTTAAGGAGAAAATCAATTAGAAAGCTCATTGTTTGCTGTTCCTTCTTTCTTTCCTTCCTTCCTTCCTTCCTTTCTTCCTTCCCTATCTCCATCCCTCCCTTTCTTCCCTCCTCCTTGACATATTAGAAGCCACACAAACAATGTTTTCATTCATCGGATATTTATTGTGTGCAACATTCATCAAGCATTCTCTGCTGGTCCTGGAGAGAGTTTAGTGGCATTTACCACTTCGATTGTCTGATGACAAGTACAGCCAACATTTAGTGAGAGGAAACTCTGTGCCAAACTCTGTGTCGGACATGCTTCATTAATAATGTATCCTCCCTGCTGTGAAAGAAATTCTTCCTATAAGACAATAAAGGATCTCAAAATAGTGGAAACAGTGGCATACAAAAGGTATGATTCCCATACAGAAGAAGCTCAATGTGTGCACTGGAAATGGGGTTATTCAGTCAGGTTTTCTGGAGGTTTTCTGCCTGAATGTTGGTACTAGGGAGCTAACTGAATGAAGGATATGGGATTCCAGGCAGAGAGGAGAGTTTGCATACAAAGAGGTGAGACTAAGCATGGTATAAATCAGAGCTTGCATGAAGTTCAGAGTCTCCAACACTATGCATTTGAGATAAGAGGCAGCAGGGGAAAGGAAACCAGAGACCAAATTGGGGTGAATCCTTTTCACATGGTCAATGCTTAGTTAGACTCCACCATGTAGGCCATGCGGAGTCAGCTAAAAGATCTTCACCACTGTGGAGGGAGGAGAGGGAAGCAGAGAGACAAGTGAGAAAGCTCTGTAATCCTCTTGGGAAAATGACATGGACTTAAATAAGGAAATGCATAGATTTCAGGAATGCTTGGGGCTTGGTGGTTGATTGGGCACAGAAACATTAAGGGAGGTGAAGGACTCGGAGGCAACTAGCATTCTCACCTGGATGGATAGTGAGTGGGACAGGTAAGATATAAGTGAGACAGGTAACACAAGAAAGCAAAGAAGTTTGGGAGGAAAAAAATATGTATAAGTCCAGTTTTTGTCCTTAAGAATAGAGATTTTACTACTCAAAAAAAAATTAAAAAGTCAGGTAAAAAGTAGAAAAGTTGTAGGGGGTGAAGTGATACATTTAGATATTGTGCTCATTAAAAAATTAGTATTGAGGGATCCAACATGGCGGCCGGCAAGGAAGCAGCACTTTCAGTATCTCCACATTAACCGGATCAGAAACACCCATTAAAACAGCTACATTCTACCTACTGAGGAACTTCTAGCAAAATTCCGCTGAAAGGAGACCTGCCAGGAAGTAGTAAGTTATATTAGAGGTGACAGTTGGCCCCAGACAAGTGAATCTTGGCCGGCCACGCGGGCGCAGAGGTCCAATCCCGCAGCCACCGCCCAACCGGCTCTGCAAGCGGCCCC
>NW_026000005.1:41503483-41506255 GCF_001458135.2 Marmota marmota marmota | reverse complement strand
CTCTCTCTCTCTCTCTCTCTCTCTCTCTCTCTCTCTCTCTCTCTCTCTCTTCCTCTCTCTCTCTCTCTTCCTCCCTCCCGCCCGATTTCCCTCCAGCCTGTTTCTAGGCTGCTATTAACTGAGCAGATTTCCTTCACCACACACTTTCACCACAATGTTTTCCTTACCTCTGGCCCAGAGCTATGGAGTCAGCCAACCATGGACTGAAATCTCTGAAACCATAGGTAAAAAATAAGTCTTGCATTCTTTAAGTTGTTCTTGTCAGGACAAGAAAAAAAGTTGACTAAAACACTAACACATCAGCAGATTAAAAAAGGAAATACAGATTGTTGTAGTTTGGGCTGCTATAACAAGGTATTGTAGACAGGGTGGCTTATAGAGAGCAGGAATGCATTCCTCCCAGCTCTGGAGGCTGGGAAGTCAAGATCAGGACCCAGCCTGACTAGCTCTGGAAAGCCTTCTTGGGGGTTGTCAGCCTCTTCCATTTTCACATTGCAGAAATGGTGTTCAAGGCTCTCTCCAGTCCCTTTGATAAATCACTAATCCCATTCAAGAGGACCCTCATAATCTAATCACCTCTCAAAGGCCCCACCTCAAAATATTGTCATGTTGGGGATTTAATAAAAGCTAATTAATAAAAATCTTCCAATGAAAAGAGTATTCAATGAGATTTAATCCAATGCAATATATATTTATTGGGAACCTGGTAGGTACAGGAACTCAGCTGAGAATTCTCTGTGATCTTTTGAGGGTGGGGGACACAAGCATTCAGTTCCTAACATGGACCCTAGCAATTTCAGAAGTGTAGGAGGCCTTCAGTCAAAGTGTAGAATATTTGTATTTAATATTTGTGATATAGAAAGTGATAAAAATTTCTAGTCTGTTTTTGGTAAGTTAGTTAATTTTTAATGCTTGAGGCTAAGGCAAAGAAAGAAAGAAAGAAAGAACATGTAAATGCATTTGAAAAGCTAGTCTAGATGGTTTATAACTATGAATGTTAAATTTTCCAATGTAGAGGACAGAAGTATATTCAGACACTCAAATGTTCAATGAACTGGAGCTACCAGATACTAGATAAATATTATCTATAAGGAAAATCAGAGCAAGTAAATTATGAACCACCAGGAAAGAAGAGTTTTCTTCTCCCAGAGTTACTGTGTTTAATGAAATTAAATTCAGCAAGAATTCATTATTCACAATAGTGTGCTAGATGTTGAGCTGGGAATGGTACTTGATAATGAAGGATTTAACCATTTGTATGAAGTGTTACTATTTTTCCTCTTTTAATAAAAAGTTTTGTGCCCCCCCCCCCCAAAAGAAAAGAAAAAGAAAGAAAGCTTTTTCTTAAAATTTTATTCTGTGGATCCCATTGGTAAAAGCAGCTTGCTCATTTGGAGGTTGCTAGGGAGTTGCTAAGGGATGTTGCACAGAGAAATATAAGTTTTGCATTAGCTGTGATGATCCATGATGAAAGGAAAAATACTTATTTCTTTTTTCAAAAAGGACAAAAAGATCACAGAGAATTCCCAGCTGAGTTTCTGTACCTACCAGTTTCCTAATAAATATGTATTGCATTGAATTGAATCTCATTGAATACTCTTCTCATTGGAAGATTTTTATTAATTAGCTTTTATTAATTTTGACTTGGTCATGATGCAGTTAACTTAGTTGTCATTATTATTCCTCCATTTATCATATGTTGGTAGAAGGACAGGAAAATTCTAATCGTGAAAAAAGGGAGAAGATAGCTTCTATTGGTGTGTGTAAAAAACTTTGAAATACCCCCAAAATCACAGCATGAAAGTCATTACCTTATTATGTTTAACCAAAGAGCTGCCCTTAGACCAGAGGTTCCTAAGCTGTTCTGAAGTGTGTTTCCTGTAAGGATACAATAAATCCAACTCACAGTAAACAATAACTGTGTACTGCCATCTGGAAACACTCCTTTTATTAGTTACCTTAAATGCATCCATTCTGCTCTTGTTCCTCTGACACCTTTTTCTAAGCCCTGCACCCAAGTTCATGGCCACCCCTTTGGAAGCCACTTGAAGGCACTTCATACAGCTATTGCTTTTTGTTATTTAATTTTAAAATTAATCCCACACCACAAATTCTGTCCCTCAACACAACTGACATTCCAGACGATCATTCACAGATGTCCTTACTACGCAAGGTTCAGGTGAGCAGAGGATTGCACGCACAGGCCCCTGTGTGCTGCTGGCAGTAAGAACAAAGCACACCTGGCTGCGTGCTCTTGTCTCACAGTTACTCATGGAAACTGTTCCTTCCACTTCTATTCTCATCTCTCCTTTTCATAACACAAAGAACCAATGTGCAAGAAAAACATCATGATCCCCTCCACTCCATCTTTTCCTGAGAGAACTCACAAAACATTTTTTATCTCTCACTTCCAGGGCTAGAAGACCCAACTCATGAAAATTATGAACATATGCTATGGGAAAGTGTAGGAATAAACCTATAAATATCTTGTTAGGAATTTCCAGCAATAGTGGGGTGCTCCGGAACCTGGAGGAAGGATTTCCATCGCACGAGGATCGGCTACGGGGACTCAAACGCGAGAGGTTTGTCGCACGGAGGGTAACACTGCTTATTCAGCAAATCGCCCCGCGGCTAGAGTTTGCAGCGCGCGCTGGGATAGAGACGCAGGGTTACAGCGCTGCAGTTTCTGCCAGCCGCGCAAGCACCGTACTCAGGGCTGAATTCTGGGTTCGAGACGGGGGAAGGAAGCGGCCCATCTCGGTTCTCCACACC
>NW_026000005.1:41464898-41501753 GCF_001458135.2 Marmota marmota marmota | reverse complement strand
ATGGCAATTTGTAAATCAATGGATGTGTAACTGATGTGATTCTGCAATCTGTGTATGGGGTGAAGGTGGGAGTTCATAACCCACTTGAATCAAAGTGTCGAATATGATATGTCAAGAAATTTGTAATGTTTTGAACAACCCACAATAAAAAATTAAAAAATAAATAAATAAATAAATAAAAATAAAATAAAAATAAGAATGAATCCCTTAAAAAAAAAAAGAAAAAATAAGAAAAAAACCTATAAAAATATGAAGGAAAGCTTCACTGATGGTTTTTTTTAAAAAGATATGATCCTATAGAGATTAAAAGAATAGGCACAGAAAAGACTTGACTTCTAGCTTATAGGATATTGTATAAATTTGATATTGGGGTGGGCAACATTTGTCAAAATCTCAATGATATCATTGTCAACAAAATCATTTTTCATGTTGCTTAGAATTTTTAGGCACTGGTGCAAATTTAAATGATTTTATTTAACAGCAAGTAGAAAAAATGTGATGAGAGAAGACATTCTATCATCTGTATCAACATTCTTAAATGCTTAGATTAAAATGACTTCAGGTTATCATAAAACAATATGAAATGAATTAAAAATGTTTAGCTTAGTTATTTGGATATTTTGGGGAAAAAAAGGTAACCTTAACTGTACCATATTGATTGCAAATAAATTATAAAACTAAATGTTTTTAAAAAGTTGATTCAAAATATAGATGAATATTTAATAGAGCTCCAGAAAGAAGAAGAAATTAAAGAGCAAAGTAATAGATAAACTACTAGGAAATATTACTGTAATATTTTTAAATTTTACATTTAATTGTATAAAGAATAAAAGATCAAATACCAAGTCGAAAATTTATTTGTAGAAAAAATAATGAAAATTCATAAACTTCATGTTAAAATGCTTTCACTTACAGATAATGAAATGACAACGGTCTTTCAATCGCCACCTTTTGTGCCTTGCCCTATCCTCAGCCCACTGTTTCAGTGAAATGTGAACAGTTCCAGAAACCAGCACCTGTCTCTTTGTCCAGGGCCTTTCTCCATTCCACCTGGTGGTGGGCAAGAAGTGGTAGGGAAAATCAGTCACCTTCCTCAACTGTACCCCTCTGCCCCGCTGCCCACCCGCCAAGGAATAACAACGTTGTGTGATTATGCCAGTGCTCCTGTCTTGTGTGTGGACTAACTCTGAAGTTCTCAGTTCCAAAATGGAATGAAAATCCTCGAACTCATTCTGAAGATCTGCTCAAAAATGCACCTTCTTCTCTCCCCATTCTCATTTCGTGTCCCCATTCCCTACCAGCATTTTCCAGGATCAGCAACCAAATAAATCTCTTGTTCTCATATCTTGGTCTCAAAGCAGCTCCTAGGAAAACAAAATAAGATGCATTAACAACAAAATATTATAACAATAAAATCTATCAGCATGAAATTTGCCTCACATCAAAAAAAAATTGAACATTAAAGGAAGAACAAGTTTTTTTTTATTTGTTATTTATCGGACAGCTCAAGATCAAAAACTAATCCTCAACATTATAAAAGCTCTACTGAGGGAATCCTTCCTACTCTGCTGAGGAGAATACAAATTGATGAGATGATGTTTATTTTAAAAAAGGAAAAGAAAGAAAATTGGCAAAAGATACAGCTCCCTAATATGTATGCCCTTTTGCTCACTGGGTCCAATTTTATTACTTTATTCATTTATTCACTAAATTGAATTAAGTTAATTAAAATGGAGTTTGATTTATGGCATAGTTTATGCTAAGCATATAATCACAGACTAGGGGAACCTAAGCACAAAGTCTGAGGCTTAGTTACGTTAGAGGGATCTGGTTCCAGTGGAGGAGGTGGGGTTGAGGAAGAAGTGGAGGAGTCCCCTGCTTCCTCAACTTTTCTCCTTTGCCTTCCTCTTGGCTCTGAAATGTACTGCCCCCAGGGCTGTGGCTCTGATGCCCATCATTGCCTAAGTCATGCCACCTTCTTCTCTTGGCCTGCTTCTCGGTCTTGACTTTTCCTGAGTTATGGTGCTGTGACTTCCAGCATCTGCCTACCTGTTCGCTCTCCTGTGATTGGCTTGAATCTCATCCAGTTTTCAATGTCACTCCTCGCACAGCTCAGTGGTAACCCATTCTATTTTGTGACACTTTATCACCCAGACTATTGCTTCATTTGCTGGAAGGCATTCATACTCATGACTAAAAAAAAAAAAACACATGCTAACTCCCTGTTTTATAATCCATGTCCAGAGCAGTGATTGAAGAAAGGAAAACTAACAGATTTTGCCCATATATATTTCAGCATAAAAATTAGCTTTCCTTAAACAGTGGGTATGGCTTCTACTTTTCTGCAAAAATTTATTCCAAACCATGAAAATCACTAACACATGATAGGAATGCACATTGTGTGTGTGTGTGTGTGTGTGTGTATGTGTAACTCAGAAGTACTTTTTTTGTAATGTCACCTTTTTGTTAATTATTTTACAACAAATGATATTCAGAAATAAAAATCTGAAGTTTATATCATTCTCAGGACACCAATTATGGGAACTTTTAAACATACATCAAAACCATCCCAAGCTCTTCACATAGGAAAATGAAATTCTGCCAAGTTCCTGATTTCAAAATGACAAGTTCACTTGTGGCAGCAACACACCGGAGGGACTCACTACTGCTTGCTCAATTGGCCACCTGCCAAGATATTTTGGCACCAGAGGGATGTGCAGAAATGTCATCAAACCACAATTTATAGGTGCCACTGCAGCTAATGATCAGAACTGCTGCTGGAATTCTGTCCAGATAGGTGCCAGGAAGTTGGGTTCCAAGCGTGGATTTGTATCCTTGTGAATACATAAGCCCCAAAGGACATTACCTACCTATCATAGGTAGTTAAAAGAGGAAATAAATGCATTGTGAAATTAAACATATATTTGGATTTATTGCCAGCCATTTAAGATGAAATTTATTTTCATTATATGTAAAATAATCTGTCCACATTTAACATGACATAAAGTGTGCAGAAAAATATGTTACTCATCCTGATGTGAATATATTTAACCGACCTCTTTGGATTAGTGATGAATTTGTGGGATCGAACTTTAGGCAATTTCCATTCTAAAAGTGTGTTTTACTGACTTAAATCTCTCCATGTGCCCAATGTCTGCATTTGATTTTACGTTTCAATATGTGAAGCTCACTGTATATACATTTAGTTGTTTTCTATTAACTTGCGATATGACTATATGATTGGAGTGGCTTCTTGGATTGAAAATGCTTTGAGAAATATTTAATGTTTATGTCTCAAATAAAATATTTTAAAGTACTAGAAATGGTGAACTATTAAAGCATTATGTTTAAATAAACTTCATGTTTACCCAGTATTTTGACTGAGCTATTTGCACTTTATGACTACAACATGTTTATAAAGTAGGAGTCACTGAATCCAAATTGTACTTTCTAAATGGAACAGAGTCAGGAATTTGCCAAAGATCAAAAACCTCGTGGTTTAACAAGGACCTGATGAGTATATCCATGCTTCTGCTTCTTTGCTCTTTCAATACAGGTGACCTTGAAATAGATAATTTTCCACTGGCAGAATTTTGTGTTTAAATGAATAATGAATATTTATTGGTTTTTCAGATAGTATTTTAGCGAATCAGCCCTGAGTGAGACAGTTATTTGCTTAACGGTAGAGATAACCTCTGCATATGATTTATCATGCCTTATAATTATAGTCTGCATATAATGAGTTCATTTTTACTATGTGCCATTGAGTTGTTTATTAGTAATATTGTTTTAGGCCATCAATTCAATTAACTATACATATCACTGGTGATTTCTAATGATTTCCCTCTTCTTATAATGAAAAACAGTGGGTCTTTGTAGGTTTTAATATACCAGATGGAACGAAAACGTTTGCTAAGTGTTATTAGTCTATTTTGTGCAAAAGAACAAGAATGATATCAAGGGCATTAGTAATTATTTGAATAAAAATAAGTGGTATTTCTACTCAATTTACAGCCTTATGAAAAGTTGTTTAGTCTCCAGCTTGGAAAAGTAAATCACCATGCTAGCTCTGTAATATATAAAGCATAATAAGACACATTTTTGTGTGGATCCAAAATATGCAAAACAGTGTTGCATGCATAATGTCATTAAATCCTGATAATAATGGAGCAGTACCCAATACAGGAACAGGGACAGAGTGCCCTGGTACAGGCTATAATTGTTCATTTATGGATGATTTTTATAGTTTAGAATGAATATCTGAAAGAATGTGAATCCAATGCCCAGTGTTTGAGAAAAACTTACTTTTCATAATCTGAAAAATACATGCATAAAAAGACCCTTCCACGTTTTGTCATCACTCGCTGCACCCCTCCCCACTATCACTTATGACATTCATTTTGAAATAGTAAAATCAGCACATGAAATTTGGACTTGGATCCTGGAAGTGCATTCTAGCAAGTGGTCCAATAGTCTGAGAGATAAAATGTCACAGAATATAAATTGTCACCTTTTGATGGTGGGAAGAGTGACACTGAAAGCTAAAAGTGGGATCCAAGTGAGGCCTAGGGGAAAGAATAGGTAGGCCAATGCAGACCAATGGCAGAAATGCAGTATGTAGTCCAAGACAGACAAGATGCAGAAGCAGGTGGAAAGAAGGAGATGCCAAGACTAAAGCAACCCTGAACCTCAGAGCCAGGGCTTTGGTGGATGTGCAACATGGGAGCCAAGAGGACAGAAGAGAAAGGTAGAGGAATGCAGGAAGCCTGTCTACTGCTTCATTAGCCTGAGCTCCTCCATTCTTGTCATAACTAACACACTGAGAGCTTGAGTGCAGGTTTCCTTTATCTCAGATTTTATTAGAACAAAAGAACAATAAAGGCATTTGTGAATTTGTTAGATGCAATTTTAATAGGTCAGTAAATAATTAATGAAAATAGACATTGAGATAAACACATAAGTACATTGAAAGGAAATTATATCTATCTATCTATCTATCTATCTATCTATCTATCTATATATATATTTAAAATTTATATATAATATACATATATATCTTTAATAATATGCATATTTTTTCATCAAACCTCCCTCTTTAATTATTGGATTGAGTTATATTTTCAGAGCAGAATGGGAGGATTCCTTGAATACTTTTTATAACAATGATATTTGTTTCTTAATATTCAATATAATTTGATAAGTGAAGAATGGAATCTTTCTTCCTCTGTAATCAATTTTTTAATAACAGTGAAGTAAATGCTTTTTTTCAAATTTACTTTTCTTCTTTTATCTTATATTATTTATGCTTTTATTTTTTCCTGGTACCAGGGATTGAACCTAGGAGCACTTAACCACTGAGGCACATCCTCAGCCTTTTTTTTAATGATTAAAGTGTTTATTTCTCATGACCTGATTGAGTTAGTGGATCCTGTGGTAGCTGTTAATATAAAAGCCCTGGCTTTCTTAGAAAGTTTAAGACCACACCAATTATCACAGCCATCTAAGTATAGATACTACACAACTTAAAATGGGGCTGCACTCTGATAAGCCCTCAGAAGCTGAAAATGTATTCAGTTACCTAAATGCCAGACATCATAGCTTAGCAAGACAGTAGAGCACCTGTTATTTAATGGCAAACTGGGCAACAAGGCTCACTGCTGCTGCCCAGCATTGGTAGAAAATGCCCCACTGAATATCACTAACCTGGAAAAGATCAAAATTCAATGCACAGTTTCTACTGAATGTACATCATTTTTGCACCATTGTAAAGTAAAAATTCATTTAATACAAGCATGTGACTTGGGGACCATCAATATGTTCTTCCAGACTTTTTGCTTTGAGCCCATGCATATGTACATTTTTCTCCCTACAAAGACAATCATACAACTCATACTGACACTGTAATATATCATGGGCCATTTGCACTTGAAAGTTGAAATCCATGCTACTATTTAAATGACTACTTGGTAGTGTGTTTTATTGTTTTGTTCATTCATTTATCATTTAAATTGATAAAACATTGTATATATTTATGTTATACATTATGAACTATGTATACCTGGTGGAATGGCTAAATCAACCTGATTATATGCATCATCTCATATGCTTTTTTGTGTAAAAGCATCAAAAATCTACTTTCTTAGCAACTTTTAAGTATATAGTACATTGTTATTACTATAGTCATCATATCAGACAATGGATAACTTTTTAAAATTAATCAATTAATTAATTTACTTAATTATGTGTATATGACAGCAGAATGCATTTTGATTCATTGTACACAATTGCAGCACAACTTTTCATTTCTCTGGTTGTATTTATGTTGGATTACACCATATGTACAGTCATATATATACCTAGGGTAATGATATACATCTCATTCCACCGTCTTTCCTACCCCTATGCCCCCTTCTCATCCCTCCCTTCCTTTTGCCTCATCAAAGTTCCTCCATTTTTCCCATGTTACCCCCCATTATGGATAAGCATCCACTTATCAGAGAGAATATTCTGCCTTTGGTTTTTTGGGATTGGCTTAGCATGATATTCTCCAACTCCATCCATTTACATGCAAATGCCATGATTTTGTTCCCTTTTAATGATGAATAATATTCCATTGTGTGTGTGTGTGTGTGTGTGTATATATATATATATATATATATATATATATATATATATATATATATATATATATTACAGTTTCTTTTTCCATTCACCTATTAAAGGGCATATAGGTTGTTTCTCCTTTAGCTATTGTGAATTGAGCTGCTATAAACATTGATGTGGCTGTGTTACTATAGTATGCTGATTTTAAGTCCTTTGGGTATAGATGGAGGAGTGGGATAGCTGAGTCAAACGGTGGTTCAATTCCAAGTTTTCTAAGGAATCTTCATACTGCTTTCCAGATTGGTTGCACCAATTTGAAGTCCCACCAGCAATGTTTGAGCGTGCCTTTTCCCCCCACATCCCTTGCCAACATTTATTGTTGTCTATATTCTTGATAGCTGCCATTCTGATTGGTGTGAGATAAAATCTTAGAGTAGTTTTTATTTGCATTTCTCTAATTACTAGAGATGTTGAACATTTTTTTCATATATTTGTTGATCAAATGTACTTCTTCTGAGAAGAGTCTGTTCAGCTCCTTAGTCCATTTATTGATTGGGTTGTTTGTTTCTTTGGTGTTAAGTTTTTTGAGTTCTTTATATATCCTGGAGATGAGTACTGTATCTGACATGTGTGTGGCAAAAGTTTGCTCCCAAAATTTAGGCTCTCTCTTCACCTCATTGATTGTTTCTTTTGCTGAGAGGAAGATTTCTAGTTTGAGTCCATCCCATTTATTAATTCTTGATTTTATTTCTTGTACTTTAGGAGTCTTGATAAGGAAGTCGGGGCCTAATCCAATGTGATGAAGATTTGGGACCACTTTTTCCTTTATTAGGCACAGGGTCTCTGGACTAATTCCTAAGTTCTTGATGCACTTTGAGTGTTTATTTTTATTTTTATTTTGCTACATATGGATTTCAAGTTCTCCTGGCACCATATGTTGAAAAGGCAATCTTTTCTCCAATGTATGTTTTTGGTGCCTTTTTATAGTATGAGATAACTGTATTTATGTGGGTGTTTTTCTGTGTCTTCCATTCTATACCATTGGTCTACATGTCTATTTTGATCCCAATACATGCTGTTTTTGTTTCTATTGCTCTGTAGTATAGTTTAAGGTCTGGTATTGTGATGCCTCCTGCTTCACTTTTCTTGCTAAGGATTGCTTTGGCGATTCTAGGTCTCTTATTTTTCCAAATGAATTTCGTGATTGTTTCTTCTATTTATATAAGGAATGATGATGGGATTTTAATTGGAATCACATTTAATCTGTACAATGCTTTGGGTAGTATAGCCATTTTGACAATATTAATTTTGCCTATCCAAGAGCACTGGAGATCTTTCCTTCTTTTAAGGTCTTCTTCAATTTTTTTCTCTAGTGTTCTGTAGTTTTCATTGTAGAGGACTTTCACCTCTTTTGTTAAGTTGATTCCCAAGTGTGTGTGTGTGTGTGTGTGTGTGTGTGTGTGTGTGTGTGTGGCTATTGTGAATAGGATAGGTTTCCTAATTTCTCTTTCAGAGGATTCATCACTGAGGTATGGGAATTCATTTGATTTATGGATATTGATTTTATATCCTGCTACTTTACTGAATTCATTAATTAATTCTAGAAGTTTTTCTGGTAGAGTTTTTTGGATCCTCTAAGTACAGAATCATGTTGTCAGCAAATAATTATAGGTTGAGTTCTTCTTTTCCTATTTGTATCCCTTTAATTTCTTTCGTATTTCTAATTTCTCTGGGTAGATTTTCAAGGACTATGTTGAATAGAAGTGGTGAAAGAGAGTATCCCTGTCTTGTTCCATTTTTTACAGTGAATGTTCCAATTTTTTCTCCATTTTAGAATGACATTGGACTTGGGTTTAGCATAGATAGCTTTTACAATGTTGAGGTATGTTCCTACTATCCCAGTTTTTCTAGTGTTTTGAACATGAATGAATGCTGTATTTTGTCAAATGCTTTCTCCGCATCAATTGATATAATCATATGATTCTTATATTTAAATCTATTGATGTAATTAATTATATTTATTGATTTCCATATGTTTAACCAATTTTGTGTCCCTGGAATAAACCCACTTGACCATGAAGCATTATTTTTTTAATGTGTTTTTGTATGTGATTTGCCAAAATTTTATTGAGACTTGCTGCATCAATGTTCATCAAGTATGTTGGTCTGAAATTTTCTTTCCTTGATGTGTCTCTGTCTGATTTTGGTATCAGGATGATACTAGCTTCATAGAATGAGTATGAAAGGATTCCTTCCTTTCTATCTCATGGAATAATTTAAGGAGTATACATTTTATGTCGAGACAAGGTCTTGCTGAGTTGCTTAGGGCCTCACTAAGTTGCTAAGGCTGGTTTTGAACCCACAATCCTCCTGCCTCAGCCTTCTGAGCTGCTGGGATTACAGGTGTGAGTCACCACACCTGGCATATCATGCATTTTTAAAATTTAATTTTTTAAAATATTTTTTAGTTGTAGTTAAACACAATACTTTTATTTTACTTATTTATTTTTATGTGGTGCTGAGGATCAAACCTAGGGCCTCACCTATGCTAGCCGAGCACTCTACCACTGAGCCACAACCCCAGTCCCAAAATTTAATTTTTAATTGATAAATATTGTATACATTCATGGGGTACAACATGGTGTTTTGATGCATATTTATAAGATGGAATGCTTAAATCAGGCTAGTTAATAAATTCTTCCATTCATAACATTTTGTGGTGAAACATTTAAAATCTTCTTTTAAAAATTTTGAAAGTAAAATAATTATTTAAGTGTGTATTATTTAGGGTTCTTTTTAAGTTTCTTTTTAAGTTTTTTATTAGCGTGTACTAATGGAGTTCAGTCATTGTCCTGTCCATGCCTGCAACATGCACTGATCAAACCCAGCTTCCTTTGATCCACCCATCCCAACTTCTAGTGGTCACTCTTCTACACTCGGGTCAACTTTTCTTCTTTTCTTCTTTTTCAACTTCCAGATATGAGGCAGAACATACAGTACTGGTCTTTCTTTTTCTGGCGAGCTTCACATCACATAACGCCCTCCAATTTCATCTGTTTTGCTACAAAGCACAGGATTTCATTACTCTCTAGGAACTTTCCCTGAAAGTTCAAGTGAGTGGAAACAGAAGTTCTGGGTGATAATCCTAGGAAATACCAATCAGAGAGAAGGACAGTGAAATGATGAAGAGAAAGGAATTTATGAAGTGTCTGTTTTTTAGTAGGTTCACACTCCAGATCATCCCACGTGGGTGAGGATACTTCCAAGTTGACACCTGTCATTCTGTAGTGAGGTGATGTGGGAAGATTGGGAACTAACTCTGGCACTTCCAGTGCACCACAGCTGAACAGAGGCATGCTCAAGGAAGAACAGCAGGCACTGGCTTCACCCCAAGAGCATGAGCCAAGAAAAAAGGGGTGGGTCACCCACTGTGTCTGCTACAGGTATACTTTGGTTTAGTTGTTGTTTAAAAATCTTTTGATTTTAAAGGATTATTAATTTCTAATTTTTATTGAAACTATTTTTGCTCATTTATAGTTAATTTTATTTTTATGGATTTTTTCTATACAATTTTAAAATGTTATGAACTTTTCCTCTTACACTGAGCCTATGATATCTAGACTTAAATCTTTTTCTCATTTTTTTAAATTTATGTTTCATATTTATTTTGGAAAATTCTATCAGAAAACACAAAATAATGTTATTCTAGTTGTACAGTGAATATGTTTGAATATACACTGACATGTTCAGCCTCCCCAGTTGCATAGAGCTGTAGTTATTCTCCCTCTTCTCCCTTCCTAACACTAAGGAGAGATTTCTTGGGAAAACTTGCCATTTGCCATTGTGTAGCAATGGATGGATTCGATTGAACTCAAATTTGGTAATCCCAACATCTATGCCATGGTTGCTGGACCTGATAATGAGCCTTTGCTAGTTAGCATATGTTCTTCCCTTGCTCACAGAGACTGAGTTAGGAGTAAATCAGGGGGAAACACAGGCAGTTTTTGAAGCTCTGGACAGGCAGTGCCCTCTCCACAGGATGAGAATGAGACGCCATGGCTGTGGTTCCTGTCTGCACCACCTCACAGTTACATACATATGTGACGCAGTGGTCTGAGAAATAAGCCAACACAAAGATGGGGGCACCAGGCAGCTTGTATATGAACAAACTACCTGCATCCCTAACTGGACTGTGGCTTTTAGAGTCTTTCAGTGGACTCATCCCACAATTCAGCCTCATTCTTGAAAACAGTTTTTATGTAGTTTTCTTTTTCTTAACCACACATAGCTCTGATTGATTGATTGACATGAATATTTGTACTTTTTGTTAAGATTATATTTGATCCATTTTTAGAAGGAAAGGAAAATCCACAGAAAAATGTTTATAACCAAAGAGCACGTAAGTTATTTATCTTAATAAAAGTAAAGTATTAAGTGTAAATGACCTTGTTTTCTACAGGAAGGTCTAGCAACAGACTGGCTGTTGTCTACTTACAACTATAAAGTATTTTTTTTTTCTTATAAGAATCCTCCTATATAAAATATATTTTGGCAAAAAAGTACACTCTCAACTTTAAAATTTTGAGTTTTAAGCAACAATAAAGAAATGTAGTAAAAGTATTAATAAGGAAACTGAGCCCCATAAAATTTAACCTATCTCTTGAGAATTTGTCAACTTTTGGTAAAACAATGACAAATTAGTCCTATAATTTCAGTTTAATTCAAGAAGGCTAATTCCTTATAGATAATAAGGTGTCTGAATATTTACACATTATACCTATTAATTCAAATATTTATGCTGAAAACATTTGTGACTATCATTGAGTTTCTATTTTCTTTGAGATATGGTACAAAATAACTCTATTCTATTGGAGACTGATGTACAGGCAGTTAAGTATTCTCACACTTGTTCTTGGCGTGTTCTTGTACTGCAAGGAGTTTTATGACTCTTTACACAAGTGCAAGATCTTAAACTTAAGAGGAAAAAAATATAACCAACAAAAAATTCAATGATGAATGACTGAATACTGAATACCGTGATCAAGGATTCATCCATTTGGTTCTTTAAGGAGATTTTGTTTAAACTGAGTGTGCTTATATGTTAGGTTGTTAGTGCAAATGTTAGGGTATTACTGTACTTTGCAAAATAAACATTTCTACTTTTTCTATTTTCTCAGATATGTTTTGGTTGTAAGGCTGCAGAGCAAAGTCTTTAATCTGTATTACACACTTGGGGTCAGACTTCTCATTGTTGCAAACAACCATGGAACTCTTCCAATGATTTCGTTGATGACTCAGAAACACAGACAATGTTATCATTGGTATGTTTTACTTATTTCCTTTTTCTTAAATTCAGCTGCCTATCATCTTTCCTATGAGACTAAGTTCCACTGAAATAGGAATAGCACAGGCCTGATTGATTTCAAAAGTATTTGTGTAAAGCAAACCGTGCTTATCAGCTAAACTAGCATGGCTCTTGTGAGGGTGATGGCAAAAGTAAAAGCTGAGATGCAGCCTGAAGAAAAGTGAGATAAGACTGCATTATAGACTCGAAATCCCTGAGTCAACAGATGGCGTGGGATGTGTGTATCAAAGGCTACTTGAGAGTTTTTAAAAATCAGAATATTTTCCTTTAAAAAACAAGAAATGCCGTTAGTTAGGGAAAAAATCAATATTCCAATAACATTTGCCTGGGATTCAGTCTCATGGTGCCTTGAAAATACCAGTTTCTAATGGAAATGTGTTTGATTTTTGTAAATTTATAGTAACTATCAAGAGGGATGGGGGAAGGTTGATCAAAGGATACAAAGTTACAGTCAGGAGCAAGAAGTTCTTTTAAGTTGCAGGGCAATTATAGATAATAACAATATACTATACATTTCAAAAAAAAGGTTGTGTGTTTTCACCATACTGAATTGGTTAATGTTTGATATGACAGGTACATTTAACCTAATTTAAACATCATGCAAAGTATGCATGTATCAAAACATTGTATGTTACCCTACCAATAGTACAACTTTTTGTTTTATGTAGGGGTTGATTTTTTTTATTAAAAAAAATAAAACTCTTGAAAGAATATTACTATTTTTATGATTATAGTGAACAAACAGAGGTTTTATACAAATGATCATATTTGATATTCATATCAACCATTTGGAAAAATTTTTTAATTATCCATGTGTTACAGATGCAGAAACCAGGGTTCAGAATAGTTAAGTAATTTCCCCAAGACCCCAGAGATTTTATGTAGTTGAGAAGAGATTAAACACAAGTCAGTTTTGAATTTAAATGTCATATTCTTGTTATAACATTAGTCAGCAATCCTACATACCAATTTTTGCATTTGTGAGTGTATTAGTCAATTTTGTGGTCACTGTGATAAAATATCTTAAAAAAAAAAAAAAAAAAAAAAAACAAGAGAAGGGAAGATTTATTTTGGCAAATGGTTTCAGAGCTTTCAGGCTATGGTTTGCTGTGTCCACTGCTTTGGGACTGAGATAAGGTAGGACATCCTGGCTGAGGTGTGGCAGAACCCAGCTGCTTACCTCAAACCAGATGGGAAGCAGGGGGTGGGAGGGGACAGGAAGAATGCAGGGACCAGAAATAATCTCCCAGGACACACACCAAGGACACATTCCTTAATTAGATCCCACCTACTACACTTTTCACCACCTCCCATTAATGCCATAAAATTGTTAATCCTCTGATTTTGTCAATGCCCTGAGGATTCAACCACTTCCCAAAAGCCCCACCTCTGAACATGGCTGCACTGGAGACTAAACTTTTAACTCATGAGCCTTTGAGGGATTTTCCAGAAGAAAACCATAACAATGAGTTATCATAGGTTTCTTTTGTCTGCGGTTTTCCATACTGGTATGTGGGATTGCTTGAATAAGCATAATGAATACATGTCATTCCAGGTGACACCGTGACTTTAAGACAGTAAGCTGTCTTGTCAAAGATGCAGTTGGTCACTAAATTCCCAGAATTTTGTCCTGTTCCTACTGGAAATCAATATATGTGAGTGCCTACTGTGTTACAAAGACTAAAATGAGTTTTTAAATTGTAAAGATGAATATGATATTTATACCCTTTAAGATTTTTCAGAGCATCTCAGTTATCTTGAAAAGTTGTAACTGTAGCAAAGGGAACCATATTAAAGGAAAAAATCAATTTTTAACTTTTCTTATGTCTTAAATCTGAAAACATCACTTCCTAATGAAAGATTGCTAGCTTCAGAGTTAGACTTATCTATTTGTATACTACTCATTTCACAGAAATTCAATAGAATTATGAAAAGAGAACTTTTAAGAAGAACAGAGAGACAGGATTTGAGATAGTCTGTGATACAACCCTTTGGTCTGACAGAGGGTTTTACTTAATAATACCATTGAGTCACCAGATATGCTCCATTTCTCCCCACTTTTCAATGGATCACTTCTCTGTTCGTTTTTTTATTGCTGTATAAAAAATTAGGAAAAAAATAGTGGGTTAAAACAGCATCCATCTATTAGTTCACAGTTCTGTCAGTCAGAAGTCCGGCACAGACCTGGGTTCTCTAGGTATCAGCCGAGGCTGACTTCTCACATGGATATTCTGGGGAGAAGTCTGTTTCCAAGCCTACTTCAGCTGGTGGAGATTTCCGTTCCTTGCAGTTATGGAATTGAGACCCATATTTTCTTGCTGGCTGTCAACTGGAGTCTCTCCCAGGTAGATATTACCCATATTCCTTGCTTACCTTCCTTCTTCAAGCCAGCAACCATGCACAAAGTCCCTTTCATGCTTTAAACCTCTTTGACTTCCTCTTCATCTACCAGCCACAGAAAGCTGCCTGCTTGCCAGGGATCCCATAGCTCCTTATGGCTTAAGGCCACTGAATAATCTCCAAAAGTCGTAGTTACAGACTCAGGCATTAGAACAGGACAAACCTACTTCTACAGGATATTCATAAAATGTTGGGTCACTCTCACATGCCCTTGGAGAAGTCCTTTTCATAGTTTGTGTCATAGTGCATTTTGCAGCCTCCACTGATCTTTGTCACAGTGGCCTCCTCTTGTCTTGCAGCTGATCTTGTACCAGAACTCTTGGCCACACTTCCTGTCCTGGGCTGATGCTGTTTCTCTCAAAGTCACGGAGAAAGTTCAGCAAAACCACATTTCTCTGGACTTACTGTCCTACACTCTTCCCAAATACTATACAAGTCTTGTAGGTATAGCAGACTTTACTGAGGGAGGAAGACAGGAATCCCTCTTGGCATGATATTTTCAAAGACAGGAGTTGGAACAAGCAAAGGAAAATAAGACACTAAGGGCACAAAATTTAAGAAATTGCTCCGGGACCAGTGGAAATGACAATCCTGTACCTGCTAACTCAGTGCTCCTGCAGACCTGAGAGTTAGTTCTCCCTCCAGCTCACACAGCCACAGGATCCAGGCCCAGTCATTTTCAAATCCATAAAATAACTTACGTAAAAAATGGAAACTGATTCTATCAAAGCATGATTAAAGCAATTAAAATCAATTATCTGACATTCTAATGTATGTGATTTCCTATGAATGTAGTAAATAAAAATAGACCAGTAGATTAGAGGAAGGGAATCAGAAGGAGGGAGGAGAGAGAAAGGGGAAGTACTGGAGACTGAAGTGGAGCAAATTATACCCCATGATTGTATGATCATGTCAGGATGAACCCCAATATTATATATCATCATCATGCACTAATAAAAACATTTTAATAATTCAGCAGAGTCCAATAATTTTGAAATAATGATAAACATAAATGATATTTCAGAATATCTTCAAACTGATGATTTTAAAATATCTGTGATTTCTAGTAGTGGCCAATGTTTAGGAACACAGCATTACTATCTTGTGGGGGTCTTATGTTCACAATAGAAGGATATTTTAATTTCTAATTAAAAATCACTCATGCAGAAAGATGGAATTTTTTTCACCCAAGGTCACAGACCCTTTTAGTTCTGTCCACTCACTCCATTTTAGGATTACAACATAAAACAATAATCCAATATTCTGAATGTTTCAAGAAGTTGGGAAAGAAAAAAAAAGAAAAGGTTATTCTGTGTCTCCAGGAAATAACAAATTTAAATTCAATTCATAAACGTTTTTTGAGTACAGTGTACAAGGCATTGGTTGAGAAAAGTGGTAAAGAAAAATAATAAAATACTTTTAAAAAATGAAAAACTAAGCCACAGAAGGATTTTCTACTCAAACACATTGCTGGCTTTACAATGGTGTTTCAGCTGCTCCCAGGGGGAGCCCAGTTTCAATTATTTAAACTTACATTTGATCTAGTTTAACTAACCTACTTTCAGAGGGTTTGGGCAGGGAAGGAGGGGGAAGATGCAAAAAAAAATGATTGTTCTATAGGGCACTTTTGTGGTAATTCAAAATACATAACTGATTCATCAAAGATTACAAATCCGCAAGATACCGAAGCAGTAGTAAATATTTAAAGCTCCTATGGAAATGGAATTAGAAGTAGGAATTAAGTCGTCTAATCCTTTCACCTGCTCAGATGCAATGGGAAGGCTTAATGAGAGAAACCCTTGGATATTTGCTGATGGTGCATTTGTGAGCTTCCCTTCCATTACTGAACACATGGAGAGAGTAATTTTTCATATTGACATTCACTTTTGAAAATGGTTTCATGTGTTAAAATAAATCCAACAAAGAAAAAGAACCCTTTATCTTAAAGGAGATGAACTACAATAAGCTGATTCATGCCATGAGAATAATTTTATCTTACAAATGTCTTCTGCATATCATCTGCAAAGCTTTTTCTAAAAATACACCTTGAGGAGCTAACCCAAATTACCCTTTTTCAGCATGTAAAAAGCCTCAAAATACTGTGACTATAAGTGAAGTTGACCAGCTTAGGTTGACTTTTGACTATATTCTTTTACAAAATTGAGCTGCCATAAGTTTCATAAATCATTTCCTAAATCAGAATTTGATTTCATAGAAATAGGACACAAAATAGATTCTTTGGCAGAACTTGGAAATGCAGAATTAGTAACTCACCAATGGGGCTCAACTTTGGTGTCTCCATTAACCAGGAAGATGGGTAAGATGCTGATCATCCATCCCTAGTTTTGACACTGACCACTAGCATGCATTTCAACTTGGGTGCCTTGTAGGGTAAAGTATAGGATCAGTTTATCAACTAGTCTTAAATAAAGAACTTTATCCTAAGGATGAGTGTATGTGTCTGTAAAATGAACCTAATAACCTCACTTAAAGGGTTATCCATGAGTATCAAGTGAAATAATGTATTTGAAAGGACCTGTAAACTGTAAAATATGAGGTTGATTTTTTATTCTGAGATTTTCACACATTTTGTTTTAATTTTCATTTTTCAGAGCTCTATTGTATATAATAGATATACAAAAAGTCCTGCACATACTTATTGTATAAATTTAAAGGATATGTCTGGACATATGTATATAGTCATGAAGTCATCACTACAATTAAAACAATAAACATGAAGATTGGTTGCTATTTAGTAGATTTTTTTTCTTTCTACCCAACTAACAAAGGAAGCTACAAAGTTCTGTTTGTGGGTTTCTGAGGGCAAAGGAACTAAGTATCTAGCACAAGAAGTGAGACAGTAGGCTAATGACAAGGGGTGTGCTTACCTTAGCAAGAGTTCTAAACTTCAGAAATGGCTAGAGTTATGGTATGACATACTGACCCCTTCAAGACAACCCAGCTACAAATCCGTGTACCCAACAAAGGACCATGTCCAGAATAAATAAAGAATTCCTGGGACTCAGTAATAAGAAGTCACCAAGTTTAAAAACAGGCAAAATTTCTTCACCAAAGAAGACATAAAAATTGAAACACACACACACACACACACACACACACAAATACTCATCTGTTGTGAAAATACAAAACACATGAAATGGCTCATTCTAAATGGTTAATTTTTAAATTACTGATGACACCAAATGTCAGTGAGAATGTGAAGCAACTGGAACTCTCATACCTTCTTGGACAGGATATAAAATTATAAGATAATTACTTCAGCCATTCCTGAAACTGGAACCTGCCCAGGAATTATTAACAAAAGACTACATACAATGCAACTCATTCATGCAGTGAAATACACCTTAATCGTAAGAAGAAACTGACTACTGATAAAAGCAACATGGGGACTACATCTCAGATCTTCATGCTGGTTGGAGGAAAGCTTCCAAAGACAGTGCATACAGTAGCATGCCATTAATACGATGGTCTAGAAGTGAAGTGTGGTGTTCAGTAATTAGAACGCTGGCTTTTGGGCAGGGGAAGGGCTGAAGATTGACAGGAATGAGGTGTAAGCAAGTTTTTCTGAGGTGATGACAGGGTATAAGTTGCACAGATGTGTGCATTTGTCAAAACCAACAAATGTACACTTAAGACTTATACATTACATTGTATTGATTTTACATCAAAATTTTAAAAAGTGAAGAATTATTGAGCTGTAGGTGTATTCACACTAAAGTATTTGGGGAAAGTATACAGATATCTGTAATTTATTAAATGCATCAAAAATAGGATAGACTGATGGATTGCTAGACAGATGGATAGATATGTGACAAAACAGTGTGGCAAAATATAGAGTTGAGGAGATGAATCTATAAATGTTCACTGTACAGTTATTTTTTAACTTTCTATCAATATATTTGAAACTTTTATGATAATGTTTTGAACAAAAATGTGAAAACACATCCAGTATGCTACCATCTGTGAATCCTTTTCTAGGAAACCTGAAGTCCTGTTTCACAGGATGTGTATATCCTTGCCTTTGCATCCTGATACAAAGCCAGACACCAAATGGGAGCAGTGGGATATACCTTGTTATATCCACTTTTGTTTTTCACCTTCACTGTGACTCCAAATGTCCCTCCTGGAGACTTCCATCATGGTGGAAGGGAGTTTACTAGGAGCTACATTAACATCATAACTAACCTGGAAGCTGAGGTTCTGCCCCATGTTTTCAAGAATCATAAGAAAAGTAGAGTGACACTGGCTGAGGGAGAATGAGCTTTGCATCATGGGGTGGGATTGCTGTCACCGAAACAGGCCTGGGGGGGACTCTTCACAACATTTTTGTGTCCAGTGGTGAAAAGTAACAGAAAATCATGCAGTTCTCAAACTAACAGGACACCCCTCCAGTGAAGAGTTCCCCTCAGCAAATAAAGTGTGGGTAAACTCTGGGCTGGAAACCTGACCAAGGAAAGGAAAACAAGCAATAATCAGGGGGAAAAAAGGGATACTGCAGAGGAAATCTGTTCTGGACCAAGATCACATGAAGAAATGATGGCATAGACTCCCTCTGAATCTTAGCCTTCTTTAGTGGCTTTCTTTGGAACATTCAGTCCCAACAAATGACAGCCAGTGGGTAGAATCTAGCAGAAGATGCTCACATGGTTTGGTTTCATTTTTAAATTTTCATTTAAATATCTTTCACTGGGTCGCCCACTCTCCTGTTCAAACAGGTTGCGTTTCTCATACTTTTCTTGCATACTTTATTCATAGGCATGATTACATATATACATGCATCTATATATTTGCATATATGTATACATATGTACACAGGTATGTACATATGTACATACAGATGTGTGTGCATATATATTTATGTATGCTATTTGCATAACCTTTATGAGATATTGAATTTACTCCCACTTCTTCAGAGAGAGATTTCCATGCCTTTTTTTCTTATTTTTCTTCTCATTTTGCAATAGCTATTGATTGAGTTATTGGCTTCAATTTATCTCATGATTGTTGCTCAGTTACTGATAGGTTTACACATAGTATTTATTTCAAACATTGCAGAACACAGAGCACTGAGCTGACTCGGGTACTGCTGCCATGTCTCCTCTGGCTATAGCAATTGGTGTGATGTGGGTATCTTTTTGTCAAAGCAAAGGATTTTTGCAGTTAAATACTTTATTATTGAATTATGCAAACAATGTATGGGTATTTATGTGACTTGATATGCAAGGTGACATACTAAAAGGGCATGAGAAACCCAAATTTCTATGAGCTTCTTTAGCTCAAAACATGCCCAACAATTACGTTCACTGGTGGATGATGATAAACCAGTCTAGCTGGAACTTCTCCCTTAGAAAATATAAAGAAGTAACTCTAGAAAAGGTGGATTTCTAAATTTTGGGTCTTATCCTTAAAAACTACTGAGCTTGGTTTTGTTCCTTAACAGGCCCTCTGCATAGTCCAGTCTTAAAAAAAACTGAAATCTAGAATGACTTCTTGCCTGCTAAGACAACCTTCCCTGCTCCCACATTTACTCATACATCCTTAAAGTAAAATGCCACCAGGAAAGATAAAATACACATCCCACTTTGTTGATAAGTAACAAGATTCCATAGATGGTAGTTCATGTGTGTGTGTATATGTAAACATACATGCACACCTGAATTATTATTGCCATATATGTATCAATGTAGTATTATATCAACTGTCTGTCACTGTATTATCAGAACCAATTAAGTGCCTAGCACTTCAGAGGTGTTTGTTTATTAAGCAAATGCTTACAGAAGCTCTTCTCTAGCATGACCCTTGCCTAGGGGCCAAGAACACAAACATTGCTAATAAATATTTAACGAATGAAAAGCCTATTTAGAAGTTTCCCTGGACTGATTTACAGAGCTCTCAAGAACCTGAGTGGTTAATAGTTAGAATTAAAAAGTCACAATCTTTTATGCAAGATGTAGTTGGACTCATGGAGGTCATCCATCCAACCAACCAACCTTATAGAAGGCAATGACCTAGAGGTATCCCAGAAGAGGCACTTATAGCTTCAGGACAAGATATAGCAGAAGACAAGATATCTCAGAATAAGCATTTTATAGTTTTAAGAAGGTTGGTATCAATTCTATCACAACGAATATACTTGTTAGGCATAGAGGGTAATTCACATCTTTCCTCAACTTAGAGTAGTTGCAAAAATTTGTTCTGGAAGAAAGAGTTTCATAAATGTTTTCTGAAATCTAATATAATGTGCGTAAGGATGTTATTATGCTTATTACCAAACCAGGAAAATGTTACTGCTCAACAATTTAGTGCAAAATAATTAGCCTCGAAGAGGTTGTGATTTAGAAATGCTGCCCCTATCTCCCATTTACTTTAATTGAGTTTATGGTGCATGCAGGAAAAAAAGGTAAGCATACTACTCTCCTCTAAAATTAAATTTTGGGAAAACTCAAGAATTATAGCCGCTTGTTGACCTGGTTTTCCTTCGGAAATCATCCCACAATTTGTTTATGACCATTTTCACATCATTAAACTTTATAGTGTTTTTTTTTTCTTCAGTCACTGCCTGTTTATCTTTTCTGGGTTCTTCATTTGGAGGCCTCTAAAATTGTTTCTGAATGGCTAATTATTTCCCACTTGCCCTATTTCTTCCTAACTCAGTCTCAGTCATTATCATTATGAGGCTATTTCTCCCAGTTCATTCTTCTTCTCCTGGAGCTTCACCATTTTTGTTCAGACTTCCTGATTCTTTCCCCAATGAGATATTTGCCACATATTAATATCTGAAAATATTACCTATGCATTATTGTAGATTTTTTTCAAAGAGGCACTTGATTTTTTTAACACAAGGTATATACCATTCAAATATTGCAGAAGAAAATCTAAATTGAAACTTGAACTTGAACCTACAGAGATTATCAGGTCAAACAATCATAGGGAGACAAGATGGCACTCTGCCATGGAGACAAAGAGAGCAGGGAAGAGGGATATAATATGCATGATCTCATCATCCAAAATTTTATGGTATGCTTGAGTTCTCTATTAATGAAGTTCACAGACATTTCCAATTAATGTTACAACTTCAACTTCTTTAAAATCATAAACTACATTGAAAACACAGGGAAGTATAGGAAAAAAAAATCTCTTTAATTTTCTAGTACATCTTGTTTTAACATTTGCCATTATTGCTTATATTCATTTTCTATTGCTCTATAATAAATCACCACCAGTTTGTTGACATAAAACAAGAGAAATCTATTATCTCATCATCTCTGTAAAGTCTGGAGAAATATAACTCATTCTGCTGCAGGGAATCTCGAGGTTGAAGTAAAGGTATGTTGTGGGCACCATCCTCATCTGGAGGTTCTGGGGATGAACAGTGTGCTTCCAGGTTCATTGCAATGTTGAAAAACTCCAGTCCAGTGGTATAGGACCAAGGACCCTGTTTCCTTGTTGGCTGTTAGCTAAGGGTCACCTTTAGCTCCTAGATTTGCCTGACCATCCTTCCATGGGACTTCCTCCACACTCGAGCCAACCAGGGTACACTGAATCCTTCTTATACTTCAGTTTCTTGGTGTTAGTCAGCTTTCCATAACTATGACAAGATGCCTGAAAAAAATCAACTTAAAAGGAAGAAAGATTTATTTTGGCTCACAGTGTCAGAGGTTCAGCCCATAGTCCCTTGACTGTACTGCCTGGACCTATGTCTAGTCACAACATCATGGCAGGATGCATGCAGTTAGGCAAAGATGCTCACCTCATGAGGTCCAGCAAGCAGAAAGAAGGAGAATGGAAGGCTGATACCGGACTCCCTACACTAGGCCTCCTAAAGGTTTTATCTCCTCCTGAGAGACCAAGCCTTTGGCACATGAACTTTGAAGGATAATCAAGATTCACACCATAATATTTACATGATCTATTTGTGACTTCTAGACCCAGATTTGAGGGTTCCTGTGATTAAGTCATGTGATCGTAAGGGCTCGGATAATCTGCCTTCAAAAGTTAACTTGTGTTCTATAAATTAATGTAATCACAGACACAGAATCCAGCATATGTATAACGTAGAATTAGTAGAATGTATAGAATAGCCCAGAATCTCAGGGATCATCCTAGAGTTCTGCCTACCATACTACTTCTGCAATTTCTTAAATAAAACCCTGAAAACATACAGTGCATACTGCATTGCAATTGAAATGAACAGAGAAGTTCTTTATCAATCAAGGTGGATAAATCATTTTTGCAAAAGAAGTGGGAAAATCAAGGTTAATATGGCTGGGCAATGTATTATTATCTGGGTAAGTTTTATAGATCTATTTCTCTTCCCCCACCCCTTTAAAAAGGAGACAAGCATAGTGCAGGCATGTAATATATTGGTTGAGTTAATTAAAATAATGTAGAATTTTATTCTTCAATTTTTTATTTGATTTTGAATTTTGAGGGTAAAACTAATACCACTACATATTTTTCCTTGGATAAATAATAGAAGTTTTCTAAGAGTGAGATTAAGCACTATATATAAATTGTACAAGTGAGATGATATATAAATATGTAATACACAGATTGACATACTTAATAGATCCTCAGTAAATATTAATTATCGTCACTTTATCCTAATTGGAAATATTTAATATATGAAAAACATACTTTCTCTCACTTCCCATTTTATCTCATTTTCTTTTAATTAAGTTAACTTTTTTTCCTATAGGGATTACATTTTACTTATTTTATTTTATTTTTAATTCCACATATGCTTTCCAAATCAAAGCCATCAAACTATAATAACACATTTACAACCTGGGTAATTATTTTGTTCCTGCTTTTAAAATGACTTCTGGTATTCAAGTCTATTGGCTAGCCTTATTCCTATTAAGTCTAACTTGTATTCACAGAATGGACCTATGAAAGATTCAATTAAAACTTCAGTTACTAGTAGCAGTAGTAGAGCTAGCTAAACAGCTATGATTAAAGAAAGTAACAAAATTTAAGACAGGTACTTTTGTGATAGAAGAATATTGTCTGGGGTTTTGGTAGATACAATTTACAATTAAGGGACAAATTAATTTATTCAAGAACATTCATTCCTAAAACTGAGGATTTTTACATTGTGCAAAATATGTGTGTGTGTGTATCATAGTATTTGCAAGAAATCTTATTTTTTTCTGTGCACTTATACAGCTGATCAATCCAATAAGCAGTGGGGATAATGATGAAATTGAAAGTAATGTGTACTTTTTGATTACAATGTGATTAATGCCTTTGTTGTATTTATGTCAAGGCATCATCATCATCATTCATGTTCTTTTCTGGGATTTCCATTTTAAGATCCATTCAGCTATTAATACTCCATTATGAAGCAGCCTATTGGCTAAAATTGGTATTTATACAGGCAATAAGCTTAGCAGTGTATTTTCTAAATGATGATCAAATTTGGTCCCTCTGAATGATACCCTTTGATGGCTCTATTCTGCCCATTTTGCTATAGATTCTTTCTATTTCTATTGTGCATGATTACACTGGCAAGAAACTGCAAACACATTTTAAAGTCTCTAATTAATGTACTTATTAATGAAGATCGTTGCCACACTTGAGGCATTTACATTTTCATGCACCTTGACTCACAATCCTATCTGTCATCTCTCAATAGGTCACACCATTTATTGGCAAAGAAGTCATCTGAAATTTTAAGAAATCACTACGTGGGGTAGGGAAGAAGAGTATGAGAAGAAGATTACCTCTAGATAGGGAAAAGAGGTGGGAGGGAAAGGGAGGGAGAAGGGGAATTGCATGGAAGAGGGAAGGAGACCCCCTTCGTTATACAGAATTCAGGTATGACGATGTGATGGGGAAAACAAAAAACAAAAAAAAAGATGTGGGTCACATTAGTTAGATTGGGTAAAGAGAAGTGATGGGAGGGGAGGGGAGGGGAGGGGAAGGGGAAAGGAAGGACAGCAGAATAAAATAGGCATTATTATTGCTGTGTGTATATTCGTGACTGCATGACCAATGTGATTCTGCAACCTGTACACTCAGAAAAATGAGAAATTATATCCCATCTGATTCAAATGTTTGTTATGTCAAGATCATTGTACCGTCATGTGTAACTAATTAAAACAAATAAAAAAGAAATCACTACATGATTTTAAAAAAAGCAGTGATCTACTCTTGAAGTGCAATATTTCAATAACACCTAATCAATTACTTACAATAAATGCATGCTTATTACTAGAATGGGATTGGGGACATGAAGAAAAGAGAAAAAGAAAGAAAGAGGGAGGGAGAGAGGAGGAAAAGAAAGAAGGGAGAAAGAGAAAGAAAAGAAGGGAGGGAGTGAGGAAAGCCAGCCCAAGAGGCATCCTGATCAGTTGTCATGGCTTAAGCACCTTCCTGCATCAATCACAGAACAGAGTAAGAGATTTGAATAACATCTCACTTGTTATCTTCTACATGGCTGAATCTTGGTAAGAAAGACTCTATTAGAAACAAGGAAAAAAGAAGAAATATTTCACTGAAGAAAAAACTCAAGTGTGATTCAACCATTCAATAACTCAGTCATCAACTATGAATCATCTATTGGCATTTGGGAAATGGAATTATAGATCATTCTTGTGATATATATTTTCAGGTAACTACTATATATTAGAAATTGTATGACATACTATAGATAAAATTGTGAATAACCATCCTACTATCACAATAATAGTAACAATAATAATGTTAACAACGTGATATCATATGTTAAACCCATCATTATCAAGTGGTTTGCCTGATCCTTTGCTTGCCTCTCAGAACCTTTCAAATACCTAAAATCTAACTGCATTTTGTCAATAAGGATACCGAGTCCAAGCTGTGTGATTTTATCTGTGCCTCACTCTGCTCATCTGTGAAATCTGAATGATGTGATTGCAGTACCAGAATCATAGTTAAAATGATCACACAAACAAAGCAAAGGAAAGGTGCTTAGCACAGTTCCTGGCATAAAGCAGGCTGGGCTCTGTGCTGTGATGGCATCGTAAAAAGTAAATAGGTTGCAGAGTCATGTTCAAATTGTGAATGTACTTTGTTTTACTTACATATATGCTCACAAGCAAAAAGCCTAAACCTCAGAGTGTTAATTTCATCAATCTCCAGATGGAGGAGTGGAAGTGGATTACAAGCTATGACCAGTCTCTTCTTAATGTTTTCAGTATTTTCCACATTTTGTAAAATTAACATGAACTATTTTATTAATGAAAAATGGGGGGGGAATTGTAGCATAATAAACTGAAATTAGTGGTAATTTGCTTTATTTCCTAAATCTAGAAAGAAATGAAGTTGCCTTAAAAGACTATTCCTAAGCACTAAGCAGTTTTGTAATGAGTTTCTTTCTGCAAATCACCTTCTGCTCCATTTGCCTGAGTTTATTTTTCTAATAGAATATGTGAAATGGCATTTTGCACATTATCAGGTACATTGTGAATGAAATTATATGCATCCCAAAATAAAAGTTTTCCTTCTGAAATTCATTTTGAAAATAAATATATGCTCCTGTTACAACTCATTTCCCCTCAGGTAAGGCAGAGATGAAGAAAGTTCTATTAAAATATCCCTGCAAGATTAATATCTCAGCAGCTACGGATATTCCAAGAATAACTGTAATAAAGCAAAATGAAAAAGCATGGCTGATAGCATCTTTAGTTCACCTCTGAAGTGCATGCCAAACCAAGGTAAGTTCATATGCAAGGGATCTTCTTTGACAACATATTGGAGCACCCCAGAAACAAAACAGACCTAACAAATGTGTTTCAACTGTTTGACTAGATATTAGCATCAGTATCCCTAATCCATATCATAGTGCAAGGCACTGATTCAGACTCTGGGGAATCAAGGAATCAGACAGCCCAACTTCTACTTCCATGAATGCTGCCATCATCTGGGAAATTGGGATTCAAGTATTTGACAACATAACTGGAAGTCAGAGGTAGTACAAGGTCACTTCCCATGGAAAAAAAGAATCTTTGAGAGTTTCTACAAAGGATCTCACTAGTTTATTAACACTAGATTAATTTTATGATACTGGATGTGATGTGGTATATTGTCAATATATTTTTCTTGTGTATGTGTTGCATGCATATGGCTATTATATTATCCCACTCTCCTTCAAAAATTAAGATACTCTTTTTCTATAAAACATATGATCTATAGCTGGAGTATTTGTACTAAAAGCCAGTGAATGTTGTCTTATTTACAAAATTTATTTTTGTGACACTATTTGAACTCTCACTCTAGTAAGTTAACTTCAGGTATACAGGTGCAATTCTCTCAACTTAAAGATGTGAGGCAGGCTACAATTTTCTCCCATGGAAACTTCTGTTGGGGATTTCAATATGGAATCTAGGTGGGCAGTTCAGAATATTTTTTAATTGTAATGTTCATCAAATTTGTAATAACAGCATGCTTTAGACATAAAATTAGAATGCATGATGCACATCATCTCATGTGATCCACATACTAGCTGTTTGGGAAGAGTATTATCATGTTATCCCCCTCTTACACTGGAGGAGAAGATTGTTCCAGGAGGTTTCTGGACTCACTTGTGTTCACAGACAGATATAGAGAGCCAACTTTTGGGATTACCGGCAAGCAGCAAAAGGGCTACGTTTATTGATATAAAGAAGTATTTAATTTTTTTCAGTTAAAAAATAACAACTCTTCATTTACTCTAAATATATTTTTATAAGTACATATAATAATGTTACTACTCTTAAATATTGAAAGATAATTGTTTGATGACTTTCCAAGTTTTTTCCTAAAGCTAACCTTGTGGTATCTCCAAACAAAAACATTCTGAAAATATGGCATCAAACACTGGATTCTACATAGGTGATTATTCAGAAAGTGTTCAACAACATTGGGAGATTAAAAAATGATAACTCAAAATGTTTCACTCAATAAATCTTTTAATTAGAGAAAATTGATTGTAATATTGCTACAACATTGAGGCTCAGCTGTTGATAATGATAAAGTAAGTCATATATTGCAGAGATCCTACTGTAATTATAAACAGCAAGCATCTAAGTACAGACCTGAATCAAGATCAATATTTAAGTGCCTTATTCACAGTGCACTAATGGTCCCTAACATGCCTTTAGGTTCTTGCATGAGCAGAATTAGTTTATCACCTGGGAGTTCATTGGCTATGCCATGCTGTATCTTAAGGCTTGAGCTGCACATCTACTTGCATACTCTTCCCTCTCCTGTGATTGATACACTTCAGTTCTAGGCATTGTCTTCCTCAGACCAAACCTTCGCTGTTGTGTTCTGGATCACTGCTTCCTCGAGTATTCCTGCCAACCCCATGTTTCTTCTGTGTTAATCATGAGTTTCATTTATTTATGCATTCATCTCCTTATTCAGTACTTAGACCAAAATGTTTTCTCCGTGCCAGGCACTGTCCTAAAGGCAGAAGACATGACAGAGAACAGAACAAACAATGTTATTGTTCCCATAGCCTAGTGGAAGAAGACATCAAAAAGAAAGAAAGAGAGAGAGAGAGAGAGAGAGAGAGAGAGAGAGAGAGAGAGAGAGAGAGAGAGAAATATAGAAAAGGAAAAAAAGAAAGAAAGAAAGAAAGAGGAAAGGAAAGGAGGGAGAGAGGGAGAAAGGAAAGAAAATCAGTGGCTGATACTACTAAAATTTAGATAAATATTTAAAAAGAAATAAATAGAGTGGTAAAATATGTTATAGAATATGTTTAGATAAGAAATTTCATAAAGTATTATCTTGGAGGGCTATTTGAGAATAAATTTGAACTAAGAATTTGGAAGGATGACATTTAAAAGTCAGTCTAAAATCAATCCACTGAGATTGGACAAAGCTCACAGGCGAGAACAGCTTGGCCTGGCTGAGGATGATAAAGCACCTGGAGGTCGAAGCCCCATGAGCAAGTGAAAAGAAGCAAGAGCTCTGAGATGATTCTGGCACACATGCAGTCACTGAAATGCACAAGACCTACTAAAATTTTAAAGTATTTGAAGAGAAATTGGAAGACTTTGTATAGTTTTTAAAAGGGAAATGACATAATCTCACTTTTTTAAAATTGATTAGTTCTCTTTAGTTATACATGACAGCAAAATCCATTTTGAGATAATTATACAAGCATGGAATATATCTTATTCTGATTTGAATCCCAATCTTATTGATGTCCATGATGGTGAGATTCACTGTGTTATTTTCATGTATGTACATAGGAAAATGATGTCAGATTCATCCTACTGTCTTTCATTTTCCTATCCCCCATCACTTCCCTGCCCATTATCTAATCTACTAACTACACTTCTGTTCTTCCCCTCACCAACCCCTTATTGTGGGTTAGCTTTCACATATCAGAGAAAACTTTCAATTTTTGGTTCTTTGGGACTGGCTTACTTCACTTAGCATGATAGTCTCCAGATCCATTCATTTGCTGACAAATGTCACAAAGTCATACTTCTTTATAGCTAAGTGGTACTCCATTTTGTATATATATGACATTTTCTTTATCCATTCATCTGTTGAAGGGCACATAGGTTGGTTCCATGTCTTAGCTATTATGAATTGAGCTACTATAAACATTAATGTAGCTGCATCACTGTAGTGTCCTGATTTTAAGTCCCTTGGGTATATATCAAGTAGTGGGATAACTGGGTCAAATGGTGATTCCATTCCAAGTTTTCTGGGGAATCTCCATACTGCTTTCTAGAGTGGTTGCAACAACTTGCTAGCCCACCAGCAATGCATGAGTGTACCTTTTCCTCCACTTCCTTGTCAACATTTATTGTTACTTCTGTTCTTGATAGTTGCCATCCCTACTAGAGTGAGATGGAATCTCAGTGTAGTTTTAATTTGCATTTTTCTAATTAGTGGAAATGTTGAACATTTTTTTGATGAATTTCTTGACCATTCATATTTCTTCTTCCGTGAATAGTCTGTTCACTTCCTTTCCCCATGTATTAACTGGGTTATTTGGTTTGGGTTTTGGGTTTATTTTATTTTTTTCTTTTTTGATTCTAAGTTTCTTCATAGCAAAGGAAGCAATCAAGAGTGTGAAGAGAACCTACAGAATGGGAGAAAATCTTTGCCAGCTGCACCTCAGATAAAGCATAATTTCCGGATTTACAAAGATTTCACTGTTCAAAAATAATGTTTCAAGGGCTTCTAGTTCAATTTTCCACAGAAACATACACATAAATGCATATCAAATATCAATTAATTCCCTGTCTTTACCTGTGTTCTTTCTAGAACATTTCCTCCTCAAGCTTCAACCTTAAATTTTTATCTCTAGGTCATATACATTTCCCCCTTGGAATTTCTCTTCTCTGCCACCTTAGGAACTCACTTCTCTCTCTCCTCTATTATATATGATGACACAAATATTATTGTAACACTCTGTTTCCTAGACCCTTGGCTGTAAGTGTGTGGCAGATGTACAATTAGTTCACAAGATATATTCCATCCTCACCTTTTCCATATTTCACTGCAGGAACATACATGTCTTTCCACTCCGTTGACTTTGGGGTTCTTTTGGCCAATGGAAAGTAAACAGATATTATACTTAGTCCCAGGAGAAGTTTTAAGAATACTTGCATGGTTTGGCTTACCTCAGTTTTTGAAAAAAATTTTTGTAACAAATCTTAAGAATTTTCTTTTTTCCCTTTTTTCTTATTCTGTTCTGCAACTCCTACTAGTGGAATCACTGATATTCTGCGTGGACTATCTAATTATTTAACTCTTCTATTTTTCATTTCTCTATCCGACCTATTTCCATATTCTGAGAATTTACCCAATTTCATGCTGCTTTCCCTTTACTTATTTAAAATCTTGATATAGAAAACTGGGTAATATGCATTGTCATTACTGAGTTCCAAAGACTGGTGGAGTAACAGTATTGAAAGGAAGAAAAGTTAGAGTTATACTTCAGGCATATGAAATTTTACTACTCTTAGAAAGAGTAGTAGATACAAGAGATATGAATTTGGCTGTCATAAGCATCTACACCAAATAGAATGGATAAGATTACTGAAAAAAGAGAATGTGATTAGAGATAAGTTCTACAACCAAGACATTAGGGGTTTCAGAAGATAATTATGAGATGGCAAGAAATGGAGGAGTTAGGAGTAATGTAGAAAAGAGTGTGGAAGGAACAAAGAGATATGAACATAAGTAACAACAAACTAGAGAGTTGTTCATTGCATCAGCCCAGTGGAAGGCATTAAAGTCTTTGCCACAGCAGCTTCAGTGGTTATAGTAAGGATGCAGGATTCAGTGGGGTTCATGAGCCAAAGACAATAGAGTAAGTTCCTGAAGGGGAGTAAAGAAATAAAAAATGACTCCCAAGCATTTTAGAGCCAATAGAGATTTTGGAACATTCTATTGCTTTCCTTTAACTCAGGAAAATATACAAGAGAATACTAGTCCCTGGATTAGTAACTAGGATGTTAGCCTTTATAGAGATTGTAAAATTCTGTCCCTTGAGCAATGTCCTATAGCAACTCATTAAATGCTATAAAAGGTGTATGTTCAGAGCACCATCTGACTGTAAGAGAAGGAAGAAATCAGTTCTCCCTAAGTAGGTTAAGAAAGTTTCCTGAAAAACATGACATTTTAGCTCCATCTTGAACTATGAGTATTATTTTGCCAACAAGATACATGGATATGAAAGGAACAGACATGTCCATTAAGAGAAATGGTTAAAGCAACATTCCAAGAATATGAAAGGGAAAACATGCCTGTTGAAGAGTGGGGGAGACTAGAGATCAATGGAGACAAATAAAGAAATATTGGGTGACATAGAGACTAAGGCTGGACATTAGACTGGAAGAGAAAGGTAATGTCCAATTAACAAGGACCTTGTATTTTCTACTGGTCCACAACAGTAAGAGCATATCCCGTGAAAGAAGCATTTGGTTTTTATAGAGCCCTTACAGTGTTCCTGGTAGCAGCTCAAGAAGTCATGTTTCATGTAACTGAATCATCAAAAAGTCCCTTTGAGGTTGTCAAAGGGATAGATTTGTAGATTTGTCTGTGTTCTATTTTAGAGAAAAGAATATATAGCAAGACTAACATTATGACTTGCTCTTACTCTATAAGTCAGGGAGAGTTAATTCCTATAACCAATAATCTAATGTTTTAATGACTTACACCAGGGAATTTTTTTCTCAATTACATAGTATCCAACAGCATGTACAGTGAAAGGCAGTTCATACAGTGTTTCAGAGATCCATGTTTCATCTGTGTTGTGGATTTATGCTCCAGATAGTTCTCAGATCCCTCTAAATTTATCCAACAAAGGAGGGGAAAAAATGTGTGGGGAAGATATCACTCACCATTATATGCTGAGCAGCCTTAAGAATTTTCTGCATTTTATCACCTGTCATTTGCTGGTTCCTTTCATTTTCCATGAAATATCTGAAGTTTGGGGGAAAATCTCATATTCTTGGGAAGGTGTCATAAGTAAGAAATCTGTTATGTGCATCACACAAAAAAATCAATAAGAATGTCTCAGAGGTAGAAGTTAGTCCATCTCTTAAGAAGAGCAATGTTATCAGGATTTTATAACTCAAGTCCAAGGCTCTCTTTATGGGTGGCCCACATTGGAGTATCTATTTTGGGGAATCAGTGAGGTTCAAGATTTTCTCTGCACAGAAGATCTCATCAGTTGCCTCCCTTTGACTCCACGGGTTCTACTTAGAAAATTTCTAGGATATTCACCATTTGCAAATTTGGATACAAGTGGCCTCCCAAAGGAGGAACAAATGTGTGCTGTGAGTCACAGATATTTCTTCTGTAGAGGGTTGAATAGCGACCCTCAGAAAATTCGTGTCCACTATTACTGTAAACGAGGTGTTTGCAGATATAAATATTTAAGGATTTAAATGCGAAATTATTTCAGATTTAGGATGGGCCCCAACCATTGACTTGTGTCCTTGTAAGAAGATGAAAAGATAAAGTCTAAGAGAGAAGAAGGCCATGTGGGGACAGATGTGGTAGAAGTCATACTGCCAAGTTGTCACCAGCTAAGCTGGAAGATGGAAGGCAGGATTCTTGCGTAGAGTGTTCAGAGGAACTGTGATCCTGCTGACACCTTGATTTCAGGTTTTGGACTTCAGAGGATAATTGTGTTTAAACTGTTTTCCCACAGCACTCCTTAAAATGAATCAGGCCTCATTTTCTCTAGGTTTTATTGTGAAGTATTTTGGCTTTATGCCTTTTATATTCCGTGCCCCGTATCCTTTATTTCCTGCTTGAAATTGCAGTATCTTCCCTGTGTTCACTCTCTCTGTCAATCCCCATTAGAGTATTCCTTTCTCTTCCCCCCTTCCCTCCCCTCCCCACTCCTCCCCTCCTTTTTCCTTCCTTTCTTTTCCTTTTTCTTCAATTGTAATCACAAATGATTAGGGTTGTTCATCCCCCAGAAATTGAGAAGTGGGGTTGAGCCGGGTGTATACTAAGGCTAAGATAATAAAATAATGCTTTGTATTCTTAGCTCAAAGTCTCTTTCAGCATAACAAACTGCAAAGGTTAATATTCAATTTCCCTAAAGTTGTATTTTAAATATACCTGGACCATCCTCTTTTCTTATCTCAGGACCTCTAATGTAAAATTAAAAGATGAGGGGAGGACAACATGTGAATTGGTTTTCAAGGGTGGTCATAACCAAGGTCTGCATAACAGTGTCTTAAAACAACAGAAATTTATTCTCTCACAGCTCTGGTAAGGAAATATGCAGGGGCCTGGAGTTAGACAGACCTGTCTCCAGTGGCTGCCTCCAGTTTTTCACTCGAGGACATTGAACAGTGCACTTGAAAGCTCCAACCCCAAGGTTTTTTGATCTGTGAAATAGGAATAATTCATTTCTAATCCATATGGTGGTTGAGGGATTAAAGAAGATGATCCAGGTAAAGATTGTAGCTCAACAGATTGCAAGGACTCTATTGCAACTCTATCTATAGTTGGTGATCCATGAGTGTTAGCTATTATATTAACAGACATGAAAGTAGCTGTTCTCACTTTTATAATACACCAGACATCAGGACGGACAGAGGATGCATGACATTCTAAGTGAAATCATAGACCTTGAAATCAGGTAGAGCTGACTTGAATCACAGCCCCACCAGCACTGCCTCGGACTAGTTCCTAAGGTTTTTGTAAGGTTCCGATATACTCATATCTCAAATGTGATTATTAATATCACCCACATCAAAAGACAGCTGTGAATGAATACGTAAGGAGAAGAGACTAGTAAGGCACTTTATATAGACCTTGCACATGATTAGCAGTTGCAAAATACTAACTACATTATTATCAAAATAATACTGCCATTTACTCAGTTTCTACTAAGCCCTGAACCCTATGGAAATTCATCCTGCAGAATATTCTCCTGAAGTCTCAGAGCCATATGATAAATTAAATACTGTCATACCCTCATTTCACAGTTGAGAAAACATAACTCTTCAATGAATGGTGCAAAGTTATAGAAGGGTCAGCAATTCACAGTGAGGACTTCTGGATTGAGAGGTTAGAAGTACTCAAGGACTTCTCAGAGAATGAACGTCAAGCAGAAATATGCTTTGAGCTGCAAAATCAACAAACTAGACATCCAGGGAGAAAAAGACAAGGACTCAGTGTCCCCTAAACAAAGAATACTGGATCCAAAGAAAGATCAATAGTCTATAAAGCCACCAGGTCATTTAGTGTCAATTATATTTCATATCCCAAAAACATATCAGATCTCTATTCTCAAGGAGATTCTTTCTAAATTTATAAGTCATGGAATAGCTTTAATATATATATGACAATATATATATATATAGTATACATAATATATATGTTTAATTATATCTTTAATTATATATATAATACACAAAAAAATATTGAGATAAATTTGGTCATATTACAGTATTTTAATTATAGGCCTTAACAATGATTAATCTGCAGGCTGAAGAAGATAGGAGGAAAAATAAATATTTATAGTCTGAAATTTTCTTAATAAATAAAATACTATTTTAGATATTAAAGGAAAGGGCGTGAACTAATTGTCACATTTTTCAAAATATAAATCATGTAGTTTCTCCGTACTGGTTCCCTAAATCCCTGTGTTTCCACTTTGAATTATATGTTTGTAATAGGAACACCAATTACTATTCATTCACAAAGGCATTTTCTTTCATCACATTTCAAACTTTTTTCAACATTATACCACGCAGGAAGATCTGAGAATATTCCTTTCATTAATCCCTATTTCTAAAGGCAAGGACAAGGTTCCCAGATCTGTTTGGATCCAGCTGGGTCACCTCCAAGGTACCTTCAAACCATTGATTCCAGAGGCTTCTATTCACAAGAAAGAAACACTGAAGCCATCATGCAGCTGTATCCTGGGAGGTTGTCATGGTAACGCATGAGCATGACCCTACAAATGCAGATTCAAGTTTGGTCACATCCAGTACAGTCAACAAAAAGATAACATCCAACAGCCAGCTGTCAGTATATAAGATTATCAACGTGTGAGTCTAGAAGGTACATCAAAGGAGAGAAACACACATACCCCTACTATTGGTTCAGGGATTAGCTTCAAATCTCCCACCTTCAATATCCAATCTTTATCAACAATTGCTATATCTTTAAGTGTCCTTGCACACACATACACACCATATATATACATGTGGGTGCATGAGAGTGCATTTGTATATCCTTTTGTCTCCATCTCTTCTTTTTCTTCACCTCAGATTCTACCACTGTGATCTTTCAACCAAATGACTGCAACAATTTCTGGTCAATTAACTTCTACCCTGCAATATTCCATACTTTACACAGTGCCAAGGATGAATCTACATATTGTTTTCTTTAAAAAAAAACCCACTTTTCTTCTAAATTAACCAGGTTATGGCAGGGAAAACAAGATATAAATAGAATATGTATGCCAAAAATTAAGGATGTGCTCAAAAACTGCTGGAAACATTTTGAAAATGCAAATGGCTTCCTTGAAGGAGCTCTCACTGCCCAAACATGAGATGATGCATGTTTTGAAATGAGTAATATAGGAACAGATTTTAAACCATTCATAAAACCAGAATTCATGAGTTCATATTGAGAGTAAAAAATAAATAGATAAAGAAGTAAGTATTTTTTTAAATAAATGGGAAAGAAAACTAATAAAAATGGCATGGAAGGATTATAAAAAAACCAACCACTATAAAAATAATTTTCTCAGGTAATAATTATATTATCAATAGTACTAAATACTGTTGAATAAAAATTAAATAGAAAACGGGATGTTTACAGGTTCTCAAAGTCTTCTCTGAGAAAGAAGAAGACTTGCAATGAAACTTCCCCATGGAAAAACTTAGCGGATTTATCCACCTTAAATACATAGAACTAGTATTACCAATTTAGGGACAAAGTGATGTCAAATATTTCTTGATGTGATACAGTGAGGTCATAATTTCTATATTGTTCCTGTGAAAGACAATCACTTTTGTGATATTACTGCCAAAAATTCTTTAGCTAATCTGATTATTATAAAGCATCAGTCAATGTCAAACTGAAGGGTTTTGGAGTTGGCACCTCAGCTGCTCTCTACCCTTCAAAATGTCAATGAAAGACGAAGGACAAGGTCTCTTCCAAACCAAGGAGACAAAGGATGAATGGCAACTACTGCAGTTTCAGTGCACCTGGAATTTATCCTAGATCTGGAAAGTGAAGTAAAGAACATTAGAGAGACCACTGGGAAATCTGAATATGTTCTATGTACTGGATAATAGTGTATCAACATCATACTCCATAAACTTGATAATTTACATTGGAGTTGTATAAGAGAGACTCCCTTTTCTTTGGAAATACTGAAATATTTAGAGGTGGAGAGTCACACTGTATATAAATCACATGCTGATGATTTGGAATCAGTAACAACAGTAACACTAATTATAATAAAAATAGCTTTGTCTATAGAGGAACAAAAGGATAAAACCACTAATCTAGATCAAGAATATTAATAAAGTCATTGTGCCATTCTTGCTAATATTAGATTTTCTTTTAAACTAAAATCCAAAATTTAAAAATCAGTTTTCTTGTGACATAAATTAGGCATTTTGTTTTTTGCTCTAGATTCCTTCATTAGCTGTCTATTTCCATTAGAGTAAATTCAAATTTTTAAAATGTCCAAACTACCACTCTGGCTTTGTTCAGAGCCAAACTCGTTTTCATAAGGATTTTCTTTCATCTTCAAGAACACAAGGAGAGATCATCACTTTAGGTGCTCTTCCTTCTATTTGCATGTCTGGTTTTCTTCCTTCCTTCCCTCCCTCCCTCCTTCTTTCCCTCCTTCCCTCCTTCCTTCCATCCTTCCTCCCTTCCTGCCCTCCTTCCTTCCTTCCCTCCTTCCTTCCTTCCTTCCTTCCTTCCTTCCTTCCTTCCTTCCTTCCCTCCTTCCTTCCTTCCTTCCTTCCTTCCCTCCTTCCTTC